>NC_045957.1:8639914-8967407 GCF_010909765.2 Amblyraja radiata
ACATTCAGACCCCCCCCACATATATACAAATTCCTTCTGCTTCCATTGCAATAATATCAAATAGGGATTTGAAAATTTTTTCATCACTTTCTGGGGGAGCATAGATATTCACCAGTGTCTGGATATTATTATCAACTTTGCCCTTTACTATGATATACCTCCCTTCTTTATCTTTTATTTCTTTAAACATTTCGAATTTAACTGAATTTGATATCAAGATTGCTACCTCTTTTATGACTACAAGAGCTATAATATGTGTTTTTATATCCAAATCTTGTCAGCTTCTCATGCTATTGTTGCGATAAATGGGTTTCTTGTAAGAAAATAATATGCATCTTCACTTTTTTCAATTTAGTCATGACTTTAGCCCTCTTAATTGGATTACCCAAACCAGTAACATTTAGAGACATCAGCTTAAGTCCTTGACATTGCATTGTTACACTAATGCCCCTGTCCCACTTAGGAAACCTGAACGGAAACCTCTGGAGACTTTGCACCCCACCCAAGGTTTCCGTGCGGTTCCCGGAGGTTTTTGTCAGTCTCCCTAATGGTGGAAAGTGGTTTCTGCTTCTTCTATGTTCCGGCGATTATTTCAAAAAATTCAAAACCGACCGCGACTAAAAATAGGTTGCCGTTTTAAAAATCGGTAATTTTCTAGTCGAAGCCGGTTGCGATGCTAGTTGAAGGTGGTTGCCGGAGGTTGCAGGTAGTGAAAGGTCTTACCTTCCACTACCTGCAACCTCCGGCAACCAACTGCAACCTGTAATCATTAGGTTCAAGATAGACACAAAATGCTGGCGTCACTCCGAGGGACCAGCAGCATCTCTGGATAGAAAGAATGGGTGACGTTTCGGGTCGAGACCCTTCTTCATGTGCATGAGTATAGTACAGGAACAATGTTGGATTCACAGGGTGGGAGGTATTCGATGGTAGGGAAGTATCGCTTGGGAAGTCTTCAGTCTGAAGAAGGGTCTCGGCCCGAAACGTCGCCTATTTCCTTCGCTCCACAGATGCTGCCTCACCTGCTGCGTTTCTCCAGCATTTTTGTCTACCTTCGATTTTCCAGCATCTGTAGTTCCTTCTTAAATATTTCTGTTTTTGCTCGGCTTCTGATGACGAGATTTTTTTCTCCCCTTTCCCCACCTGGATGTGCATCCATTATTCAATTCAATTCAATTCAACTTTATTGTCATTGCACAAATACAAGTATAGGTACAACGAAATGCAGTTTAGTGTCTGGTCATAGTCATAGTGCAAGATAGTAGAAGTAAAAATACAAAATAAGCATACAATAAAAATAAATAAAAATACTGGTTAACAATGTGTGGATTGTGGATGAATTAAAACTGATACATAGGCAGATGACTGTATACAAGTGGGAGAGTCTAAGGATGACTAGCGTCGGGACTCCGAGTTCAGCAGTGTAATGGTGTTGTTGAAAAAGCTGTTCCTCATCCTGCTTGTGCGAGACCTGAGGCTCCTGTACCGCCTCCCTGATGGGAGGAGGGCAAACAGTCCATGGTTGGGGTGGGAGGGGTCCTTGATGATTTTCCCGGCCCGTCTCAGACACCGTTTTCGGTGGATGGCATCCATGGCAGGGAGCGGGGCACCGATGATGTACTGAGCGGTTTTCACCACCCGTTGTAGTGCCTTCCTGTCAGCTGTGGTGCAGCTGCTGTACCATACCGTGAAGCAGGTGGTCAGGATGCTCTCGATGGTACAGCGGTAAAAGTTGGACAGGATCTGGGGGGACAAGTGAGCTTTCTTGAGCCTCCTCAGGAAGTAAAGGCGCTGCTGTGCCTTTTTGATCAATTTGGTGGTATTGAGGGACCAGGACAGATCCTCTGAGATGTGTACCCCGAGGAATTTGTAGTTGGAGACGCGCTCCACCTCAGTCCCGTTTATGTGGATGGGGGTATGTCTGCCCCCTCTGGTCTTCCTTTCCCGCAATCCCGTCCCATTCCCCCCCTTCCCGTTCCCTTCCACCTATCACCCTTCTTCTGGCTTCATATTTCGCCCCTCTTTCCTTATCTCACAGCCTTTTGTCTTTTCATCTCTGGCTTTTCTCCACCCCTCTACCAGTCAAACCGTTTCCCCCCTTCCCTCGCCCGTATCCATTCATCACTTGTGTGGGAAGGAACTGCAGATGCTGGTTTACACTGAAGATAGACAAAAAGCTATCTTCAGTGTAACTCTGCATTTTGTAAGACCCTTTGGTCATCCGAAGAAGGGTCTCGCCCTGAAATGTCACCTATTCCTTTTCTCCAGAGATGGTGCCTGATCCGCTGAGTTACTCCAGCATTTTGTGACTGTTCCACCTATCACTTGCCAGGCTTTGATCCTTCTGATATTCTGCTCCCAACTATAGTGCCTAGAAACTGCTGCTGGGTATTGTGATGAAGCCAGATACGATAGTGGTGTTTAAGAGGCTTATGGATATGGAGGGATATAGATCACATGCTGACAGATATTAGTTTAATCTGCCATAATGTTCAGCACGGACATTGTAGGCTGAAGGAACGTCTCTTATAGACAATAGACAATAGGTGCAGGAGTAGGCCATTTGGCCCTTCGAGCCAGCACCGCCATTCAATGTGATCATGGCTGGTCATCCCCAATCAGTACCCCGTTCCTGCCTTCTCCCCATAAGAGCCCTATCTAGCTCTCTCTTGAAAGCATCCAGAGAACCTGCCTCCACTGCCCTCTGAGGCAGAGAATTCCACAGACTCACCACTCTCTGTGAGAAAAAGTGTTTCCTCGTCTCCGTTCTAAATGGCTTACTCCTTATTCTTAAACTGTGGCCCCTGGTTCTGGACTCCCCAAACATCGGGAACATGTTTTCTGCCTCTAGTGTGTCCAAGCCCTTAACAATCTTATATGCTTCAATGAGATATCCTCTCATCCTTCTAAACTCCAGAGTGTACAAGTCCAGCCGCTCCATTCTCTCAGCATATGACAGTCCCGCCATCCCGGGAATTAACCTTGTAAACCTATGCTGCACTCCCTCAATAGGAAGAATGTCCTTCCTCAAATTAGGGGACCACAACTGCACACATTACTCCAGGTGTGATCTCACTAGGGCTCTGTACAAATGCAGAAGGTCCTCTTTGCTCCTATATTCGATTCCTCGTGTAATAAAGACCAACATGCCATTCGCTTTCTTCACTGCCTGCTGTACCTGCATGCTTACTTTCATAGACTGATGAACAAGGACCCCCAGATCCCGTTGTACTTCCCCTTTCCCCAACTTGACGCCATTTAGATATTAATCTGCCTTCCTGTTTTTTACAGCAAAGTGGAAAACCTCACATTTTTCCGCATTAAACTTCATCTGCCATGCATCTGCCCATTCACCCAACCTGTCCGAGTCACCCTGCATTCTCAAAGCATCCTCCTCACAGTTCACACTGACACCCAGCTTTGCGTCATCTGCAGATTTGCTAATGTTACTTTGAATCCCTTCACCCAAATCGTTGATGTATATTGTAAATAGCTGCAGTCCCAGCACCGAGCCTTGCGGTACCCCCACTAGTCACTGCCTGCCATTCTGAAAGGGACCCGTTAATCCCTACTCTTTGTTTCCTGTCTGCCAACCACTTCTCTATCCATGTCAACACTCTACCCCCAATACCATGTGCCCTAATTTTGCCCACTAATCTCCTATGTGAGACCTTATCAAATGCTTTCTGAAAGTCCAGGTACACTACATCCACTGGCTCTCCCTTGTCCATTTTCCTAGTTACATCCTCAAAAAATCCCATAAGATTAGTCAAGCATGATTTCCCCTTTGTAAATCCATGCTGACTCGGGCCGATCCTGTTACTGCTATCCAAATGTGCCGCTATTTCATCTTTTATAATTGACTCCAGCATCTTCCCCACCACCGATGTCAGGCTAACTGGTCTATAATTCCCTGTTTTCTCTCTCCCTCCTTTCTTAAAAAGTGGGATAACATTAGATACCCCCCCAATCCACAGGAACTGATCCTGAGTCTATAGAACATTGGAAAATTGTGACGTACTGTTCTATGTTCAGTTCCAGGACCGAACAAGCAAACTGCACGCCTAATTATTCAGTCAGCAATTGGTCGGAAACTGGGACTCTCCAGTCTGAAGAAGGGTCCTGACCTGAAACGTCACCCATCCTTTTTCTCCAGAGATGCTGCCTGACCCGCTGAGTATCTCCAGCACTTTTTTTTCCTTCTTAACACAGACTTTATTCAGTATTTGCATTTTACAGTGTCCCAGAAGGTACAAAGACTTTCAATGGTCACATTACATCAGGCAATGATTACAATACAATGGTGGCATCTTTATCTACAATACACTCAACCCCCCCCCACCGCGGTGACCAGCGTTCACGGAAGACCTCCAGTGTCCCCATAGACACCGCATGTTCCCTCTCCAGGGACACACGGGCACGGACGTACTGTAGGCCCGGAAGAGGGGCAGGCAGCCGACTCTGGTGTGACCATCGACTACCCGCGGCATGGACCCGCCAATGGCCATCTTGGCCAGGCCCAGGAGCAGACGGACAGGGAGATCCCACCCCCCCCGATTCACCTTCCTTACTCCCTGCCTTGTGCCCAAATACCAAAATCGTCGGACTAAATTGTAACCACAACTTGAGGAGCAGCCCCTTCAGATACTCATACAGGGGCTGCAACCTCTCACACTCCGTATACACGTGGAACACGGTCTCCTCCTCGCTGCAGAATTGACAGGCGGCTGGCGAGTCCGTGAGCCGACTTAAATATCTGTTACAGGCCACGGCTCTGTGCAACACTCTCCACCCCAGGTCCCCGATGTAAAGGGGGAGGGTTACTTCAGCACTGTGTGTCTACAGCTGAAAGTACACAGGAGGTGGTTAATAACTTAGCGGGTATTTGAGGAGCAATGACCGACCAGCAGTACACGGAACAAGAGCTAGGTGGTGAAGTTTACTCAAAACGTCACCGAGTCTTAGGCCTCTACAGCATGGGGGGAAAAGGCCCTCTGGCCAACCTTGGCCATGTCAACAGGTTGGTGTGCTCGGCTAATCATATTTGCCTGCATTTCACCCATATCCCACTAAATCCTGTAGGGAGGAACTGCAGATGCTGGTTTACACTGAAGATAGACACAAAATGCTGGAGTAACTCAACGGGACCGGCTGCATCTCTGGATAGAAGGAATGGGTGAAGAAGGATCTCGACTCGAAACGTCACCCATTCCTTCTATCCAGAGATGCTGCCTGTCCCGCTGAGTTACTCCAGCATTTTGTGTTTATCTTCCCTCTAAACCCTTCCTATTTGTATATCTGTCCAAATGCCTTTTGAAAGTCATAACCATATCTGTTCTGATAGCTTCCTCTGCTAGCTCATTCCAGACATGGACCCACCTCTGCATGGGAAAAGCTGCCCCTGAGATCCCTCCGAACCCTCCCCAACACCTTAAGTCTATGCCCTCTAGTTTTAGAATCCTCTACCCTGTGAGGATTTTTATCCATGCCGCTCATAATTTTGTACACCTCAATAAGCCTTGTCCTCAGCCTCCTACGCTCCAAAGAAAAATGTCCCAGCCTATCCAGCCTCTGCCAATAATTCAAGCCCAGTGACATCCTGGTAAATCTCTTCAGCACCCTTTCTAACCTAATGATATCCTTCCAACAACAGAACTGCAAAGTGGGTTCTCAACAACGACTGCATCTTGATGTACGAACCTTTGTATTCAAGACCCTTCCCAATGAAGCAAGTGTGTCAAACGCCTTCTTCATTACCCTATCCACCTGACTCACCACAGTTGTTGAATTAATGCTTTATTGTCAAATGTGACAGGTCACAGTGAAATTCTTTGCTTGAATACCCAAGGTATGCAAATAGTCGCCACATACAGGGCGCTGACGAAGTTACAAAGTATCCACACCAGATCCTCTGCTCTCCCCCACCCCCTCCCTCACGGCGGTCCCCCCACACCTGGTCCTCACTCTAATGCGATCCGCCTTCGTCCATCAGTCAGCACCATCATCGATCGCCGCACCGACCTCTCCACTATCGCTGACAGGTACTCTTCGTGGCTCCGACCCAGGCCCCAGCCATGGGGGCCATAAACCCAGGGGCCGTTGGCCACCGGCTCCGTCGACCCGCGAGACTCCACCGATTGGCGAGGCTCTGGCCTTAGCTTCTCTGCGGCTTTCCGGGAGCTGTCACAGAGTACCATGTTTGATTGCTTGCTTGCTTTTATATGTGTGTGTGTGTATATATACACATATATATATATATATATATACACACACACACACACACACACACACACACACACACACACACACACACACACACACACACACACACACACACACACACACACACACATAAATATATATATATATATATATATATATACACACACTGAACTTTATAGTGTACTATGTTTACATTATTCTGGTGCTGCTGCAAGTAAGAATTTCATTGTTATGTCTGGGACATGACAATAAAGCACTCTTGACTTTTACGGAACCATCCACCTGTACTCCCACATCCCTCTTGAAATGAGATAAACTACATTTTGGGCCGAAGATAGACACAAAAAGCTGGAGTAACTCAGGGGGTCAGGCAGCATCTCTGGAGAGAAAGAATGGGTGACGTTTCGTGTCGAGACCCTTCTTCAGACCGAGAGTCAGGGGAAAGGGAAACGAGAGATATAGGCGGAGATGTGGAGAGATATATAACTCTTTTGTATATCTTTCATTCATTTGTTCGATATCTCCATGTCACCGTCTATATCTCTAGTTTCCCTTTTCCCTGACTCTCAGTCTGAAGAAACAGGTTTGGAGGAATATGGGCCAAACGTGGGCAGGTGGGACTAGTGTAGCTGGGACATGTTGGCCGGTGTGGTCAAGTTGGTTCCACGCCGTGACTAAGGGTTTTGACCCAAAACACCACCTGTCCCTTCTCTCCAGAGATGCTGCCTGTCCCGCTGAGTCACTCCAGCAAAGAGTAGGAGTAAATGGGTCCTTTTCACAATGGCAGGCAGTGACTAGTGGGGTACCGCAGGCTCAGTGCTGGGACCCCAGCTATTTACAATATATATTAATGATTTGGACGAGGGAAATGAATGGTGGCCGATTAGGTAAAGGGGAGATGCAACGAGACCTGGGTATCATGGTACACCAGTCATTGACAGCATGGTGCAGCAGGCAGTGAAGAAAGCGAATGGTATGTTAGCATTCATAGCAAAAGGATTTGAGTATAGGAGCAGGAAGGTACTACTGCAGTTGTACAGGGTCTTGGTGAGACCACACCTGGAGTATTGCGTACAGTTTTGGTCTCCTAATCTGAGGAAGGACATTCTTGCCATAGAGGGAGTACAGAGAAGGTTCACCAGACTGATTCCTGGGATGTCAGGACTTTCATATGAAGAAAGACTGGATAGACTCGGCTTGTACTTGCTAGAATTTAGAAGATTGAGGGGGGATCTTATAGAAACGTACAAAATTCTTAAGGGGTTGGACAGGCTAGATGCAGGAAGATTGTTCCCGATGTTGGGGAAGTCCAGGACAAGGGGTCACAGTTTAAGGACAAGGGGGAAATCTTTTAGGGCTGAGATGAGGAAAACATTTTTCACACAGAGTGATGAATCTCTGGAATTCACTGGCACAGAAGGTAGTTGAGGCCAGTTCATTGGCTATATTTAAGAGGGAGTTAGATGTGGCCCTTGTGGCTAAAGGGATCAGGGGGTATGGAGAGAGGCAGGTACAGGATACTGAGTTGGATGATCAGCCATGATCATATTGAATGGCGGTGCAGGCTCGAAGGGCTGAATGGCCTACTCCTGCACTTAATTTCTATGTTTCCAGCATTTTTGTATCCATCCTGGGTTCAAACCAGCATCTGTAGTTCCTTCCTGTACATTGTGGGCTGGCCTTGTTTGGTTAGGAGCAAAGATACTGGAGGAATCTTTGGTTAGGAGGGCGGATGCTGTGAATGTTTGATTGCACGACATGTGTTTCACAGCCAACACACACTTGCTTAGTCCAGCTCCCGCCTTTTTGGGGTGAGTGGGTGAGTGAGTGGGGTTGCTTTAAGTGGGTGGGGCGAGGCTGAGCCGCACAGAGTGTGTTTGGTGCAGAGAGTCCTTCCCCCAGCCCAGCCATTGCCCGGAGTTGGCCATCGACACAGCGCTCTGTGTGTGCAACACATTCCGCATTCGTCTCTCCTGCGTTTAGGCAGCGGGCTCCAGTAAGTACTGTATGCAGCATGTACATGGTTGTGAAGATATGACCCGGAGAGTGTGTGTGGCGCAGTAAAAATATATATGCATAGAGAGAGAGAGAGAGAAAGACAACTGCAGATGCTGGATTAATGCAAGGATAGACACAAAGTGCTGGAGTAACCCAGCACTGGGACCCTCTGGCTTCTCCAGACCCTTGCCTTGCAGACTAACGTTGCTGGGGCTGGGGCTGGGGATGGGGTGGGCATGCAACCCCGCTGACTTGCTTCTTGCACTGTAAAACAACAGCGACCCGCCCACCCATTGGATTTGAATTCAGTTTATAACAAAAAAATGAGGCAATTTAACAAGAATTGTGAATTTAAAAACAAACAAGCTGCCACCAAGTTGTTGGATCACACTGCAGGTTTTTCCCCCCCCAGAACTGGCCTTTCAACTAGAGCAGCAAGATAGACCACTAGGTGTAGTTGGTCATGGACGTGTATCTAGTATCAGTGCTGGCCACCATGGATGAGGAGTATCCCGTGACCAGCCCCCTAGGTGCCGGCCAGCACGTTTCTTGCAGATCTTGGCGTGGATCTGCCAGCTTTCAGTTTCATTTCTTACCATTCAGGATCTTTAGCAGCTGCAAACCAAATTGGGGAGGTGGGGGGGAGAGTAGAGTAGGCAAACTACACTACAATACAATACAGTACAGTAATACACTGCAGTACAGGTCCAGGAACTGGCCCAGTCTCCCAACAGTATGTCTCTTCAAATAAAACTAAAAGACTGGTAAATAATGGACAGACTATTTGGAAATGATAGATAGCAGTGTTTAATAATTTTAGGGGAGGCACGGTGGCACAGTGGTAAGGGCCTTTCCCACTGCGGCGACCTAATCTACGTGTTTAGACGAGTTTGCCCTCGACTCAAACTCGCAGCATGGTTGACACGTGGTCCTAGGTGGTCGCTGGAACTCTCCTTCATGCTGGAGGGAAGTTCCCGAATACTCGCGGCCTTAGTTTGGCCGAGGAAAAATTTTCAACATGTTGAAAAAAATTTCCGCGGGTAAAAATTGGTCGGCATGGTTCTTTTGAACTCGTAATGCAGTGGAGTGGGGTCGCCATGTGGGTATAGGCAGTCGAGGGCAGCCGTAGGCAATCTCCTTTGCTGACTGGGCATTTGCTCATTGGCGTTTTCAGGACCCAGGAAAACCGACCGGTAGGTAAAATGCCTGCAAAACCTTTATTATAACTTGTCTGGGTTCTTAAAAGTTTCTCACCCCCACTCACCCCTTCACTTCCCCGCACCGCTCTCTAAAGGACTTACCGTACACTGTGCAGCCGCCTTTTACCTTCCTGTTCATCGAGGGTGTGAATTTCAGACAGCGCTCCCCCGCTTTCCCTGGCCCCCTCCTTTGCGATGTGTTTGTGCGCGGTCGGTCGATCAGGCTCGCGGTTTCATCGTTGACAGTTGATCCAGCTCGATGTTTTTCAGGCGAGCTTGAAGGTCGAAGCCAGTCGCCGAAAGGTCGCCTCAGTGGGACAGGCCCGGTAGAGTTGCAGCGCCGGAGACCTGGGTTCGGCCCCGGCTCTGTACGGAATCTACGTTCTCCCCGTGACCTGCGTGGGTTTTCTCCGAGATCTTCGGTTTCCTCCCACACTCCAAAGAAGTACAGGTTTGTAGGTGAATTGGCTTGGTAAATGTAAAAATTGTCCAGTATAAAATTGCCCAACTGCCAGTGTAGTCCCTGGTGGACTCTTTGGAAGGAACAAGCATAAATGTAAATTGTCCCTAGTGTGTGTGGGATAATGTTACTGTGCGGGGATCGCTGGTCGGTGCAGACTCAGTGGGCCGAAAGGCCTGTTTCCACATTGTATCTCTAAATTAAAACTAAACATTAATAGACCCTTAAAATACATTTGGACAGATTATGAGTCTGAAGTTGGGTCCCCACCTGAAACGCCACCCATCCCTTTTCTCCAGAGATGCTGCTTGACCCGTTGAGGTACCCAGGCATTTTGTGTCTAACTAGCATCTGCAGTTCTTTCCTATGCATAGATAGGGAGGGTTTGGAGGGAGCTGGGCCAATTGCAGGCAAATGGGACTAGCCCATTGTGGATATGATGGGCTGGAAGGCCTGTTTGCGTCCTGTTCAGCTCCATGACTATGACCTCCCCAATGGTCTTGATGTGGACTTTATCTATCCCGTTTAATCCAGAGTTTCCAAGCAGGGCAGTGGGGCAGGTTTACGTGGGTTACCTCTGAAGTTTCTTGTTGCATGAAAAAAAAAAAGACACATAGTGCTGGAGTAACTCAACGGGTCAGACGGCATCTCTGGAATACCCCTCTCTCTGGGTTGACTAACCTTGCTCTGTGGGTCGGGACCCTTCTTCAACCTTGTGTAGGCCAGGCCAGGGAGATCGTCAGCATCAAGCCAGCTGAAGGCTCTTGCACAGAGGATGATATTCTTCTATCTGCTTTAAGGAATCCTCGGGGTAACCCAGGCTGGAGTTGAGAGAAAATCTGGGGTGCAAGTGCATAGTTTTTTCAAAATCCTTGTTGTGAAAAGAACACAATCTGCTTAAAAATTGGATGGACGAATCGCCAGAAGTGACAAGATTGTCGAGATTTTTTTCAATTAGCGCCAAAGTTAGTCTGGGCCGCAGTTATCGTAGACAGTGGGACTTGCCAGACCCCCCCCCCCCCCGGGCCAGCACTAGGACCGACCTGACCCCTGGGAGGGGGATTAAGGAAGAGGAGGTTGCAAGAGAGGTTATTGAGGGAGATGGGATTGAGGTGGTTGGGGCGGGGGGACTGAGAGAGAATGAGGGGAGACAGAGGCTGAGGGGAGGAGAAACTCGGGATTGAGGGGAGAGAGAGTCTGAGGATAGATAGAGGGATTGAGGAGGGAGAGACTGAGGGGAATGAAAATGGGGGGGGGAGGCTGAGGGGATGGAATGGGGGAGAGATTGAGGGAGGAAAGTGGATTGAGAATAAGGGGGGAAGGCGGAGGGGACGGAAGTCGGGGAGAATGAGGGAGAGTGCGGTGGAGGGGGCTGAGGTGAAGAGTGAGATTTAGGCAGAGGGGCTGGTGGGATGGAGGGGGAGGGGAAATGAGGCAAGAGATGGAATGGTGATTGTAGGCTCCCTCTCTCAGCTCTTTTCTCTCCCTGAAGATAAAGCTCATGATAGAAGCATGTATTTATATAATATTTTTAATCTCTAAGAAGAACATGTGGTAGACTCTAAAAACGTGTCAAACTAGTTATCTTTGATACCATAATGGCGTGAATTATGTGTCCTATCAGACTCTGAGCCAGTCTCTGATTTCCCAGGGAAAGCAAAGCTAATCTCAGTGACCTCGCATGTGTCCTCATGATCTACTGGTCCCTTTGAATTAGCGCAAGCATTCTTCGAAAACATCTACTTCCTCAGCAGGGTATGAAATGTGGTGCTGCTACTTTAGCCGACAACTCCATTTTCGCTGACATAGCCCTTATGCCCCTGTCCCACTTAGGAAACCTGAACGGAAACCTCTGGCGACTTTGCGCGCCACCCAAGGTTTCCGTGCGGTTCCCTGAGGTTTTTGTCAGTCTCCCTACCTGCTTCCACTACCTGCAACCTCCGACAACCACCTGCAACCTCGGGGAACCGCACGGAAACCTTGGGTGGGGCGCAAAGTCTCCAGAGGTTTCCGTTCAGGTTTCCTAAGTGGGGCAGGAGCATAACATTACAAATGGGCCAGGATATCAAAGGATGGATGTGAGTGAAGGGGCGGACATGAAGGGTGGAGGCCAACTCAAATTTTAAGGCCGAGATAGATTCTTGATTAGTAGCGGTGTCAGGGTTCATTGAGGGGGGGAAGAGTCATAGAGTGATACAGTGTGGAAACAGGCCCTTCGGCCCAACTTGCCCACATCGGCCAACAAGGTCCCAGCTACACTAGTCCCACTTGTCCGCGTTTGGTCCATATCCCTCCAAACCTGCTTCAACTATCTCTGGCAGCTGGTTCCATACATCCACCACCCTTTGTGTGAAATAGTTACCGCTCAGATTCCTATTAAATCTTTTCCCCTTCACCCTAAACGTATGTCCTCTGGTCCTTGATTCCCCTACTCTGGACACCTACTTCAAATGCACCAGGAATATTAAACAACGAATAGATTGGATAAATTCGCTCTGTAACACCCATAACTTAGACAATTTGAATAGTTGTTAATATCGGTATATAATTGAAGCTTTGCATCTCTTACTACTGAAAGGAATTCTTTTTCTGAGCTTTGTATTGGAGAAGGCAGGAGAATGGAGTTAAAGCTAGGCAAAGATTATAAAAGGACTGGACAAGCTAGATGCAGGAAAAATGTTCCCAATGTTGGGCAAGTCCAGAACCAGGCGCCACAGTCTTAGAATAAAGGGGAGTCCATTTAAGACTGAGGTGAGAAAAAACGTTTTCACCCAGAGAGTTGTGAATTTGTGGAATTCCCTGCCACAGAGGGCAGTGGCGGCCAAATCACTGGATGGATTTAAGAGAGAGTTAGATAGAGCTCTAGGGGCTAATGGAGTCAATGGATATGGGGAGAAGGCAGGCACAGGTTATTGATTGGGGACGATCAGCCATGATTGCAATGAAGGGCCTAATGGCCTCTTCCTGCACCTATTTTCTATGTTTCTATGATTGATGGGCCGAATGGCCTAATTCTGTACCTATCACTTATGAGCTTATGAGGTGATGTGTGGATGGACTGTGATCTAACTGAATGATGTAGCAATGTTACAAAATTTTGAGATTTAAAAAATCAAGTCTGTAATTTATCCCATCAGATAAAGCATAAAAAGAAGTTTAATTTGACACATAATTCACTTTCATATCTCAAGTATTTAAAAAGTTATGGCCTTTTTCATACTGGGAAATGAGCATCTTGTTCCCTATTGATTTTCTATGGACATAACAAAAAAGCTGTGATCGTGGACAGTCAAAAGCCCATAACCTTCTTAAAAATTAAGAGAACTGAATGAAATTTTCAGTTATCGTAGATTGAACCATTCTGAAACAAATATAAAATAATCTTACTTGGATGACCTGAAATTAAAGCATATAATGAGTTAGTTACCCAAGTGTAGCTAATTTCAAACTTCAATTACTAGATCTAAACATCTATCCATTTCTTAATAAATGATTAACATTTTTAAATAGCCTAAGTGTCCAAATAATATTCATAAATAATTCACAATAAAACATGATTTTTAAATCTCATTTATAGACCAAATGGAAGGAATTTAGTGTTTAATTGCTGTAAATTAATGCCCATTTTAAATCAGCTTTCTAGTGGGTTCCTGTGAACGCGCTGGTTTAGAACGTTCACATTGCGGTAGATTTGTGCCCTCAAATGCCCAGAAAAATACTGCGGGATATAATGGGCCCAAAATGAGCTACTCGCAATATTAAACTTTGTATAAAGGGATCTTAAGAAGCCCTTTTTAATGTAAAAATATGCAGCATACCTTCTGTTATTTGCTCTATGCGACCCTGACAGCTGCCGGTGGTCGCGGGTTTAGAGATTGATTTTTAAACTACTATAACTATTATACGAGGCCTTTAAAACTAATAATAGCTTTTGCGACGGGGTCTTCCAGCGATTTTTCGTTAATAATTAACTAGGCTGAACATCTTCGATTTGAACAGACTAGAGAAAATCGCGTTTTAAACCCGCCCCCCTCTAAACGGCGCCAAAATCGCGCACACCCGCAGCGACAGATTTTCAGCGACGCTTCAGGTAGGCTTTGCAACATACCTAAATGATGGATCAATCTCAAGGAGCTGCATTCCCCAACCTCTCCATTCTGTTTTTGTCTAGCTGTAAGCTGAGTGTGAAGAACAGCTACCTGGTGGGACCATGGTGCGTCATCATGTGAATAGTGATGGTCTTTCTCAGCATCATCTACGGCGGATAGGACGTAGACCCTCACTATCCAATGTGACCAACTACATGCAGTAAGTAAAGCACAGGTAGTAGATCAGAAGGGAACAAGTACTCCTGCAGGTTATAATGAATGAAAACTTACAGCACGAGATGAAAAATGATTTTGTTTTATAATTGTCACTTGTACCGGGGATACAGTGAAAAGCTTTATTTGCGTGCTAGTATTGTGTTCGGTTCTGGGCACCATGTTCAAGGAAAGATATGGTCAAGCTGGAAAGGGTGCAGAGAAGATTTATGAGGATGTTGCCAGAACTCGAGGGTCTAAGCTACAGGGACTGGTACAGGAGGATGAGAGGTGATCTTATAGAGGTGTAAAAATCATGAGAGGAATAGATCGGGTAGACGCACAGAATAAGGGAATCGAGGACCAGAGGACATAGGTTTGAGGTGAAGGGGAAAAGATTTACTAGGAATCTGAGGCGTAACTTTTTCACACAAAGGGTGGTGGGTCTATGGAACAAAGCTTCCAGCGGAGGTGGTTGAGGCTGGGACTTTCCCAATGTTTGGGAAACAATTAAAGGGGTCTGTTCCCACACTGTATGGCTATGACTGTATAAAGGGCCTGTTTCCACGCTGTATCACTCTATCACTCTATGAAGGGTCTGTTTCCACACTATCACTATGACTATGAAGGGCCTGTTTCCACGCTGTATCACTCTATGACTATGAAGGGCCTGTTTCCACGATGTATCACTCTATGACTGTGAAGGGCCTGTTTCCACACTATCAATATGACTGAAGGGCCTGTTTCCACGCTGTATCACTCTATGACTGTGAAGGGCCCGTTTCCACACTGTATCACTCTATGAAGGGCCTGTTTCCACGCTGTATCACTCTATGACTACGAAGGGCCTGTTTCCACATTATGACTATGAAGGACCCGTTTCCACTCTATGACTATGAAGAGCCTGTTTCCAGGCTGTGTCACTATGACTATGAAGGGCCTGTTTCCACACTATGACTATGAACGGCCTGTTTCCACACTGTCACTCTATGACTATGAAGAGCCTGTTTCCACATTATGACTATGAAGGGCCTGTTTCCACTCTATGACTATGAAGGGCCTGTTTCCAGGCTGTGTCACTCTATGACTATGAAGAGCCTGTTTCCACATTATGACTATGAAGGGCCTGTTTCCAGGCTGTGTCACTCTATGACTATGAAGGGCCTGTTTCCACACTATGACTAGGAAGGGCCTGTTTCCACACTATGACTATGAAGGGCCTGTTTCCACACTGTGTCACTTTATGAAGGGCCTGTTTCCACACCATGACTCTATGAAGGGCCTGTTTCCACACTATGACTCTATGACGGGCCTGTTTCCATGCTGTGTCACTCTATGAAGGGCCTGTTTCCACACCATGACTATGAAGGGCCTGTTTCCACTCTATGACGGGCCTGTTTCCATGCTGTGTCACTCTATGAAGGGCCTGTTTCCACACCATGACTATGAAGGGCCTGTTTCCACACTATGACTCTATGAAGGGCCTGTTTCCACTCTATGACTATGAAGGGCCTGTTTCCACACTGTGTCACTTTATGAAGGGCCTGTTTCCACACCATGACTCTATGAAGGGCCTGTTTCCACACTGTGACTCTATGACGGGCCTGTTTCCAGGCTGTATCACTCTATGACTCGCGCATCCACCTTTGTTCCCCGCGGGGTGCCGCCTGCAACTGCCCTCGTGGGGGCAGTAGGCCCGACCCCGGCTCCCTCTCCTACCGCCTCTCTCCCCTCCCATTGAAGCCGTGACCTCCGGCTCCATCCTCCAGGTCTCTGGTCTAATTAGGGGCAATCTGAGTGACCTATGGGGAGAAGGCAGGAGAATTGGGTTGAGAAGGAAAGCTAGATCAGCCATGATTGAACGGCGGAGCAGACTTGAATCTAGAACCTATGACTTTGTGACATGTAACCTCTTAGTAACTTTATTGAGTTTTTTGAGGAAGTGACAATGGTCATCGATGAGGGTAGGGTGGTGGATGTTGCCCACACGCATTTTAGTAAACAATTTAATAAAGTCCCTCATTGTGGGCTGATCCAGAGATTAACATGCTTGGGATCCATGGTGTGGTTTGGATTCAGAACTGGCTTACTGATCGAAGGTGTCGGAAGGAACAGCAGATGCTGGTTTAAACTGAAGATAGACACAAAAAGCTGGACTAGCTCAGCGCAGCATCTCTGGAGAGAAGGATTGGGCGACGTTTTGGGTCAAGACCCTTCTTCTGACCGAAAGTCACGGGAAAGGGAAAATAGAGAAATGGACTCTTTTGGTAGCTGTTTGTTAGGTGAGAAGGTAAAGCTGGTGTGACTTGGGTGGGTGGGGGGGGGGTAGGGATGGAGAGAGAGGGAATGCATGGGGTTGTGGTGGAAGGTTGTTCTGGCTGGTGGCCTGTGACCAGTGGAGTTCCGTGGGGATTGGTGCCGGGACCTCTGTTTGTGATTTATATGAACACAGCAGGGCAGCATGGTGGTGCAGCGGTAGAGTTGCTGCCTCACAGCACCAGAGACCCGGGTGCGATCCGGACTATAGGTGCTGTCTGTGCAGAGTTTGTATGTTCTCCCTGTGACCAGGTGGAGCTCTGGTTTCCTCCCACACCCCAAAGACAGGCAGGTTTGTTTGTAGGATAGTTGGCTTGGTTTAATTGTAAATTGTTCCTAGTGTGTGTAGGATAGTGTTAGCGTGCGGGGATCGATGGTCGATGCGGACTCGGTGGGCTGAAGGGCCTGTTTCCGAGCTGCATAACTAAACGCCTTGAATGTAAATGTTGATGGGGTGGTAAGTTTGCAAATGAAACAAATTATTGAAGTTGTTGGCAGAGTACGGCTGTCAATGTTTATCAGATATGATGAGTTGCCTTTGATAATGTATGATTGGTTTAGCTGGTCAGGGTACCCATTAGCACAGACATGGCGGTTTTATAGTCGATGATGTGAGATCTTGTTTAGTTTAGAGGTACAGGTTGGAAACGGGTTCTTCGGCCCATCGAATCTGCGCCGACCAGCAATCTCCGCACATTCACATTATCCTACACTACGGACAATTTTTGCATTTATACCAAGCCATTTAATCTGCAAACCTGTACATCTTTGGAGTAAACCGGAGCACCCGGTCAAAACCCGCGGGGAGAATGGACAAACTCTACGGACAGTACCCATAGTCAGGATCGAACCCAGGTCTCTGGCGCTGTAAGGCAGCAAGCAACTCTACCGCTGTGTCACATGTGCCACCAAAATCTGATGTTGTCTTCTCTCTTCTCTCCACCTCCCCAAACCCCACCGACTCCGGAAGCTTCTACAAGCGGCTCACCCTGATTGGTCGGAACAGCGAGGTTATGGACTACGTACTGAGTTCCTACAACCAGTTACAGAGGAGAAGCATCTCTCACGCCCACGCCCGTGTCATCCGCTCCCCCTTAAACAACCAGCACCGTCTGGTCGACTCCAGCCTCACCGGCGTCTACATCAATGACCAGCGCCAGGACGGTGAGTTGACCACGGATAGTGCAACAGGCATCCCGCAACTAGAGTTAGTCCTGAACTACTATCTACAGTATCTCACCAACCTAGAGAGCAGTCCTGAACTACTATCTACCTCACCAACTAGAGATAGTACTTCAGGACTGCTCTCTAGTTGGTGAGACACAGTGCCCTCCATAATGTTTGGGACAAAGACCCATCATTTATTTATTTGCCTCTGTACTCCACAATTTGAGATTTGCAATAGAAAAAATCACATGGGGTTAAAGTGCACATTGTCAGATTTTAATAAAGGCTATTTTTACACATTTTGGTTTCACCATGTAGAAATTACAGCTGTGTTTATACATAGTCCCCCCCATTTCAGGGCACCATAGTGTTTGGGACACAGCAATGTCATGTAAATGAAAGTAGTCATGTTTAGTGTTTTGTTGCATATCCTTTGCATGCAATGACTGCTTGAAGTCTGCGATTCATGGACATCACCAGTTGCTGGGTGTCTTCTCTGGTGATGCTCTGCCAGGCCTGTATTGTAGCCATCTTTAGCTTATGCTTGTTTTGGGGGCTAGTCCCCTTCAGTTTTCTCTTCAGCATATAAAAGGCATGCTCAATTGGGTTCAGATCAGGTGACTGACTTGGCCACTCAAGAATTGGCCATTTTTTAGCTTTGAAAAACTCCTTTGTTGCTTCAGCAGTATGTTTGGGATCATTGTCTTGCTGTAGAATGAACCGCCGGCCAATGAGTTTTGAGGCATTTGTTTGAACTTGAGCAGATAGGATGTGTCTCTACACTTCAGAATTCATTATGCTCATGGCCGTCCGAAGGGGGGGTGCGTTGGGTGCGATTGGAAAAAAAAACAAACGTTTCTACTTTGGAAACGCCCAGTTCTCTGTTCTCCCGTCTCTGGGCGGGAGTGGCTGAATCTGAACCTAACGGCTGTAACCCCAACACCAGACACCGCTGCGGCGGAGCCTGCTCCCCCCCGCCGCCGGGGCTCAAGCCATCTTCCCCCCGCTGGGCCCACGCCACCCCCGCTGGGCCCTAGCTGACCCCCGCTGGGCCCTAGCTGACCCCCGCTGGGTCCACGCCACCCCCGCCGGGTCCACGCCACCCCCGCCGGGTCCACGCCACCCCCGCCGGGTCCACGCCAACCCCGCCGGGTCCACGACACCCCCGCCGGGCCCACGCCACCCCCGCTGGGCCCACGACACACCCGCTGGGCCCCCGCCACCCCATCTGGGCCCACACCACCTTCATCCCCCCCGCCCGCTGGGCCTGCGCCACCTTCATCTTCGTCCTCCCCCCTCCGCAAGAAAGAGGGGGGGATGTGAGAGGGAGGAGGGGGAGAGAGAGAGAGAGGGGAAGGGAGAGGAGAGAGAGATGGGGGAGGGGAGAGGGAAAGGGGGATTATCTTGTGAGATTGCAAAATTAAGGTAGGTTTTAGAGCTATTATATTTTCTCCTCCATATGAATAATATTAAACAATGTCAAATAATATCAAACAATTGGAGCTGCTTTCTTTTCCTTGATAACAATACGGAAAAATATGAATTCCATAGTTTGTGACATAAATACACATTTTAATGGGATCATTATATACAGATGTAACATTTCAATTTCGAGATCGGGGGGAGGGGGCGGGTGGAAAATATGCGTCAAGCCGATAGCCTAATCGTTAAAGAGTTAAAAGATGGCCTAATCGATAAAGAGCTGAGAAGAGGAATCAGAGCTGCCAAGGAAAGGTACTCTGAGAAGTTGAGGTTCTCAGCTAGTGACTTCTTCAGTTTGGAAGGGCATGCAAGAAATCACCAGCTATAAGAGGAAAGCCCCCCGCTCTTTGGACAATCGTCAGCTGACGAGCGACCTGAATGAGTTTTACTGCAGGTTTGAAAATCAGAAACGTAACCCTGGTACCCCTTCCCCAACAAACGCAGCCAGACCCCAGTCTGCAAAGAATGGACCCTGCACCCTCCTTCCCATTCACCACTTCACACCTACTTAAGGCAAGACTCCAGTAATGAAAAGAGTGGACCCTTTCCCACTCCAACCAACACTTCACACCCACTTGTCTACTTCACACCCACTCACAGCCTGACCTCGGTCTGCAAAGACTGGGCCCTTCTACACCCACCCCACTCTAATCACCACTTCACACCCAATGACTGCACCTCCACAGACACCTCTGTCAAGCTTCTCAAGTTTGCGGATGACACAACCCTGATTGGACTGATCCAGGATGGGGATCTCTGTACTCTTTTCAGTTTGACATCTTTCCTATAACATGGTGCCCAGAACTGAACACACTATTCTAAATGCGGTCTTACCAACGTCTTGTACAACTGCAACATGACCTCCCAACTTCTATACTCAATACTCTGACTGATGAGGGCCAAAGTGCCAAAATACTTTTTGACCACCTGATATACCTGAGACACGACCTTCAAGGAACCATGCAACCATCAACCATTCCTTTGCCCACCTGGCTAATTGATCCAGATCCTGCTGCAATCTTTCACAACCATCTTCACTATCTGCAAAACCACTCACTTCTGTATCATCAGCAAACTTGCTAATCTAGCCCTGTTCTGTGACGTTTCACAGAGTGCTGGAGTAACTCAGCGGGTCAGGCTGAGTATAGAAGTTGGGAGGTCAAGTTTGAGTTGCATCAGAAGTTGGTGAGGCCGCATTCAGAGTATTGTGTTCAGATCTGGGCACCATGTTAGAGGAAAGATGTCATCAAACTGGAAAGGGTACAGTGAAGATTTATGAGGATGTTGCCAGGATTAGAGGGCCAGAGCTATAGGGAGAGGTTGAGTAGGCTGGGACTCTATTCCATGGAGCACAGGAGGATGAGGGATGACCTAATAGAGGTGTATAAAATCATGATTTGAATAGATATGGTTGAGCCTTTTGCCCAGAGTAAGTGAATCGAGGAGCAGAGGACATAAGTTTAAGGTGAAGGGCAAAAGATTTAATAGGAATCTGTGGGGTATGTTTTTCACACAAAGGGTGGTAGGTGTATGGAACAAGCTGCCAGAGGAGGTAGTTGAGGGAGTGACTATCGCAACATTTAAGAAACAGTTAGACAGGTACATGGATAGGACAGGTTCGGAGGGATATGGATCAAACGTGGGCAGGGGGGACTAGTGCAGATGGGGCATGCTGGGCCGAAGGGCCTGTTTCCACACTGTATGACTCTATCTATCTTTCCCTCTCAAACCCGGCAGCGAGATGGGTATAAGTCCTGGATTGCTGGCTGGGGTGATCTGGTGATCTTCTCCGCTGTCCTGCCACTCTCTGTAGGGCCTTCTGGTCAGCAGCAGAGCAACTGCCATACATAGAAACATAGAAAGTAGGTGCGAGAGTAGACCACCAGGTCTGTCGAGCCCGCACCGCCATTCGCTCATGGCTGAACACTAAACAGACACACTTACCCACAAACAGTAGACACAAGACACAGAACACAAGACACTACCCTCCCCTTTATACCGCTATCACCCCTCTCCACCCCAAGAACCTCGTGATCTCCTGGGGGAGGCAAAAAACCGGATAAAAACCCAGGTCCAATTCGGGGAAAAAATCCGGGAAATTCCTCTCCGACCCCAATCCAGGCGATCGACACTTGTCCAGGAGATCACTCAGGTCTTACTATACTAACCATACCTAGGTCCATATCCCTGCCCTCTCCCCGTAGCCCCTTATCCCCTTGGCAGCTAAAAAACCATCTATTTTAGTCTTAAATATATTTAACGTTTCTGCTTCCACTGCTCCCTGGGGCAGTGAATTCCATAAATTAACCACCCTCTGGGTGAAGAAGTTCTTCCTCATCTCAGTTTTAAAAGAGCCCCCCCTTATTCTGCAACTATGTCCCCTAGTTCTAGTTTCCCCGATCATTGGGAACATCCTCGGTGCATCCACCCGATCAAGGCCCCTCACGATCTTATATGTTTCAATGAGATCGCCTCTCATTCTTCTAAACTCCAAAGAGTAGAGTTCCAGCCTACTTAACCTTTCCTCATATGTCAATCCCCTCATTGCAGGAATTAATCTTGTAAACCTTCGCTGCACTGCCTCCAGGGCTAGTACATCCTTTCTTAAGTATGGACCCCAGAACTGTACACAGTATTCCAAATGTGGTCTCACTAATACTGTGTACAGCTGCAGCAAGACCTCCGTGTTTTTATACTCAATCCCCCTAGCAATAAAGGCCAAAACTCCATTGGCCTTCCTGATTGCTTGCTGCACCTGCATACTAACTTTTAGTGATTCATGTACTAATACCCCTAGATCCCTTTGCGTTGCATTACAACGCAGCTCCTCCTCATTTAGAAAATAACTTGCCCTATCATTTTTTTTCCCAAAGTGAATGACTTCACATTTATTAGTATTAAATTTCATCTGCCAAGTTGTTGCCCACTCACCTAGCTTATCTATATCCTTTTGCAGACTCTTCCTATCCTCCTCATCCCCTACTTTTCCTCCCATTTTTGTATCGTCCGCAAATTTTGATATATTACACTTGGTTCCCTCCTCCAAATCATTTATATAAATTGTGAACAACTGGGGTCCCAGCACCGACCCTTGCGGAACCCCGCTAGTTACCGGTTGCCATCCCGAGTATGAACCATTTATCCCCACTCTCTGCTTCCTATTTGTTAGCCAATCCTCTACCCATGCTAATATATTACCCCCAATCCCATAATTTTTTATTTTTAGCAATAGTCTCTTATGTGGCACCTTGTCAAAAGCCTTTTGGAAGTCCAAGTATACCACATCCACCGGTTCCCCTTTATCCACCCGGGTTGTTACTTCCTCAAAGAATTCGAGCAGATTCGTTAAACAGGACTTCCCCTTCACAAAACCATGCTGGTTCTGTCCGATGAAGTCATGTTTATCCAAGTGCCCCGTTAGTGTTTCTTTAATAATTGTCTCTAACATTTTACCCACCACCGATGTTAGACTAACCGGTCTATAGTTACCCGCCTTCTGTTTACTTCCTTTTTTAAATATAGGTGTTACATTGGCCATTTTCCAATCCACTGGGACCGTTCCAGCCTCCAGGGAGTTTTGGAAAATTATCACCAATGCATCCACAATCCCCACCGCTATCTCCCTCAAGACCCTTGGATGTAATCCATCAGGCCCAGGGGATTTATCCTCCTTCAGTCTCATTAATTTCCCTAATACCACCTCCTTGGTGATCTTAATAGTATTTAGCTCCTCCATTCCTACCGCCCCCTGTTTATCCAGCGTTGGAATATTTTTTGTGTCTTCTATGGTGAAGACTGATACAAAATACTCGTTTAAAGCCTTTGCCATTTCCATGTTCCCCACCAACAACTCTCCAGTCTCACCCTCCAATGGACCAACGTTCACCTTAGCCACCCTTTGTCTTTTTATATAGCTATAAAAACTCTTACTATTAGTTTTTATGTTGTTCGCTAAATTCCTTTCATAGTCTATTTTCCCCGTCTTAATTAATCTCTTAGTTATTTTTTGCTGACCTTTAAATGCTTCCCAATCCTCTACCCTCCCACTATCTCTGGCTACCTTATATGCCCTTGCCTTCAGCCGAATACTATCCTTTATAGTTTTACTGAGCCATGGCTGACTGTTCTTACCCTTACCCCTTTTTTTCTTCATAGGAATAAATTTTTCTTGAAGGTTATACAGTAGACCCTTAAACGTACACCACTGCTCATGTACCGTCTTATTCTTGAGTCTGCTATCCCAGTCAACTTTGATCAGCTCAGTCCTCATACCTTCATAATCCCCCTTATTTAGACTAAGCACCCTAGCCTGAGTTTCAACCTGCTCCCCTTCTATTTGAATATGGAATTCGACCATATTGTGGTCACTTGTTCCCAACGAGTCCCTAACTATGACATTTTTAATTAATCCTGCTTCATTACACAGGACCAGATCCAAGATTGCCTCCCCCCTTGTCGGTTCTGTGACATACTGTTCTAGGAACCCGTCTCTAATACATTCTATAAACTCTTCCTCTAGTCTACCCTGCCCAGTTTGGTTTGCCCAATTAATATGAAAATTGAAGTCCCCCATGATTACAGCAGTTCCCTTTTTACATGCGTCAACTATTTGCAGATTTATGTTCTGACTAACAGCGTCACAGCTATTTGGAGGTCTATAAATTACACCCACTAGTGTTTTTTTCCCCTTGTTATTCTCTATCTGTACCCAAGCTGTTTCACTATCCTGATCCTTCAACGCAATATCCTTCCTCTCCATTGCCGTTATTCCCTCCCTTATTAAAAGGGCCACCCCTCCTCCCTTTCTTTCCTGTCTATCTTTCCTAATTGTCGAGTACCCCTCTATATTTAACTCCCAGTCCTGATCCCCTTGCAGCCATGTCTCCGTAATGGCCACGATATCATAACTATATATATTTAATTGCACCGTTAATTCATTTATCTTATTACGAATACTCCGTGCATTTAGATAAAGCACTTTCAGATGATTTTTACTACCCTTCCTTTCCGTTTTTGCCCCTTTTACATCTAGAGCTTTATCTTCACACATTCTGTCTCCTGTCACATTTTGACTTTCCGCTTCCCCACTGATACCCTGCTCTATTTCCTCTACCCCTGCCGTTATTACCCCCCTTGATACCTCCCCCCCGCTACTTAGTTTAAAGACCTCTCTACTGCCCTAGTTATATGATTTGCCAGGACCCCAGTCCCAGCACCGTTCAGGTGAAGTCCGTCCTTACAGAACAGATCCCCCCTGTCCCAGTACTGGTGCCAGTGGCCCAAGAAACCAAACCCATTTTTCCCACACCAGTCTTTGAGCCACGCATTCAGCTTTTTAATTTTACGTACCCTCGCCGATTTGGCCCGTGGCTCAGGTAGCAATCCGGAGATCAGTACCCTCGAGGTTCTGCTTTTTAATTTATTCCCTAACTGCTCAAACTCCTTCAGCAGATCCTCCTTCCTCGTCCTTCCTATGTCATTGGTCCCCACATGGACCACGACCACTGGATCCTCCCCCTCCCTCTGCAAATTTCTCTCCAGCATCGCAGAGATATCCTTAACCCTAGCACCGGGTAGGCAACACAGCCTTCGGGACATGTTCTGCTGGCCGCAGAGAACCTTATCTACCCCCCGAATAATACTATCCCCTATCACTACGGCATTTCTTCTAACTCCCCCCTCTTGAATGGCCTCCTGATCCACGGTGCTGCAGCCAGGTTGCTCATCCCTCCCACAGCCCCTGATCCCGTCCTTACATTGAGTAAGAGCCTCGGTCATGCTCGTCAGGGACAAGGGCTGTGGCTCCTGCCGCATCTCCTCCTGGTTCCCCCTACCTGCCTCGCTTATGGCCACACCTTCCTTTCCTTGCTCACTGCCTACTGAATTAGTTAAACTGGTCGGTGTGACCATCCCCTGGCACAAAACATCCAGGTAATACTCCCCCTCCCTGATGTACCGCAGCGTATGAAGTTGGGTCTCCAGCTCATCAATGCGGAGCTCGAGTTCCTCTAGCCTCAAACACTTACTGCAGCTGTAGGGATCTTCTACATCAATGGTGTCGACAAATTCCCACATCTCACAGTATTGGCACATCTCCTGGCCGCCCATCTTATATAAGTAATTAACTGGTCCTATTTAAGAATCCCCTACCCGGATTACTGTATTGATACACCCCTTATTTATATAATCCTACCTCCTATAAATGGGAAAGTACTCACCCCAGCCGTAAATTACCTACTGGTTTGGCTGTCTAGTGGTAATTCCGTCCGCTCTTCCTGTCTGGTCCACTGCTCCCTTGCAGTGCGTGGCAAACCTCTTTGCCTCTGTTAGTCTCTGTTAGTCTCTCGAGCCGCGGCTCCGTCCGTCCTCCCTCGGCGACAGCACCTGTGGCACCGCGGTCGTGACGTCCCTTCCGTTCCTGCAGAGCCTTCCTGTCCTGGGCGGAGTCTGCAGCTAACTGTGTGCTCACGTCCGGTAGGTCAGCCTCACGTCCGGACTGAGAGACTGCTGGTAAGAATGCTCTCAATAGCACCCCTGTAAAAAGTGGTGAGGGCAGAAGGGGGGAGGTCGGCTCTCCTCATCCGTCGAAGGAAGTGGAGGCGTTGCTGTGCTTTCTTGACTAGGGAGATGGTGTTGGTGGACCATGTCTGATCATCTGTGATGTGCACTCCCAGGAACTTGGTGCTTTTCACAGACTCCACTGCACTGCCATTGATGGTGAGTGGGGTGTGTGCTGTCTGTTTCTTCCTGAAGTCCACAGTTATTTATTTTGTTTTATTGACATTGAGTTGAAGGTTATTGATGTCACACCAGTTGATGAGTTGTTGTACCTCCTCTCTGTAGGCTGAGTCGTCATCGTGGCTGATGAGACCCACCACTGTTGTGTCATCTGCGAACTTGATGATGTGGTTCGAATTATGTTTGGCACAACAGTCATGTGTCATCAGCGTGAACAACAGAGGGCTCAGCACACATCCCTGTGGGACCCCGGTGTTCATGATGGTGGTCTCTGATGAGTTTTTGCCAACTCTTACTGTCTGTGGTCTGTCGGTGAGGAAGTCCAGTAACCAGTTGCATAGTGGGGTGCTGATGCCTATTTCGCCGAGTTTATTCACCAGGTGTTGGGGGATGACTGTGTTGAAGGCGGAGCTGAAGTCGATGAACAGCATCCGCACGTAACTGTTATTGTTTTCCAGATGAGCCAGGCTTAGGTGGAGTGCTGTTGCTATGGCATCATCAGTGGAACGGTTGGGACGGTATGCAAACTGGAATGGGTCAAGTGTAGAGGGGAGACTGGATGTTATGTGGGCCTTGACCAACCTTTCAAAGCACTTCATCATGATGGACGTGAGTGCTATGGGCCGGTAGTCGTTCAGTGTTGAGGCTGGGGATTTCTTGGGTAGCGGTATGATGGTGGTGGCTTTGAAGCATGCTGGTATGATGGCTTGGCTCAGAGAGGTGTTGTAGATGTCAGTGAGAACATCTGTGAGTTGGTCAGCACAGTCTCTGAGCACATATGTTGTCAGGACCTGCAGCTCTTCTGGGGTTCACCTTGAGTAGGGTCCTCCGCACATCAGCTGGGTCCAGGTGAAGTGTTTCATGATCTGGGCAGGGAGGGGCTTTTGTTGGTGTGGTGGTGTTGTCCTCCTCAAACCGGTTGAAGAAGGTGTTAAGTGTGTTGAGGAAGTCTGTGTTGTCCACGCATGGTGGGGGTGTTGGCCTGTAGCCGGTGACAGACTGGATGCCTTGCCACAGGCGCTTGGGATCCTTAGTGTCTGTGAAGTGTGCTTGAATTTTCTGTCCATAGACACGCTTGGCTGTTCTCACGCCCCGGTTCAAGTTGGCCCTAGCAGTACTAAGGGCGTCTTTGTGAAAAAGTTACTTTTATAACTACTAAACCAGGTTCGCTTCTTAATAAACAGACACCACACAACTGTTTGGTAGACCAGTTCAAAACTTTACTTAACATCGGCCGATGGAAGGGAGGGAGAACTCCAGTCAAGTGACCATTACAGACACTTGACCGTCCTCCGTTCACCTCTCTGAACAACAGAATTACATTGCCTTAAATAGGGTTTTTTTGTCCCCTTAGCACATTTCACAGACATTAGTCATGGTCAGAGGTACAGGAAAAGGTTTCCACAGAATGCATCACATCAAAGGCCTTTTGTTTACATAGTACAAGATAACATTGGCCATTTGGTTTACGACATTTTATCTTTCTACTTCCCTGGTTCCTTTCTCGTCCTTCATAAACATTGGCTATTTGGATAATGCCATTTTATCTTCACAGAGATCACCCTAGCTCTTTCGCTGCTTCCTCTCTGTCATTTGGTCCCTCATAAACATTGGCCATTTGGTTTATGGCATCTTACTTCACAGATATGACTAGCTGTTTCTCTCTTCACTTCTCGCCTCCTCCCCCATAACATTGGCCACTTTGTTTACGGCATCTTACTTCAAAGAGATCTAGCTCTTCTCTGCTTGTCACTTGGGAGACAATGTTATGGTATTTATTATCTCACACACCGCAACCTAAGGCAAGCCTAATTTGACAATAAATATAAGCTGTAAGCTAGCCCAGAAACCTATTTTAATATCTTCTTATATTTTAACTAAAATTCAGCTTCATCATTTGTCCCCGGACTTGAAAGCAGCATTCCGTGCTCTCAGGAGCTCACATACAGCCCTGGTGAACCAGGGTTTGTTGTTGGCCCTCGTGGTGAAGTTTTTGATGACGGTCACATCTTCCATGCATTTGAATATATATCCAGTCACAGATTCAGTGTATTCCGTCAAGTTGACATGATGGTTGGTAGTGGCAGCCTCCCTAAAAACGGTCCAATCTGTGCAGTCGAAACAGTCTTTGAGAGCTGAGGTGGCTCCCTCTGGCCATGCTCTGATCTGCTTCACAGACGGCTTGTTCCTGGTCAATAGAGGTCTGTAGGCTGGAATTAGCATAACAGAGAGGTGGCCTGAGTTCCCCAGGTGGGGATGGGGAGCAGCTCTGAATGCCTGTCTGATGTTGGTGTAGACTTGGTCGAGTATGTTATTTCCCCTGGTTGCAAAGTTCACATGTTTGTAATAATGTGGTAGTACTGTCTTCAGTTTGGCCTGATTGAAATCGCCAGCGATTATGTAGACAGAATCCAGGTTAGAGTTCTGCATTGAGCTGATAGACTGATACAATGTAGACAGTGCGTCCTTTGTGTTCGCACTGGGTGGAATGTAGATATGACAATAAAGGCATATCTATCTATCTATCCTATCTATCTATCTATCTACACAGCTGTGATGTTGATGGCTGTGAATTCCCTTGGCATGTAGAATGGTCGGCATTTAATTGTCAGAAATTCTATTTCCTCAGAACAGTGGCTTGACACAGTTTCGGCGTTTGTACACCAGTTGTTATTGATGAAAATGCATATACCACCCCCCCCGAGATTTACCGCTGAGAGCATGACTCCTGTCCGCCCGGAATGTTGTTAGTCCGTCCAGCTGAATGGCGTTGTCCGAAACGGAGTTGTTGAGCCACGTCTCTGTGAGGATGATGGCGTTGCAGTCTCTGACCTTTCTTTGTGTAGTTAAATCCAGTCTAAGGTAGTCCATTTTGTTTTCCAGCGAGCGAACGTTGGATAGCATAATAGAAGGAAGTGCAGGTCTGTAGGGGTTAGCTTTTAGCCTGGCGCTGATACCCGCTCGGCTGCCCCGCTTGCTAGGTCTATAGCACACCGCTTGCACCGCAAGCTAGGTCTCACACGCCGCGTGCACCGCCTCCAGTGTCGACCTGTGATGGGAGGAGAGTCCGCTGCCTTGCAGGCCCCTGGGTCTTGCCGGTGTAGGATGCCTAGCTCACAGAGTGCCAGTGGTTCCAAAGCCAGTGTAACTCCAGAAAGGTTTTCGGAAAAGTCGAAGTTTCTTAGTCCAAGTAGTGTAGTTCTGTTATAGACTACTCTTGCACAAGACTGTGACGGTACAGACAACATATTAAACATAAAACGCACATCGCTATCGGGAGCTGGAGTAGCCGCTGCCGTACAGGGCGCCGCCATCTTTACATTTCACTCCTCTTTCAAATCTGCTCTACTTATCTACATGCATTTTTCTTCTTCACTTTTTAGTCATAGAATGATGTAAACTGTAAATGACTCAATTGTAATGATGTGTTGTGCAGCCAACAGGTTAGCATGCACCAAAAGCCTTTCACTGTACCTCGGTACACGTGACAATAAACTAAACTAAAACTGAAAGGTTTATTATTGCCACATGTACCGAGATTCAGTGAAAAACTTTACTCTGTGTGTTGCCCAGACAAACCATACCTTCAATGAGTAACCTTGGATAGAGTGGATGTGGAGAGGATGTTTCCACTGGTGGGAGAGTCTAGGACCAGAGGGCATAGCCTCAATAAAAGGACGTTCCTTTAGAAAGGAGAGGAGGGAGGAATATATTTTGTCAGAGGGCGGTGAATCTGTGGGATTCATTACCACAGAACGCTGTGGAGGCCAAGTCAATGGGCATTTTTAAGGCGCAGATTGACAGCTGCTTGATTAGTTCGGGTGTCGGGGGTTATGATGAAAAGACAGGAGAATGGGGATGAGAGGAAAAGATAGATCAGCCAGGATTGAATGGCAGAGTAGACTTGATGGGCCGAAGGGTTTAATTCTGCTCCTTTAACATATCAACTTCATGTAATATAAAATAGAAAATAAACTGAGTGCACAATATAGTATAACATCTCCAGAGAAAGTGCAGATTAAAAAAAAAAGTGCAAGGGCCACAACGAGTTAGATTGGAAGATCCACGCTCTTGGTTTTGGAGAGGTTTGTTCAGTGTTTAGTTTAGAGATACAGCGTGGAAACAGACCCTGTGGGCCACTGAGTCCATTCCGACCAGTGATCCCTGTGCACTAGTTCAACACAGTATGGACGAAGTACAGAAGCCAATTAACCTATAGAGCTGCCTGTCTTTGGAGTGTGGGAGGTAAACGGAGCACCCACGCGGTCACAGAGTGAATGTGCAAACCCCACACAGACAGCACCTGTAGTCAGGATCGAACCTGTGCCTCTCCTGTGGTCTGATAACAGGGGAGATTCAGCTGTTCCTGAATCTGATGGTACACGCTTTGAAGCTTCTCTGCCTGGAGGGAGTGAGGAGAATAGGGAATGATAGGGTGTGAGTGGTCCGTGATTGTGTTGGCTGCTTTCCCGAGGCAGCGTGAAGTGTGGATGTGGTCACAGTCATATAGTGACAGCTCCTTCGGCCCAACTCGCCCACACCGATAAACAATGTCCCAGGTACACTAGTCCCACTTGCCTGCGCTTGGTCCATATCCCTCCTAACCTGTCCTATCCATGTACCTGTCCAACTCTTTCTTAAATGACAGGATAGTCCCAACCTCAACAACCTCCTCTGGCAGCTTGTTCCATACTTATGTGTAAAAAATACAGTTACCCCTCGGATTCCTATGTAATCTTTTCCCTTCACCTTGAACCGATGTCCTCTGGTCCTCGATTCCCTTACTCTGGGTAAAAGACTCTTTGCATCTACCCGATCTATTCCTCTCATGATTTTATACACCTCTATAAGATCTCCCCTCATCCTCCTACGCTCCATGGAATAGATACCTGGTCTACTCAACCTCTCCCGACAGCTCACACCCTCTAGTCCTGGCAACATCCTCGTAAATCTTTTCTGAACTCTTTCGAGCTTGACAACCGCATTCCTATAACATGGTGTCCAGAACTGAACACAATATTCTAAATGTGGTCTCACCAATGTCTTATACAACTGCAACATGACCTTCCAATTTCTATACTCAATACTCTGTCTGATGAAGGCCAATGTGCCAAAAGCCTTTTTTGACCACCTTATCTACCTGCGACTTGACTTTCAAGGAACCATGCACTTGTACTCATAGATCCCTCTGCTCTACAACACTACCCAGAAGCCTACCATTCACTGCGTAGGTCCTGCCCATGTTAGACTTTCCAAAATGCAACACCTCACATTTCCCTGTATTAAATTCCATCAACCATTTCTCAGCCCACCTGGCCAATCGATCAAAGTCCTGCTGCCATCTTTCACAACCATCTTCACTATCTGCAAAACCACTCACTTTTGTATCATCAGCAAACTTGCTAATCTTGCCCTGTATGTTCTCATCCAGTTTATTTAATATTTATTGATTCTAACAATTTTTTACATTTTAAAATAAGGTGACAGTTGTTTGCAACAAAATAGAGCAGGATGTTAAACGGCAGCAAATCTGTGACCATTGAAGAAGGAACAGTACGTTCTCAGTTGGTGACAGTGAAACAATAACTTGAGGAGATCACCTTTCTAGTTTATGAAGGATAGCTGGATGGGAGTGTTTGGTTTAGTTTAGAGATACAGTGTGAAAGCACCGAGTACGCACCGACGATCGCGCCATACACTAGTTCTATCCTACACAGTAGGAACAGTTTACAGGAGCCTTTTTATTTCACTGCACATGTCGTATGCGTACGTGACAAATAAACTTGAGCCGTTTAACCTTTGGAATGTTGGAGGAAACCGGAGCACCTGGAGAAAACCCACGCGGTCACGGCGAGGACGTACAGACAGCACCCGTAATCGGGATCGATCCCGGGACTGGCGCTGTGAGACAGCACCTCTACCGCTGAGCCATTATGGAGCATGATCGGAGCGCTTGTGTCAGTAAAACATCTAGTGTAATTTTACAATGGAAAGGGAGGTAGTTTGCAAGTGGGGAAGAAAAGACTTCAAACTCAGCAGATTAAAATGTTTAAGAAGGAACTGCAGATGCTGGGAAATCGAAGGTACACAAAAATGCTGGAGAAACTCAGCGGGTGCAGCAGCATCTATAGAGCGAAGAAAATAGGCAATGTTTCGGGCCAAAACCGAAGGGTTCCGCCCAGAAACGCTGCCTATTTCCTTCGCTCCATAGATGCTGCTGCACCCGCTGAGTTTCTCCAGCATTTTTATGTACAGCAGATTAAACTATTCATTTGCTGTCTCATTTACCAACGCAAGTCAATGCTCCCCTGAAGATACAAAAAAAATGTTCGGATAGGAAAATCAACAAATCTGATTAGTTAGTTTAGTTATTCACGGTGATGGGAAAATGTAATGGGAATTTTCTTCAGAGATGAAATAACATTGAACAAGCAAGGGACTAAGAATTTGCAGGAAGCAGTTGGCGTCAACACCATTGAAATGTTGACATGACAAACACTGACAAGCAGTACAATATTAAAGCCAAAATCCAAACTCACTTAATGGACCAGTATATTTATTCAGCAAATATGTCTAATACAGGCTTGTATGTTCATGGCAAATCCACACAATGTTAAAGACACTCTGATCAATGCAGCATTGCCAAAGTACTAGTAAACGAGATCCCCGATCACTAACCCACTGAAGGGCTATGTGGGTACACTGTGGGTTAGCAGGGTGTAAATTAGCACTTAATTGGAAAGTCAATAGTACTTTATTGCTACTTATACGTAGAGTGAAATGACATTTTTGCATATAATTCAGTAAAATCCTACTACAAGCATACAAGGGCCTGTCCCACTTTCACGACCTAATTCACGACGTTTTTTACTCATGGACATTTTTCATCAGGCTAGAAAAAACGCCTCGACCTACTTGATGCCACGAGTACCTACGACTAGCATCACGGCCGGCTACGACCTACCTATGACCTCATGACGACCATGCTGCGAGTACGAGTCAAGGGCAAACTTCGGCAGACGTCATGAAAGTGGGACAGGCCCTTTAACAGTTTTTATCATTAGGCTGCTAAACTCATAAACACATCATATAAGTTGATTATTTTATTTATTATTGTCTTTTACCTACCAATGTCACTTTTGTCTTATCTTTTTTTACCTTATTTTTATCCTTGTAATATCATTGCTGAGGTGACCCGTTGTCTTGTCAAACACATTTATTTCATTGTACCATTGACCCTGTGTTAACCTAACATGTGACAAATAAAACTGAAGTTTAAGTACAAGAGTGTAGGAAAATAGTAGATGACACTGAGACAGTACACAAGAGTTGCCCCGTTTCTAGCGTTATTTTATACGTTTCAAGTCCTATTGCTCCAGACTGCAGGAGTACGTGTTGAGGGACGCATTGAACCTCGATGCAGCCAACGCCAAGGCTCTGTGGGGGAGGACCGCAGATCAGGCTCCTTCGCGGGAGACCGGGTGTGGTGGAAACACCCCTCAAACAAGAGACGCGATGCGATGGTGTGGAGTCTGGTTTTGTGTGATGGACTGGGCTACATCCACAACGCTTGTGGTCTTGCCGGACGGAGCTGTTGCCAGCCCAAGCAATGAAGCAATCTGATAGTATAGGAAGGAACTGCAGATGCTGGTTTAAACCGAAGATAGACACAGCATTCTGGGGTAACTCAGCGGGTCAGGCAGCATCTCTGGAGAGAAGGAATGGGGTCTGAAGAAGGGTCTCGACCCGAAACGCTTCCCATTCCTTCTCTCTAGAGATGCGGCCTGTCCAGCTGAGTTACTTCAGCATTTTGTGTTTACCTTAAGCATTCTGTTAGGAATGTGGGGGGGAGGGGGAAACTTTTAAATCTCTCCCTGCACGGGAGACCCGACCTTTTCTTTGTCGGGTCTCCGTTGTCGTTGGGGCTGCAACGAGGAGCGGCCTCCAACAGGAAAACCGGGGGCTCCAGTGCCGAACTCACCTCACCGTCGCGGAGCTGGCCGAGTCCAGAGCGGGTGGAGCTGTGGTGGACGCTGCTGCGGCCCGATCCCCGGAGATTCGGTGGCTGCAACTGCGGGTTTGGCGGACGGCACCGGGAGCCCGCGGGTCCCTGGAGGGAGACCGCTTTTCGGGGCTTCCGCAACGGCGACTTCTCCCGCCCGAGTTGCGGGGTTGAAGAGCTCCTGGAGCGGGGCCTACATCACCGCCCCGCGCGGCTTGGAATGGCGGCGGGCTGCGAGCGCGCACCGGGGGCTCTAACACCAAGACCCGGTGCGCGAACTTGCATTACCCGGCGTGGTTTAATGGCCACGGGACAATTCGCCATCGCCCGCCGGGGGCTTTGACTTTGACTCTGACATGGGGGGGGAGAGTGCAGTGGAGAGAGAAGTTTTTTTGGCCTTCCATCACAGCAATGTGATGGATGTTTATGTAAAATATGTTGTGTCTTGGGTCTATTTGTTGTAATGTATGGCTGCAGAAACGGCATTTCGTTTGGACCTCACGGGGTCCAAATGACAATAAATTGAATTGTATTGTAAAAGGATGTTTTTGTCGGGGTGTAGAAGTTGGCAAGGGGTGTTGTAGTCTACTGAACGAACTTTATTGTGAGAGAGAGAGTTACACAGAGCACAAGGGTCTGTGGGAGTCCCCTCTGTGCTAATGCAGAAAAACATCTATTTTATACATTGATTGAAACCAAAAAGCGTCCAGACAAATGGTAACTGATAAGGAGACTCAGAATTAAAAGGAAATAACAGTTAGCTGCGGAATGTTGCGCCGGCGTAAGATTAGCAGTTCTGCAAGGTATGTGATTACTCATAATCACTTGACCGAGACCTGTTAATTACTTGTGCCCGAGGCAGTTTCGGTAAGCGATCTTGTACAGACACAGATAGAATACACAAGGTAATAGATACATACATTTTCCATCATTCTCCGACTGGTTTCACCGTCCTGATTAATTTTACTGATTGTCTGCCTCCTTGTCACCTTCCCCTCAGCTAACAACCATTCTACATTCCCTTAGCATCGTCGGTTTAAATCTGTCGTTTTCACACCGCACCCTTCTATGACTCCCTCTCCCCTGACTTTCAGTCTGAAGAAGCATCTCGACCGGAAAAGTCACCCATTCCTTTTCTCCAGAGATACTGCCTGAGTTACTCCAGCATTTTGTGTCTATCCGCTCATGAATGCCCGCTGTACTGAAGTTAGCCCCGTGAACAACTTAATTAAATTATAACCTCGACTCGTTGAGAATAAGAGTCGGGAAGTTACGTTGCAGTTTTATCAAACTTTAATTAGGCCACATTTGGGGTATTGTGTGCGGTTCTGTTCGTCAGGAGAGGTGTGGGGGCTTTGGAGAGGGTGCAGAAGAGTTTGCACAGAGTGTTGCTGGGCTCAGAGGGTGTAAGCTGTAAGGAGCTGTGGGACAGACTTGGGTTGTTTTGTCTGGAAGGTTGAAGATTGAGGGAAGGTCTAATAGAAGTGTGTAAAATTACGAGAGGCAATGGTAGATTATATAGCCATAGCCCTTTTCCCCAAGGTGGAAATATCGCAGTCGAGAGGACATAATTTTATGGTCAGAGGAGGAAAGTGTAAATGAGATATGTGGGGGTAAACTTTTTTCACACAGAGGGTGGTGGGTGCCTGGAACGTTCTGCCAGGGGTGGTGGTGGGGGCTGATAGGATAGTGGAAATTAAGAGGCTTTTAAATGGGCACATGGATATGGAGAGATATGGATCACATGCAGGCAGTGGATATTTGTTTAACTTGGCATCATGCTCAGCACGGCCAATGTGGGCCGAAGGGCCTGTTCCTGTGCTGGACAGTTCTATATTCTATTATACGTTATATAAACCCCCTGATCCGTGACTCATTCTCGCGCACCCTTTTTAATACAAACCAAAGGGGCAGCGGTAGAGTTGCTGCATCACAGCGCCAGAGACCCGGGTTCGATCCTGACTACGGGTGCTGTCTGTACAGAGTTTGTACGTTCTCTCTGTGACCTGCGTGGGTTTTCTCCGGGAGCTCCGGTTTCCTCCCACACTCCAAAGACGTGCAGGTTTGTAGGTTCATTGGCTTGGCATAAATGTACTGTCCCTGGTGTGTGTAGGATAGTGTAAGCGTGAGGGGGTCGGCACGGACTCGGTGGGCCGAAGGGCGGTTTTTTGTGCTGTGTCTCTAAACTAAACGGAAATGAAACAAATCCACGTGAGGAAGGGGTGAAATTGGAAAGTGTAAGTTTAACTTTGTTAGACACAAAATGCTGGAGTAACTCAGCGGGACAGGCAGCATCTCTGGAGAGAAGGAATGGGTGACGTTTTGGGTCGAGACCCTTCTTCAGACGTTCTGAAGAAAGGTCTTAACCCCAAACATCACCCATTCCTTCTCTCCAGAGATGCTGCCTGTCCCGCTGAGTTACTCCAGCATTTTGTGTCTTATCTTCGGTTTAAGCCGGCATCTGCAGTTCCTTCCTTCCTACACAGTTTAACTTGGCTAATGTCTTCCTTTCTGTCTGTGCTGTCCCAGGTGACGTTTTCCTGAGTGAAGGAGACACGGTGACGTTCGGGAATCCCCACAGCTCTCGTGCGAACCTCGGAGAGAGGGTGCGGCAGCCGAACTCAGAGTTTCACTACATGGTAATTCAGATGCTTTTGCTTGGAGTGGATCTACAGCCTGAAGCTGTCCAGTAAACTGGGAAACATTGCTGAGAGTTCACCCGCTCATCACGGGTGCACAGACAGGGTAGACAGCCAGAACCTTCTCCCCGCAACGGAACATTCATAGACAGTCGGGCATGGCTTTAGGGGTGAGAAGGGCAAAGTTTAAAGGTGATGTGTGGGGAATAGAGGGTGGTGGATACCTGCAACATGCTGCCAGGGGTGGTGGTGGTGCCAGAGGGTGGCGGATGCCTGCAACGTGCTGGCAGGGGTGGTGGTGGTGCCAGAGGGTGGCGGGTTCCTGCAACGTGCTTCCAGGGGTGGTGGTGGTGGCAGATATGCTGGTGGCAATTGTAAGAGGCTTTTGGGATGTTACATGGGCTTGTGTTATAGGGATTGACTTATAGGGAGAGGTTGAGTTATAGGGGGAGGTTGAATAGGCTGGGACTGTTTTCTTTGGAGCGTGGGCTGAGGGGTGACCTTATTGAGGGGTAGATGATCATGGGGGACATGGATCAAGTGAACACTCACACTGAATGGAGAGGTAGATAGGCAGTTCAGAGTTAGTCTTGCCATCCTATTCAGCACAGACATTGTGGGCCGAAGCGCCTGTTCCTGTGCTCTATTCCATTCTACTCTCCTCTACTGCATTCTATACTTTATATTCTGCTGTCCTTTTTCCTCCTGAAGTCTTTACTTGGTTCCTCACTGCCTAAATCAGCCTGATGGATTGACTCGGTGTCTGAGCATTTACTACATTCCGCAGGAGAATGTTTTGTAGATTCAAACGTGAAGAAGTCACTGCTTGTCCCTGCCCTAAAGCATATAGAATATAGAACAGTACAGAAGATAGACTCTCACAACTATCTCGACCACACTCCTTCCCACCCTGGATCCATGGCCTTGGCAAGGCCAGCAACATAATCAAGGACGAGTCGCCCCCAGCCACTCCCTCTTCCCCCCTCTCCCATCGGGCAAAAGGTACAGAAGTGTGAAAACGCACACCTCCAGATTCAAGAACAGTTTCTTCCCAGCTGTTATCAGGCAACTGAATCATCCTACCACAACCAGAGAGCAGTCCTGAACTACTATCTACCTCATTGGTGACCCTCTGACTATCCTTGATCGGACTTCGCTGGCTTTACCTTGCACTGAACGTTATTCCCTTATCATGTATCTGTACACTGTAAATGGGTCGATTGTAATCATGTATTGTCTTTCTGCTGACTGGTTAGCACGCGACAAAAGCTTTTCACTGTGCCTCAGTACACATGACAATAAACTAAACTAAACTAAGGTGGACATTGTTGCACCCCCTCTAGTAGGACCGAATACATACTGTTTGAGAGAACTTCCATGGACGCATTTAACAATCGCCGGCCCTTGGCACAGTGGGAATCTCAGTCAATGGGAGAGAACTTGATATTACAACCATATTATTCTTGCAGCTACCTCTTCCGCAAACTATTGATCACCCCCTTCTTATTTCTGAGATATATAATCCTCACCCCAAAGACGTAGAGGTTGTAGGTTAATTGGCTTGGTGTAATTGTAAATTGTCCCTAGTGTGCGTAGGATAGTGTCAGTGTGCGGGAATCGCTAGTCGGCGTGGACTCTAAACTAAATCGCCTGTCCCACTTAGGCGATTTTTTAGGCGACTGCCAGCTACTAGGACAATGGAATTCACCAAAGTCAGCACAGGCGACAACCTACGTTAACCTGACGACAACCTACGTTAACCTGGCGACAACCTACGTTAACCAGGCGATAACCTACGTTAACCTGGCGACACCCTACGTTAACCTGGCGACAACCTACGTTAACCAGGCGATAACCTACGTTAACGTTAACCCGGCGACAACCTACATTAACCTGGCGACCATCTACGTTAACGTTAACCAGGCGACCATCTACGTTAACCTGGCGACAACCTATGTTAACGTTAACCTGGCGACAACCTACGACAGCCCAAATTGTCACCACTGACGCCGAAAAAATTTCAACATGTTGAAAATTTTTGGCAGTCGCCTAAAAAATCACCTAGGTGGGACAGGCCCATAAGAGATAGAATTTGAAGAACTTTTAAAATACGTGGTCAAGAATGGGGTATTAGATTTCATGGAGTGCTACATTATGGTAATCATGCAAGCAAAGATTTTGTTCAATAGTATCCTGACATAGTGTGTCCAATGCCGTGCTATTGGTATGGGTAGACCGAAGCATTTAGTGGGCGCCATGGTGTACAGCAGTAGAGTTGCTGCCTTACACCACTGGAGACCCTTTGTTACTAACACCTATGAGAGAGAAGCGAGTGTCACCAAACTTCTGAATTCTCTGGGGTGGAACCCTCTCCAAGACAGACGTGAAGCTCACCGTTTGAACTGTTTTTACAAAATGTTAAATGGTCAGCTCGATGTAGACTACAAGACCTACACCAAACCCAAACCAATTAGGAGCAGACGAGGGCATTCGATCCTATTTGTGATCCCAGCTACAAAGACAGATGTATACAGCAATTCGTTCTTCCCCCGCACAATTAAAGCATGGAATAATCTCCACCCTACTATAGTTACCCAACCAGATGCAACTAAATTTAAAGTAGCTCTTTCTTTCCAATAACCCTTTCTGGCTTAAGCCCTCCCTTCACCACCTCCAGTTTAAATTCCATTTGGAATATTTTGGAGGACCAAGAAACCAAGAACCAAGAAACCCGGGTTGAAGTCTGTACAGAGTGAATGATCCCCCCCCCCCAACAATATCCTCTGTACGTATCACAGCTCAGAATGGTGGGTGCTAGTCCCACGACATTAGCACCAACACTACGTAAAGTTTCTCTCCATAGTTAGGATCAGAGACCTTGTGGGGAGGATGTGGCTCAGTGTTATATTTTTAAGAGCGGATGTATTTTAACCATTTTAAGAAGATGCTGTCATTTTCTGTTTTTCCTCAGTTTGAGCTGTGTGATTGTGATCTGGGACAAGAACATGATGGGATGCCACAAATCTCCACCGCACCACCGGTAAGAAGCCAGCTTCAGCAAAGCTATGGTAACTTGACTTATTGCTTCTGATGCAGAGGCAGGCCACTTGGTCATAGAGTCATAGAGTGATACAGTGTGGAAACAGGCCCTTCAGCCCACACCGACTAACATGTCCCAGCTACACTAGTCCCACCTTTGGTCTATATCGCTCCACACCTGTCCTATCCATGTACCCGTCTTTCTTAAATGTTGGGATAGTCCCAGCCACAACTACCTCCTCTGGCAGCTTGTTCCATACACCCACCACCCTTTGAGTGAAAAAGTTACCACTCAGATTCCCATTAAATTTTTTCCCCTTCACCTTGAACCTATGTCCTCTGGTCCTCGATGCACCTACTCTGGGCAAGGGACTCTGTGCATCTACCCGATCTATTCCTCTCATGATCTTATACACAATCCAAATGTTCAATCCTCTCGGTTCCATTTCATCTCTGCAGAGAGAGAGAGTCAAGAGTGTTTTATTGTCACACAGTATGTCCCGAAACTGAACAATTAAATTATTTGGTGGACACAAAATGATGACGTAACTCAGCGGGACAAGCAGCATGTCTGGAGAAAAGGAATAGGCAGACTCAAAGTCTGAAGAAGGGTCTCAACCCAAAACGTCACCCATTCCTTCTCTCCAGTCTGTCCCGCTGAGTTACTCCAGCATTTTGTGTCTATCTAGAGTGTAGAGTATAATGTTACAGCGTTACAGTTACAGAGAAAAAGGTCCAATATCCGGCAAGAGGTAGGTTGGAAGATGGGGACTGCACTCTAGCTTATGAGAGGGCCATTCGGGATTCTGGTAACAATGAGGAAGAAGCTGACCCTAGGTCTGGTGGTACGTGCTTTCACAATTTTGTATATTCTTGCTGAAAGTAGCAGGGTGAAGAGGGAATGAGTGGTCCTATATCACGTTGGCTGCTTTCCCGAGGCAGCGTGAAGTGTAGATGTATCCCTCTACCCCTGCTACTTGCTGTTTCTAATATCCTCTAGCTCCCCTTTGATTCTTTTTCCACCCAACTACCTACACTCAGGGATGATTTACAATGGACCATTACCTACCAACGCATCTTGGGAAATTGCCCCGAGTGTGTAGGAGGCAGGGGATGAGAAAGTGGGAATGACATAGAACGGGTGATCGGTGTGGACTTGGTGAGCCAAAGGGCCTGATTCCACGCTGTATCCCTAGACTAGACTAAAATATAATAAAATAAAATAAACTAGAGTGCTAATGACAAGCAACAAATTAACTTGCATTTTGATACGGGCAGCACGGTGGCACAGCCAGTAGTGTTGCTGCCTCACAGCACCAGAGACCCGATTCGATCCTGACTACGGGAGCTGTCTGTACTGAGTTTGTACGTTCTTCCTGTGATTGTGTTTGTTTTCTCCGAGATCTTCGGTTTCCTCCCACACTCCAAAGACGTACAGGTTTATAGGTTAATTTGCTTGGTAGAAATGTAAAAATTGTCCATAGTGTGTGTAGGATAGTGTTTGTGTGCGGGAATCGCTGGTCGGTGTGTACTCAGTGGGCCAAAGAGCCTGTTTCCGCGCTGTATCTCTAAACTGAACTGAACTAAAATAAAATAAAAAATACACTAAACTAAATGCACTAAACTAAAATAAAATAAGATAAAATAAACTAACATGAAATAAAATAGAATAACATCAAAATAAAATGACATAAACTAAAATAACATTAAAATAAAAGAAAGTGCTAATGACAATCAACAAAGTGAGCTGCATTTTGATAACGTTTCTCATCCCAAACTTCACATCCGGTGAAGCACATTGTGAAGTGTCATCTCTGTTAGGGAGCAGGGCAGCAAGACTATGTACAGCAAACCCTCACACACAAGCTGGCTAGTGTGTAGAAGCTGGTGCTGTCAGAGTGGTGAATGTTGCAGAGACTGGGTACAACTGTGACATTGGGACATACATGTAGACAGGTAAACACAAGATCGACACAAAAAGCTGGAGTAACTCAGTGGGACAGGCAGCATCTCTGGAGAGAAGGAATGGGTGACGTTTCGAGTCGAGACCCTTCTTCAGACTGAGAGTCAGGGAAAGGGAAACGAGAGATATAGACGGTGATGTAGAGAGAGAGAGAGAGAAATATAGAGGTAAAGTTGGGAGGAATCCGGGCCAAATGTAGTCCAGTGAGACTCGCTTAGACAACTTGGTCGGCAGAGACGAGTTGGGCTGAAGGGCACGTTTCGGTGCTGTATTGGCCTATAGGTCTCTGACAATGCACAAGTCACGTGCATAGGAACACAAAGTGCTGGAGTAACTCAGTGGGTCAGGCAGCATCTCTGGACAACATGGATAGGTGACACTTCTCTGAACCCGAAACGTTGCCTATCCATGTTCTCCAGAGATGCTGCCTGTCCCGCTGAGTTACTCCGGCACTTTGTGCCCTTATTTGTAAACTAGCACCTGCAGTTCCTTGCTTCTCCATTTCCACGCACGGTCTGTAATCCATTTCGTTGTGTTATTTTCTTCTCCCGCCAGATGTTATTACCGGGAGCGTGTTCAGGATTGGCGGTGGCACGGCAGTGGCCCGGGGAGGAGTCCGGAGGATCCAGTACCGAGGACGACTCTGAGAACTCATCCAGAGTCGGTGATGGTCGGCAGCAGTCGGCGCGTTTGCCCGGAGCACCGCGGGTTCCCGGCACACAGCCGATGGAACAGGAGCCCCAGACACCGGAGATACCTTCCCATCACTTCCCCATGGACGCCTGCTCCACGCAGGGCTCCTGCCTCGGTTCCCAGACTCCGGCACTCGCCCTGCTCCCCCCGCCCCTTTGGGAGGGGGGTTTGGAAGAGGGGACGGCCACAGGGAGGAGCCGGCTCGGATCTGGAGACACCACTCAGCTGCACCCTTTGAACAACAGTCCTGTACCCGTGGGCGCAGCAGGGTTGTCCGCTTTGAATGGCCCACCCGGAGATGCTAACTTGGACGGTGACCCCCTCACTGAATCCCTGGCCGCTGAGGGTGGGGACGGAGATGACACTCAGACTGCGGGCGGTGATCCAGACCCAAGATCAGGCAGTGAGGAGTTGATGCCACCTGCCTCCCCTGGCGCTTCCATTGCCGTCGCAAGGATGGAAACCAGCAACCCGTTGGGTGTGAGCGCGGAGACACCCAATTCTTGGCCTGACCATATTTCAAGCGTGCGCTCACCACAGAGGGGAAGAGATGGGAGTTTGATTAACTTGGACACCAGGGAAGGGTTGGGGACCCTGATGGAGCTGCACGTTGGGGGCAAGCTGGGAGCTGTATCTGTGGGACATTCTGAGTGTTTAAAGCTAGAGGAAGGCGGCAAGTCGGCTTATGACATGGGCTTGGCCAAACGGGCCGAGTTGGACGATTCGGTCTCAAAAGCTGACGCGTGGACCAAACCTGTGCCACCGGAGACGGAGACGGGCGTGTCACCGAAGGCAGAGACGGGCGTTTCACCGGAGACGGGCGTTTCACCGGAGACGGAGACGGGCGTGTCACCGAAGGCAGAGATGGGCGTTTCACCGGAGACGGGCGTTTCACCGGAGACAGAGACTGGCGTGTCACCGGAGGCAGAGACGGGTGTTTCACTGGAGATGGGCGTTTCACTGGAGATGGGCGTTTCACCGGAGATAAAGATGGACATGTCACCGGAGACGGGGACAGATGTAACACGCGTACTGGTGATGGACACATCAGAGGAGCTGAATACAGACACGCAGAGAGATGAGTCACGGGACACAGAGACAGATGTGTTCAGGGAATTGGACACGGACACCTCACTGGAGACGGACGTGTCACGGGAACAGGACACGTGTACGTCACGGGAACTGGACACGTGTATGTCACGGGAACTGGATACGTGCACATCACGGGAGACGGAGGTGTCACGGGAACTGGACACGTGCACGTCACGGGAGACGGACGTGTCACGGGAACTGGACACGTGCACGTCACAGGAACTGGACACGTGTAGATCATGGGAGACGGACGTGTCACGGGAACTGGACACGTGCACGTCACGGGAACTGGACACGTGTAGATCACGGGAGACGGACGTGTCACTGGAACTGGACACGTGCACGTCACGGGAACTGGACACGTATAGATCACGGGAGACGGACGTGTCACTGCAACTGGACACGTGCACGTCACGGGAACTGGACACGTATAGATCACGGGAGACGGACGTGTCACTGGAACAGGACACAAACAGGTGTCAGGAACTGGTGATGAACGTGTCACAGGAGACTATCTACTCATCACAGGAACTGGACACGGGCACCTCACGGGAGGCGATGGACACATCACAGGAGAGGGTCATGCGGAGAGATGAGCTCGGTGGTGGCGATGAATTGCTTCCCGTGGAAGGGACCGTTTCTGTGGAGCCTGGGAGTGTATCGGTGGAAGGGCAAGTGGAAGGGTCCCGTGACGCCAGGCTGGGCAGCGCCCACACTGACGACGAAGACCTGGGTGGTCCTGACGGGGCTGACACAGACTCCAGTGTGGAGGAGACTTGTGTGAAGCTTGTCTCTTCAGGTGGTGGTGAGGAGGTTGGAGATTCCCTGGATGTGGAGAAGAGTTGGGGAGTTGACCTTGTCGGGTGGACAGTGGAGGTGGCCGATGTGAGACCAGCAGCAGTGGCAAGGAATGTCACTGTACCGGACGTGGGGACCAGTGCTCCGCCGATCCGCTCCGAGTGTGATTTTGTCTATGAGCCCGTGTCACCGGCGACTTCTGGACCTGTCGGTGAAGATGGGGAGATACAATGGGAAGTATCTCCCCCCGATAGAGTGGAGACACACACAGAGGAGGAGCCCACTGACCAGAGGATGCACACGGGCACATCACGGGAACTGGACACGGGAACATCACGGGAACTGGACACGGGAACATCACGGCACATGGAGACGGGCTGGTCACGGGAACTGGACATGGGAACATCACGGGACACGGAGATAGGCGTGTCACGGGAACTGTACATGGGAACATCACGGGAACTGGACACGGGAACATCACGGGAACTGGACATGGGAACATCACGGGACACGGAGATAGGCGTGTCACGGGAATTGTTGGTGGACACCTCACGGGAGATGGAGATTAATGGATCACGGGACATGGAGTCTCGCATGTCACAGGAACTGGACATTGGAACATCACGGGACATGGACATGGGAACATCACGGGACATGGAGACAGGCGTGTTGCGGGAATTGTTGGTGGATACCTCACTGGAGATGGATGGGTCACAGGACACGGAGACGGACGTGTCACAGGAACTGGACACGTGTACTGTTATCTATGAGCCCGTGTCACCAGCACCTTCTGGACCCGTCGGTGAAGATTTGGAGATACAAGGGGAGGTGGAGCCACGCTCTGAGGTGGAGGCCACTGACGCTTTGACCCCGGCTGCAGTGATGAGCGACGGCACTGAGCCTGTGTGTCGTGGGGTGGATGGGCGGCCGTTGCTGGATTGTCCTGTCTCCATGGTCACCCTCAGCACCGCGCTGGAGCAAGAGGGGTCAGCGGGCGAGCTGGTCATGCCCACTGGCAGTGGTGTGGCTGCTCCCGTCACGTCGGGTATGACCCACAGCCTTGTGTGCCACCCCAATTCTATGGCTGTAGACCCGCCCGACACCCGGCCTCTCTCCCTCCCCACCCTGGGGTCCGAGACTGCTGCTGCTCTCAGCCCACCCCAGCAGACTGAGAGCCTGATCCCCAGGGTGATGGGAGAGGCTGGGGAGCATTTACCCTTGGAAGAGCCGGTGCCTGGCGGACCAGACGACGTGACCCTCGCCCCGGGAGGTGTGGACGGCCGACGGTGCCCAGTGCTGGGTGAGGGCGAGGGATTAGGTGCAGCCCGGGCAGAAGTGACCCTGGTGGGTCAGAACGTGGGCAACGGGCCTAAAGCCGGGGAGAGCCTGGACCGGCCGGCAGTGGTTTCTGAGAACGTCACGACCGGGACAGTGTCTGGAGCCACCGCTCAGCTACCAGGTCACAGCTGGGACTTCACCAACGCTGGTCCAGCGGAGCCGGGCGCTAATACCCTTGAGGATGTTGAGGTGGGAGTGGGGAGTGAGGGTGAGAGCACGGTGGGAGGCCAGGGTCAGCCGTGGGAGCCTCATGGTGCCCTGGCTGTGTCGGGCACCAAAGGCTTCGGCCTACCCCCTGCACCCCTGGGTCAAACCGGGGCGCTAGAGGCTGAAGTAGACCCCGAGACTGCAGTTGGGACCGTCCCGTTGGGGTGCTGGGCCACACCTGGAGTCTGGCAGGGTGGGCTGCGTCATCTGGGGACCCCCAAGTGCCCAGAAATGGTCCCCACTTGTGACGAGATGGAGGGAGGAGAAGGAGAAACCTGCAGCAACGAGGGCCCCTCTGTCTCCGACACCCCCACATTGCAGAGTCCCAGTGTCTCCATGGGGGGGTCCCTGATATCACTGGGCTCCACCCTTTCTGAAGAGGGAGCTGACGCCTCGACCCAACAGGGTGCCACTGTTTCTCAAATGGGAGCTGGCACCCCCACATTGGAGGGTCCTGTTATCTCTGGACGTCCCTGCACCCCTAGATTGGAGGATCCCGTTGTCTCTCAGGGGGGATCCAGCACCCCCAGGTTGGAGGGTCCCACCGTCTCGGATGGAGATTTGGACATTCTTGCTCCACACGATCCCACCATCTGTGACAACTTTGCTCCACGAGATCGCACCATCTCTGAGGGCGAGTCCAACACTCCCACATCTCCGCTTTCCACTCTTTCTGAAGAGAGAGCTGATAGCCCTCCGTCCAACTCTGAGGGGGGATCTGACAGCCTTGTTCCACAGGGCCCCGCGGTATCTCAGGGTGAAGCCACCATCTCCACATCGTGGGCTCCCACTGTCTGCGACCAGCGAGACAGCCCCCTCTCATCACCGGATCCCGTTGCTCAGGGAGAAGCTGAGACATTCGCTCGGTGTGGTCCCACCGTCCCCCTTGGGAGAGCAGGTATCTCCTCCCCCACGTTGCAGGCAGCCCCTGTGTCTGGACAGGGGGTGGACATCCCTGCCTTGCTGGATCCCAACGTCTCCGGAGGTGAAGGCACTCTCACCACAACATGGCCTCCAGCTCTCCCCGGTGTGGCTGAGGGAGCAGCAAACATCTCAGCGCAGCAGGGTCCTGAGGCCAAGATGGAAGAAGGCTTGGCGAGAGGGGAGGAAGGTGCTGTGGCCGCTGGTGACTACGGGCGTCCTGGGTGGAAGCAGGCCGGGCTGGGAGATGGGACCCTCCCGAATGAAGAAGGACCGTCGGCCGGCTCGTCCGTGACGGTGGATGCGAGGGGAGGCGGGGACACCGATCCCGAATGGAGCAGTGACATGGTTCCTGACGAGTGGCTCCTGGCATCAGAGACGCAGTTGCCATCGGATGCCACGCGGTGGGGAGATTCGGAGTGGAGTGAGGCGGAGCGGCCGGAACCAGCCCGGAGGAGCACGGTGGATGGAGATGGGAAAGCCATGCTCGCCGACTGCTCGAAGCAGAGTGTGGGCGGGATTGGCGGAGCGAGCGAGGCCCAGCTCTCCGGGAGCTCTTCATTCTCATCGGACTGCTTGGAAACGGTGGACTCAGCAGGAGGCTGGGCTGGTGACCTCCATTCCCAGAGGACTGAGATCCACCAGGATGCAGTGCCAGGCTCGTCCTCGTGTGCAAAGGAGGAGGAAGAGAGGCGGGTAGAGTCAGTGCCGGGATCTGCTGATGCTGCCAGTGGACACCTGGAACATCTCAGCCTGTTGCAGGGCAAGGACCATGTGGCAACACCTTCCACATCTGCAGTTGAACAAGTGGATGCATCTGCTGGGGTGGAGCGGGAAGAAGGTGATCACGATGGAAGTGGCCTCCTGTTTGATTACTCCAGCCGGCCTGGGAGCGTGTTGGAGCCAGAGTTACATCGCCCCTGCCCCGCGGATCCAGATTCCCGAGAGGAGCAAGGAGCTCGTTCTCCAGATACCTCCTTTCCCAACTCGCCGACCGACGTGCAGGAGGCCGGTGTTGCGGGAAACCTCTGCAGGACGCTGGCCGGAGCAGGAGAGAAGCCCATTCCCGGAGATCCGGACAACCAGAGACTTGCGGGTGACGACACAAAGAAAAGTCCGGAGTGGAAGTCAGGACCATCCCCTTCACGGGCACAGCGCCTCCAAAGAGTTCGTTGGCCTACGATGCGGGAGGAGACACCGCGGGTATCTGACATTCTGCAGCCACAGCTCGGGCTCCGCGGCAAGACAGCTCCACCGTTGCTTTCGGTAAATTTGCGGGGATTAGAAAGCGAGAGGAAGTATGGTTGTCACAGCGAGGGCTTGAATGAAAGATTGGGGACGGGCCCGGGCTCACCGTGTGAGACGGGGCAGGAGGTTGACGAGGGATCCGTCGGGAGTGATAGCACGACTGACGACCTTGCAGAGGCTTGGCTCCCCAGCTCCCAGGTGCCAAACAACTCATGGAGTGAAGTCTCGGGGTCCGAGCAGGGTGAGGGTTCCAGCCTTGTGGCCGACACATATGGCTCCAGCGCTCACCCCAATCTGCCCCTACCTTGCGATCAGATTGTTCCGGGGATGGCCATCTCCGGAGGGACTGAACCGGCCAGCGGCTTGACATTGGCCGCCGTGGAACCCAACGAACAAGACCTCGCGGACAAGGACCTCCCACCAGTTGCTTACCCTCAAACGGAGTTCTCTGAGGCAGTGGCGGCCTCCGTGGAAGAGCCAGCTCAAGAGGATCAGCGGTCGTTGGACCACCTTGAGGAGCAAAAGGGATTCCGCAGAGAGGCTGGAGTGGATGGGCACGGCACTGCCGAAGAGGACAATGGTGGGGAGTGTGGGACGGAGGTGGAACTGGGCGTAGGAGCCACTGAAGTGTACGTGTTGAGTCAGTTTACCTCCCAGAGTTTGAAGGACACCATTGGAGCTCTAATGACACCATTGTGTGACCCTCACCTTGCCCCTCACTCAAGAGACACGGACAAAGGCTTGCAGCGACAACTGATACACGCAAATCCAATTGAAGATCCGTTGGAAAAGTGCAGCCTTCCAACTGCAGGGGGGCAGCCCAAGTCCGAGATTGGGAGTATTTGTGTGCTTGAACAGGCTGAAGTCATTCAGCCCAACTCACCCAGTGAAGGACAAGAACCGTTGCCCACTGGGGTACCAGCCGCCGAGACCTTTAGGGGCAAGTCCACGTCTAGATCTGGAGATGGTGAATGGCCTGACGTGGAGATCGGAACAATGGAAGAGTCTAGCCAAGGCGTGGGCCAAAGCCAGGTCGAAGCTGTTGAGGGCGTGCAGTTGGGCCTGGTAGCCGACTCAACGGGTGTTAACTGGAGCCCCGAATACTTGAACCTTGGTCGTTCTGGGCCGATGTCAGAGGAGCTGGAAGCTGCAGGCAGCTGGAGATGGAACGGCTCGGGGCACCGAGCGTTGAAGAGACCTCGTGCAGGTGGGGACGCAGCTTGGAATTCCACAGCCGCGGGACCCAGCAAAAGAAAGTGCGCTCCTCAACAGAGAGAGCTGAGGCCAGCAGAGGGGAAGCAATTGGGTGGACAGTCTGCCTCCAAACAGTCTGTGCATCATCGAGGCAAGTACATCGGTCGGCTGGTTCGCCAGTTCTTCGCGGAGTACAGAATGCCCCGGGGGCACGGGCTTCCCAAGGTCGCAGTGGCGACCAGGCGAGATGAGGTGGCAAGAATGGTGAAAGACTTCTTCCAAGCTCGAAGCATCCAGCCTGAAGCAGCTGAGGGCATTGACACGTCACAGCCGACTACAATATCCTCCACTGCTGGTCAGCGACCCACCTGCCCGGGCTCAGAACCAGGTCAGGAGCCAAAAGAGCACTGCGACTCCTCCCAACCAGATGTATCTCAGGAGGCAGAAGAGCACCTTGAGAGGTCTTGCTTGTTCAACCAAGACCTGGACCTTATCCCTGTGACTAATGGCACTCGCCTCTCGAAGGCCACAGAACCCTGCCTGTCTGAGGTAGGTTTGCATGGTGGAGTTGTTGGGGATTCGGTAATGTTTCCTGTGCTGGAGGGCAGTAACGTCACTGATCAATCAGAAACCAATTGTAGGGGCACGACCTCAACCGCTGTCAGATGCTCCCCACACATCAGTCTAAACGCACCTCACATCGGCCCAGGAGGAGTCCAGGTCAAAGTGCACTCTGTAGTTGAGTGCTTTGGTCCTTCCTTCAACTTTACGCAGGATGCCAGGGTTTACGCAGAGAAGGCCGAGTGTCCCAGCCCCCACGAAGGAGGGTCTCTGTCCCTACTTCAGTGTCCTTCCACTGCTGACCCCTTCGAGAGGCCAAGGGATGGCGAATGCCAGGGCCCGGGACTGAATGGGACCTCCTGTGGTGCTGGTGGGACGGAGGAGATGGCTTGTGATGGAAGGGAGTATCTGCTATTGGAACGACCTGACACACCTCTGCAACCACGCAGCTCTGCCCTCGTAGAATGTGTCGGAGATGCCAGCACGGATCAGGAAGAGTCATCTCACCCCGCCCAACAGACCCCTGGCTTGGCTGTGAATGCTCCAGTCGGATGGCTTCACAATGGCAGATGCAGCAGCCCAGATGCATTCAGTCATTTACCTGCCCCGAGTCATCCTGATATTCGCCCCCCTGAGCATGCAACAGAACTGCCCCCTTCTCGCCATGATCACCTCGGTCAGAGCTGCGAAGGCATGCATGGTCTCTGCGAGGTGCAGCCATCAACACTCGGCTGCGGGAAGTTGGATCACAGCAATGGCGTGGGTGGTCTTCGTGGAGCACACCTCGCTTGTAGCAACGATGAGGCTGGACCTGTCGGGTTGGCCAATCCATCAGCCATTAATTCCGCCGCTCCCACTTGCACCACCACTAAGATTGAACCTGTTAATGTCATGGACCCGTCGGCCCTCCACCACAAACAGCGAGATCAAGGAGACAGCAAGATTGGCCTCAGCCGAGCAAAACCATCGGCTGCTGACGACAGTGATGGGGATTTTGAGGAAGAGATTCCACCGGTTAGTAATGCAAAACTGTCAACTCTTCACGACGGCTCTCCGGGTTGCAGTGAGGATGAGGATGAACCTGTTGATCTTTCACAACCATCGGCCCTTGACGACAATGGTCTGGGCCGCGGAGGCAGCCAGATTCAACCTGTCGCCATTGTGGAGCCATCCTCCGCCCTTGACCACGATGACCAGGGTCATGTTGACAATGAGGTTGGACCTGTCGGCGCAGCAGAGTCCACGGCTCTTGACAATGTTGAACGATCTCATCCCGACAGGAGTGGCCCAAGTCACAGCAGTGACTTCAGTGAGATTGGAGGTGGAGACGCAGCTCCTGACTGCAGTGGCATGGATTGCGATGGCCGTAGCTTTGAACATGTCCATGCACCAGAACCGCCAACCCTTGACCCGGGAGCTCCGAGTGGTGTCAGGGCTGGAGAATCACCAGCTGTTGTTGGACACTGGATGGACCGGGAGAGTTTCCCTGGCCGCCTACCGCATGCTACACTACAGATGGCCCCCAGCGATGGTATGGACCTGGGACAGAGTCTCGAGGGGAGCTGGAGCCGTGAGCTCCCAGCCTCTCCTTGCCCCGGAGAGCGGAGAGACTTTGGCGGGATGGCCGGAGGCGTGGGCTGCAGTGGGAGGGAAGACCGTGGAGAGCCATCTAGAAGCTGGCTATCCGGACCGGAGGGCAGGAATACCGCAAGGGCCTCATCTCGGAATGCCGGCGCGCAAGTTCCCGCCCAGAGTGAGAGCTCGTCCCAGCTGGGGTGGGGGAGCGCTCTCTGTTCCAGTCGGACCAGCTCACAGGAGGAACTGCAGCTGGAGACACCCAGAGATTCCATGGCCCACCGGAGGGATAGAGAACGTGCTGAATTCCCCCAGGAAGTCTTGGACAGCGCAGGAGCAAGCTTCGCCAGTGAGGGAGTGAGTTCAGGTAAGGAAGGGTCTGGGAATGGTGGGCTGAAGGGTCACAGATGCTTGAGGTATTCGGCTCTAGCTAACTTTCAAGTGACTGGCAAAGGGCTGGGTCTACCACCCGTTAGAACTTCATGTTTAGACCTTATCGAAGACAGGTTACAACAAGTTGGTTACAGCCAGTGCAGCGCCGGAGAACCCGGGTTCGATCCCGACTATGGGTGCTGTCTGTACGGAGTTTGTACGTTCTCCCGTGACCTGTGTGGATTTTCTCCAAGATCTTCGGATTCCTCCCACACTCCCAAGACGTACAGGTTTGTAGGTTAATTGGCTTGGTAAATCAGAAGAATCAGAATCACACTTTATTCGCCAAGTATGTTTTGCAACATACGAGGAATTTCATTGGCCAGGTCAGCCATACAATTAAAAGCAACAAATCACTCAAAAACACATTTTAACTTGAGCATCCACCACGGTGACTCCTACACATTCCTCACTGTGATGGAAGGCGAAATAAAGTTCAAGTCCTTCCCTTAGTTCTTCCTCGGTCGGGGGCCTCGAGCCCCCGTTGACGGGACGGTCTTAACTCTCGTAGCCGGCGGCGTTCGGGCCCTCCGCGTCGAGGCGATCCGCTCCTGCATCGGGGGGATGTCAGCTCCCCCGCACCGGGCGATCGAACCTCGGGTTGGGGCTGATCAAACCTGCGGCGTTGGAGCTCCCGATGAGTGTCGATGAGCCTCTTCCGAGACTGCGAGCTCTTGATGGTAAGTCCGCAGGCCGCGGTGGGAGCAATCCCAGGTGAGGGATCAGCTCATATATTAAGTCCGCGTCCCGCGGTGGGGCTCATGACAGTCCGAAGAGGCCTCCAGCTCCAGCGATGGTAGGCCGCAGAGCCCGGAGAATGTGATCCGAAAAATTGATCTCATCTCCGGGAAGGTAGGAAGTTGAAAAAAAGTTACCCCCGATCCCCTCCCCCACCCCCCCCCACATAAAACATACTGAAGTACATTAAAACAAACTTTTAACAAACGCTAAAAATAACAAAAAGATGAAAAAACGAACAGACTGCCGGCAGGGCTGCCATCTCCCCGGCGCCCCTGGTGGTTTCTGTAAAAATTGTCCCTAGTAGGTGTAAGATGGTGTTAATGTGCGGGGATCGCTGGTCGGCATTTACTTGATGGGCCGAAGGGCCTGTTTCCGCGCTGTTTCTCTAAACTAAATAAAAAGTGTGTCACAGGAATCGGAGCTGGGTCCTTTATTTATATTGGGCCGGAAAGAACTGCAGATGCGGGTATTTATATTAATGATTTGAAATGTAAATACTTTAGAGATAGAGGCGGAAACGGGTCCTTCGACCCACCGAGTCCGTGCCGACCAGCGATCACCCCGCATACTAGCGCTATCCTACACGTTAGGGACAATTTACCATTTTTACCCCAGCCAACTAACCTACAAACCTGTGCGTCTTTGGAGTGTGGGAAGAAACCAGAACACCCAGAGAAAACCCACGCTGTCTCAGGGAGAACGTACAAACTCCACACAGGCTGCACCGCCGTGCCTTCGCACCCTGGCTCGGTTAGTAAGTTTGCGGATGACTCTACAGTTGATGGTGTATTGAACAGTGAAGACTATCAGTGATTATAGCAGGATATTGATCGATGGGTCAAGGTATGACTGATGGTTTAATTTGGGTAAATGCATAGGGTTTTGTCCGATCAAAATCCTATGCACTTTGATGATAAACCAGAGCCGGACTTCCTCAGTAAATGATTCTGTTTTCCATATTTTCGCATTGTATTTATATTTCAGATTTCCAGCCTCTGGAAGATTTTTGTTTGTTTTTCCCTTCCCCTCCGAATAATAGGAGGTTCCTGTAGAAAGGAGATGAGGTGGAATTTCTTTTGCCAGAGGGTGGTAAAATTCCACAGAGGGCTGTGGAGGCCAAGTCAATGGATATTTTCAGGGCGGAGAATGATAGATTTGTGATTAGTACGGGTGTCGGGGGTTATGGGGAGATGGCAGGAGAATGGGGTTGAGGGGGGAGAGATAGATCAGCCATGATTGAATGGCAGAGTAGACCAGATGGCCTAATTCTACTCCCATCATTCATGACCTTAAATTCTGAATGGGGTTGAGAGGGAGAGATAGATCAGCCAGCATTGAATGGCGGAGTAGACTCGATGGGCTGAATGGACTAATTCTGCTCCTGTGACTGATGAATTTATGATATTCCACTAACCCAGTTTTCACTCTTATTTGTTCACAGCGCCGTTTGCAGAAGATGCAACGATGGGGAGAGACTGTGGGGATGACGGGGCAGAGAGTGGCTGTCCTGCCCCTTCCCTGCCGACCATCCCGCCAGGAGCCGGGGATTCCCCAGTGCTGCAGCCCAGGCACCTCTGTCGGATCCTCTGCAAGGATCTCCACTGCGCCTCGACCATGTTGACGGAGCCGCAGGCTGCTGCTGCAGCTCCTGTGGGAGGGGAAGCGGTGGAGGGTCCCGGGGGCACGCAGGAGGCTGGCATACACGGCCAGCCGTCTGTACCCGACTGCCCAAATACGGCAGGCTCCCTAGCCCCTCCACCAGCCGCTCGCAGCCCGGTGCTGCCGTCTGGGAGGGGGGTTGGTGAATGGGACGCCGGGGCGGGTGACGGTGGTGGTGAGGCGGGTGGAGCTTCACCGGCCGGTGACATCCGGCTGAAGGCAGAGGTCATCGTGAGGGGAGGTGGGAGTGACCAGCAGGCTGGAGATGGTGACTCTGGGTGGTTTAGTCCTGCCGTCTCCTTGGCAGAGGTTGGCTGTCCCACCTCCAATGCCAGTCCAGAACCTGCCGCAGGCTTTGCCCATCATCCCGGGGCCACCTCTACAGCCAAGCACAACCCCTCGCTGCCGGAGGCTTCTCCGGAACGGTCCCCCACACCTGCGCCACTCCTCTGCCCTCCGCTCGGTTTTCCGACCTTGAGGAATTCCATCTCCCTTCCTGCCGAGGTCCACCCTCCCCAGCCCACCCGGAGCTCCTCCACCCCCCCTGGGGCCATGGTCGGGTCCCTACCCTCCAGCACGCGGGATCAGACGTCGCCCGCCCTCTCCCAGCAACACGTCCCATCCCAGGATTGTGCCACATCCCGGGACCCCAGTCCATCCCAGGATCACGCCCCATCCCAGTATCCCTGTGGTGTCGGGCTTCCTGAAGAACACCTTCCCCGCGGCTTTGACCACGGGATGTCTTTCCCGCTGGCCAAGGTGGAACGTGTCCCGGATTCCAATGGGAACGTGGACCAGGAGACCGTCTCCAAGCTCCCGTCCAGCTCTCCATGCCCTGACTCGACTTTCAACACAACCTCGCCACAACGTAGGCATGGCCAAATGGAATCCCACCCGTCCCAGAAGGAATACCATCCCTGCTCCGACTGCGATCCCCCAAGGCAGGACACGACGCTGGCATCCAGGTGTGGTTCGGAAGGAACAGGTGAAGATCTGCGGAGGTCGGCCTTTCCGGAGCAACAGGGAGAAAGCAAGGAGGCTGTGGGTAAGAGCAATGGCCGACTCCCTCATGGGGACTGGGTTCCGTATCGGGGTAATATCTTACCACAGAAATGGGGCAGAGTTGGTGCCTTCATAGAATGGTGAATGAAGTCTGAAACTGTGACGTCCACGTTCAGCAACAGCTTCTTCCCCACAATCACCAGGCCCTTGAACACTACAAACACCAACTAAACTACAAACTGTGTTCAAACTGCCTGAGTTCTACTTTGGGCATTGTTTTGTGTTTTGCACTATATTGGGTTTTTAGGTTTATTTTAGAGGTACAGCGCGGAAACAGGCCCCTTCTGCCCACCGTGTCTGCACCGACCAGCGATCCCTGCACACCAAGACTATCCCACACACACACACATAAAGAATAGGGACAATTTTACACTTGTACCAAGCCAATCGACCTGCAAACCTGTACGCCTTTGGAGTGTGGGAGGAAACCAAAGGTCTCGGAGAAAACCCACGCAGGTCACGGGGAAAACGTACAAACTCCGTACAGACAAGCACCCGTAGTCAGGATCGAACCCGAGTCTCTGGCGCTGTGAGGCAGCAGCTCTACCACTGCGCCACCATTACACCGTTACTGCACTTGTTTGAACGGAACAAGTACCTCCAGAGTCGGGGACAGTTTCTTCCCAGCTATTATCAAGCAATTGAATCATCCTACCACAACCAGAGAGCATTCCTGAACTACTATCTACCTCTTTGATGACCCTCGGACTACCTTACACGAAACATTATTCCTTCACCATGTATCTGTACACTGTGGATGGCTAGAATGTAATGACATATTGGCTCTCCTCTGACTGGTTAGCATGCAGCAAAAGCTTCTCACTGTACCTCGGTACACGTGACAAGTTGGTGACTCCGGACTGTCAAAGTTGCCACAGCCAGACATAAAAACAGTTTTTATCCACGAGTAGTTGCTCGACTCAACAGCCAAAAATCTGTAGCCTCCCTTTGATCTGATATTTTGTTGGTTTGCATGCTTGATCAATGGTGTTTTATCATTAATGTTTTATTATTATTAATGTTTAGTGTTTTCTGAGTCATTTGTAACTGTCACTGTATGTCATGTTGTTACTTGTGGGCGGAGCACCAAGGCAAATTCCTTGTATGTGAATACTTGGCCAATAAACGTACTTACTTAAACTAGACTGAACTAAACTGAGTATTCTGAAGAAGGGTCTCGACCCAAAACGTTACCCATTCCTTCTCTCCAGAGATGCTGCCTGTCCCGCTGAGTTGCCCCAGCATTTTGTGTCTTCGATCTAAACTAAGCTGTGGGTATGCGATGTTTGTGACGCTTATTTTTTTTGCCATTTGCCAGTGGCCAATGCAGCTGTCCTCCCAGAGTCACTGGAGCACCACTGGGCTTCGTCAGACCAGGACATCCAGAGCCAGCTGAGGGAGTGCCAACTCATACTGCAGGGCATCTCCGAGGCGCTGCAGGCCCAGGGTGTGGCCGAGGAGCACGTCACGGAGTGGAGGTGAGTGCCCAGAGGGGCGGCTTGCACTACTGGGTCACAGAGTCACACGGCACGGAGACAGGCTCCAAACATCACCACCACGCACTCACACCACCGTGGTAGACTCACACAGCACTCGGTGTCCATATTTAGTCTCATTCAACCTGGAAATAACCCCAACGGCCCACCTTGTCCACACAAACCAACATAAGGTCATAAATAATAGGAGCAGAATTAGGCCATTCGGCCCATCAGGTCTACTCTGCCATTCAATCATCGTTGATCTATCTCTCCCTCCTAACTGTATTCTCCTGGCCTTCTCCCCATAACCCCTGACATCTACACGTCCCACCTGTATTTTGCCCATCTCTATGTAACTAAAAGTCTTTCTCGTGTGTGTGTGTGATGTGTGATGTGTGTGTGTGTGTGTGTGTGTGTGCGTGCGCGCCAATCTGGTTAATTCCTATCTTCTTCGAAACGCTAGGCCACAGCCTTCCCATTTTCACACATCCTACTCACATTTTCCCCCTGGTGGCGACAAACATCTTCCGGTCGCATTTCCACCTGTATTTCCTAAGTTATTCATCGTTGACATTTTAAAAACGGCCAAAACCGCCTTCTCACAGACAGCTTCCAGCCTTCTCACAGTGATGATGTCACAATGCCTCTCACAGTGAACCAATCACAATGGGCTCTCAAGATGGCTGCCAACTGCCGCAATGACATCGCAATGGGACGTTGCCAACGGTAACGAGGTTGCCTCCCCTCTACCAATATCTGAAGGGGCTGCTCATCAAGTTCTGGTTACATTTTGGTCCCACGATCCTGGTGTTTGGGCACAAGGCAGGGAGTGGGGAGGGTCGATCGGGGTGGGGACTATTTCGATGCTCCTCACGAGTAAAAAGGTCCAATTTCTTTCATCCTGACCATTTTTTTAACTCGTGGACATTTTTTATCGGGCTGGAAAAAACGTCCCGACCTACCTGATGCCACGAGTACCTACGGCTGGCATAACGAGCCGCTATGTTATATCTACGAACTCCTACGGACTCGTTACGAACATTCTGCGAGTTTGAATCAAGGGGAAAACTCGGGAGAATTTGTGAATTATCTCGTGAAAGTGGGACAGGCCCTTAAGCCAGTCCCATTTGTCAGCTCCTGGTCCATCTCCCTCTAAACCTTTCCTATCCACGTAACTGTCCAAGTGTCTGTAAAATGTTGTCATCGTACCTGCCTCAACCCCCTCCTCTGGCAGCTCGATCCATGTACCCACCCCATCCTCTGTGTGCAGTTCAAATGATATTTGGACACCACTATCGTATCTGCCTCCTCCGCACCCATGGCACCGTGTTCCACCTGTGTCAAACAAATCTGCCCTGCACATCATCTAAAACTTTTCCCCTCTCACCTGAAAGCTATGCTTGTAGTTCACCTTATAGATACGGCATGGAAACGGACCCTTCGGCCCACTGAGTCCGCACCTACCAGCGATCCCCCCTGTACACCAACGCTATCCTACACACGAGGGACAATATGCGATCTCACCGAAGCCCATTAACCTACAAGCCTGCACGTCTTTGGTGTGTGGGAGAAAACCCATGCAGGTCAATAGACAATAGGTGCAGGAGTAGGCCATTCGGCCCTTCGAGCCAGCACCGCCATTCAATGTGATCATGGCTAATCATCCCTAATCAGTACCCCGTTCCTGCCTTCTCCCCATATCCCCTGACTCCGCTATCTTTAAGAGCTCTATCTAAATCTTGAAACCATCCAGAGAACTGTCCTCCACTGCCTTCTGAGGCAGAGAATTCCACAGATTCACAACTCTCTGGGTGGAAAAAGTGTTTCCTTATCCCCGTTCTAAATGGCCTACCCCTTATTCTTAAACTGTGGCCCCTAATCTTGGATTCCCCTAACATCGGAAACATGTTTCCTGCCTCTAGCGTCTCCAAGCCCTTAATAATCTTATTTGTTTCAATAAGATCCCCTCTCATCTCTTTCAGTATACAAGTCCGGCCACTCATTCTATCAGCATATGACAGTCCCGCCATCCCAGGAATTAACCCTGTGAATCTACGCTGCACTCCCTCAATAGCAAAAATGTCCTTCCTCAAATTTGAAGACCAAAACTGCACACAATACTCCAGGTGTGGTCTCACTAGGGCTCTGTACAACTGCAGAAGGACCTCTTTGCTCCTATACTCAACTCAAGGGGAGTTCCTGTATTCAGGATCAAACCCGGGTCTCTGGCGCTGTGAGGTAACAACTCTACCGCTGCTCCACCGTGCCACGCGCTAGTCTTTCACATTTCCACACGAGGGAAAAAGATTCTGACCGTCTACCACGTCTGTGCTTCACATGTGACTCTCCTTCTCTGAGTGCCGGTCCCCGCTCTCACTTGCTGCTTCCTCCGGTCCGCAGGGAGAAGGTGGCAGAGCTGGAGAAGCAGACGGTGCCTGTGGTGACCCACGTGGCTGTGGTGGGGGACACGGGGTCGGGGAAGAGCAGCCTGCTGAACGCTCTGCTGGATGAGGAAGGGGTGTTGCCCACCTCGGCCATGAGAGCCTGCACTGCCGTGGTGGTGGAGATATCGCACAACGCCAGCTCTCAACACTACACCGCTGACGTCGAGTTCTTCTCCGAGGAGGTACCTTGTCCGTCGTGCGTGCGTGTGTGTGACCCTCCTTGCGCACGTTTCCACTCATGGGAGAGTCTAGCACAGCGGCTTCCCAACCTTTTTTTTGTCCCGTTTACCCCTGGCAACTTTAATAGCACATAACAATGTTATTTCACTTATTTATGAACAACTAATGATGAACAGATACCGGTATACCAGAACCAAACACAGTCAGTCAATGAGAAAACATATGTACAAATCCAGAATCAACAAATTTACCCCCTGGGTAGGCGAGATTTACCCCCTGGGGGTACATTGACCCCAGGTTGGGAACCCTTGGTCTAGGACCAGAGGGCCCAGCCTCAGAATTAAAGGACGTTCCTGTAGAAAGGAGATGAGGAGAAATGAGGCGAGTCCAGAACCAGAGGCCACAGTCTTAGAATAAAGGGGAGGTCATTTAAGACTGAGGTGAGAAAAAAACTTTTTCACCCAGAGAGTTGTGAATTTGTGGAATTCCCTGCCACAGAGGGCAGTGGAGGCCAAATCACTGGATGGATTTAAGAGAGAGTTAGATAGAGCTCTAGGGGCTAGTGGAATCAAGGGATATGGGGAGAAGGCAGGCACGGGTTATTGATTGGGGACGATCAGCCGTGATCACAATGAACTGGCTCGAAGGACTGAATGGTCGCCTCCTGCACCTATTTTCTATGTTTCTAAAGAGAGACTCCTATCTTACTCATCGCAGACCTTTGATCTATCTTTAATCATGTACTAAATGTTATACCCTTTTCCCTTTATCTGTGTAATATGGACGGCTTGATTGTAATCATGTACAGTCTTTTCTTTGACGGGATAGCTCGCAAACAAAAGCATTTCACTGCACCTTGGTACATGTGATAATAATACACAAAATTAAACTACTCTTTAGTCAGAGGGTGGTGAATCTGTTGAATTATTTGCCACAGACTGCTGTGGAGGCCAAGTCATTGGATATTTTTAAGGCAGATATGGACAGTTTCTTGATTAGTACAGGTGTCAGGGGTTATGGAGAGAAGGCAGGAGAATGGGGTTGAGAGGGAAAGATAGATCAGCCATGATTGAATGGCAGAGTAGACTTGATGGGCTGAGGGAACTAATTCTGCTCCTATCATTTATGAACATGAACTGCTCAAATATTAGGGCTTGTAGTTTAGGTTTGTTATTGTCAGAGGTGCTGAATAAAAGCATTGTATCGGGATGCATCACAGCACGGTTTGGGATCAGCTCCATCCAAGACCGCAAGAAATTGCAGAGAGTTGTGGACGCAGCCCAGACCATCGCACAAACCAACCTCCCTTCTTCCATTGACTCCAGTGACACCTCACGCTGCCAAGGCAAGGCCAGCAGCATAATCAAGGATCAGCCGCACCCCGGCCACTCCCTCTTCTCCCATCTCCCATCAGGCAAGAGGTACAGAAGTTGGAAAATATTACCTCCAGATTCAGGGACATTTTCTTCCCAGCTGTTGTCAGGCAACTGAACTGTCCTCTCATCAGCTAGAGTGCGGTCCTGACCTCCCATCTTTGGAGACCTTTGAACTAACGTTAATCGGACTTTATCTTGGGCTAAATGTTGTATCCTTTACCTGCCTGATGGCAATCATGTACAGTTTTTTTACTTGGCTGGATAGCACACAACAAAAGCTTTTCACTATATCTCGATACACATGACAGTAAATTAACTGACCAATACCAGATTTTGTGATGTATCAGAATCAGAATGTATCTAAAAGTCTTTTGACACATTGGCCACATTTGGACTTTGATTGTAGTGTTCAATAGCCAGATGGCTGTAGGGTCTGAACCTGGACGTTACAGTTTTCTGGCTCCTGTACCTTCTTCCCGATGGCAGTGGTGAAATGAGTGTGTGGCCAGGGTGGTGTGGGCCTCTGATGATGCTGGCTGCCTTTTTGAGGTAGTGACTCCGGTAAATCACTTTGATGGTGGGGAGGTCAGAACCCTTGAGGGACTGGGCAGTGGTCACCACTTATTACAGTTTTCTTTGTTTATCATTGTCAGGTGTATCGAGGTACAGTGTTTGCGTGTTATGTAGTCAAATCATACTAAACATGAGGATTATCAAGCCATACATGTGTACAACAGGTAGAGCAAAGAGAAAGATACCAGAGTGCAGAATATAGTGTTACAGTGATATAGTGTCATAGTTACAGTTTAAAGTGCAGATAAAAAGGTGCAAGGCCCACAATGAGGTAGGTTGGAAGATTACATTCTAGTTATCAATACTTCATAAATCAGATGAGCAGAATTAATTAAGCCATTTGGCCCATTGAGTCTACTCCGCCATTCAGTCATGGCTGATCTATCTTTCCATCTCAATCCCATTTTCCTGCCTTCTCCCCAGAACCTTTGACACCATTACTAGTCAAGAATACGCCAATCTCCGCTTTAAAAATACCCAATGACGCCTTCCCCAGCTGTCTGTGGTAATGAATTCCACAGATTCACTGACTAAATAAATTCATCTTCACCTCACCAAAGGTACATCCTTTTATTCTGAGGCTGTGCTGTTAGGTTCTAGACTCTCCCATAGTCTGATAACAGTTGGGAAGAAACCATTCTTGAATCTGGTACTCGACTGTAATCGGTTTAACAAATCAGTAAGTAAATGTCCGTGACGCTATCGGATTGAAATGAAACCCAGTTGGTGCTTATGGGAAGGAAATGTGGGATTGGGACTGGATGTGTCCCAGGACCTGCAACAGCGTGGCAGACAGACAAGACCCTGAAGAAGAGTCTCGACCCGAAACGTCACCCATTCCTTCTCTCTGTCAGCCTGTCCCGCTGAGTTACTCTAGCATTTTGTGTGTCTTAGTCCAAAATGGCCTCCATCTCAGTGTTGACCATTGGTCATTACAACTGGCCCTCACTGCAGGAGCAAGTGAGAATAGGTTAAAGTAGAAATGAGGAACTGCAGATGCTGATTTATACCTAAGATAGACACAAAGTGCTGGAGTAACTCAGCAGGTCAGGGGGCATCTCTGGAGAAAAAAAGATGAGTGATGTTTCAGGTCGGGGCCCTTCTTCACCCATGCTCATGTCCAAATATCTCTCAAATGTTATGATAGTACTTGTTTCAAGAACAGCCGCTTCCCCGCTGTTATCAGACTGATGAAGGTAAGCTAGGGTGCAGTCCCGATCTTCCAACCAACCCCAATGTGGACCCTGCACTTCCTCTAAAAATTAGTCCAGCTCTGAATTACTCCGAATAAGTGTGTATCTTTGAGCGGGTGGTGTTGAAGGAGGGTCTTGAACGCTCAGAGTCCTTTCCCCAAGGTAGAGGATTCTAAAACTAGAGGGCATAGGTTTAAGGTGTTAGGGAGAGTAATGGGCCTGTCCCACTTACGCGACTTTTTCGGTGACTGCCGGCACCCGTCATAGGTCGTTGCAGGTCGCCGAAAATTTTCAACATGTTGAAAATCCAGCGGTGACCAGAACAAGGTACGACTCTTTGGGCGACTGGTCACGACCATATAGGCTTCACCCCGCGACATGTCGACGGAGTGTCACCTGTATGGTCGTGAGTAGTCTCCTCAGTCGCCCAAAAGAGTCGTAGCGTCTTTCTGGTCGCCGCTGGATTTTCAACATGTTGAACATTTTCGGCGACCTGCAACGACCTATGACGGGTGCCGGCAGTCGCCGAAAAAGTCGCGTAAGTGGGACGGGCCCTTTAGGAGGGACCTCAGGGGCAACGTTTTCCACTCAGAGGTGGGTCCATATCTGGAGTGAGCTGCCACAGGAAGCTATCAGCACAGATATGGTTATGATTTGCAAAAGGCATTTGGACAGATATACGAATGGGAAGGGTTCAGAGGGAATATAGACACAAAAAGCTGGAGTAACTCAGCGGGACAGGCAGCATCTCTGGCGACAAGGAATGGGTGACGTTTCGGGTCGAGACTTGAATAAAAGTCTTAAGAAGTGTCCCGACCCGAAACGTCACCCATTCACTCTCTCCAGAGATGCTGCCTGTCCCGCTGAGTGACTCCTGCATTTTGTGTGTGTGTGTGTGTACCTGGTATGTGATGTTGCTGGACTTCGCCTCTTTGCGGTAGTCACACACCTCTTGCCCACTGTCCACAGGAGTGGAACAAGGAGCTGACCTCGCTGCTCAGCGACATGACTAAACGTTCCGGGCGACGGAGAAAGAGGAGACCAGACCCCGGCTCCGAGGCCAGTGTGGCGCACAGTCGCCTCAAGGCGGTCTATGGACAAATCCGGTCGTACCAGGAGCTACAGGAGATGCGGGAGGTCACGCAGTACCTCGGGACAACCACCACCATCAGCGAGGAGCAGGTACGTACACACTCTGGTCCTGCCCAGCGGATGGGCAGACGTTCCACAGTCAAGGTATCTAAATTGTCACAAGCACCAGGAACAGAACAATTCTCTGCCTCAGAGGGCGGTGGAGGCCGGTTCTCTGGATGCTTTCAAGAGAGAGCTAGATAGGGGATAGGGCATATGGGGAGAAGGCAGGAACGGGGTACTGATTGGGGATGATCAGCCATGATCACATTGAATGGCGGGGCTGGCTCGAAGGGCCGAATGGCCTACTCCTGCACCTATTGTCTAAAAAACCAAGATGAAGAGGAATGTCTTTAGTCAGAGGGTGGTGAATCTGTGGAATTCTTTGCCACAGAAGGCTGTGGAGGCCCAGTCAGTGAATATTTTTAAGGCAGAGATAGATAGATTCTTGATTAGTGCGGATGTCAGAGGTTATGGGGAGAAGGCAGGAGAATGGGGTTAGGAGGGAGAGATAGATCAGCCACGATTGAATGGCAGAGTAGACCAGATGGTCTAATTCTACTCCCATCATTCAAGACCTTAAATTCTGACGCTGCAGCTTTACAATGGCGCAACAACACAGCAAATATATATACAATAATCAATAATACTCTAAATGATCAATAACATTACATAACCAGACCATATAGGGGGCGGCGCAACGGGTGGAGCTGCTGCCTCACAGCGCCACTGACCCGGGTTTGATCCTGACCTTGGGCGCTGTCCCTGTGGAGTTTGCACATTTTCCCTTGTGACCGTGTGGGTTTCCTCCGGGTGCTCCGGTTTCCTCCCACATCCCAAAGATCTGCGGGTCTTTAAGGTTAACCGGCCCTCTGTAAATTGCCCCTAGTGTGTCGGGAGTGGATGAGAAAGTGGGATAACATAGAACTAGTGTGGTCGGGTGATCGATGGTTGGCATGGACTTGTTGGGCTGAAAGGCCTGTTTCCATGCTACATCTTACAATCAATCAATGTATACAAAGTCCATAGAATATTGTTGCTGAGAGTGAGGTAGGATTGTGATTAAGGCTGTGGGATCTACTTTTAGACAATAAACAATAAGTGCAGGAGTAGGCCATTTGGCCCTTCGAGCCAACACCGCCATTCATTGTGATCATGGCTGATCATTCCCAATCAGTACCCATTCCTGCCTTCTCCCCATATCCCCTGACTCCGCTATTTTTAAGAGCCCTATCTAGATCTCTCTTGAAAGCATCCAGAGAACCTGCCTCCACTGCCCTCTGAGGTAGAGAATTCCGCAGACTCACAACTCTCTGTGAGAATAAGTGTTTCCTCGTCTCCGTTCTAAATACCTTACTCCTTATTCTTAAACTGTGGCCCCTGGTTCTGGACTCTCCCAACATCGGGAACATGTTTCCTGCCTCTAGTGCGTCCAAACCTTTTAACAATCTTATATGTTTCAATGAGATACCCTCTCATCCTTCTAAACTCCAGAGTGTACAAGCCCAGCTGCTCCATTCTCTCAGCATATGACAGTCCCGCCATCCCGGGAATTAACCTTGTAAACCTACGCTGCACGTAGGTTTTTAATTTCTGCTCAACTGAAAACGTATGCATTCTCAGTATCTGACTTGTACACTTGAAGATTCCTTCGCAGCAGATGCATCAGAGATTTGTTGTCACGGATGGGTTGAAAACTCCGCAGTTATTGTCAACAACTCCAACTCCATCCCAGAGATGCCCATTCCGTCAGCTTGTTATCCCTCGTCCATCCAGGTTTGTTGGCCGTCCCAAACAACAGAAAGTCCAATCATCTACCCATGAATGAATTGGCATCATCGTTACCATGTTCCTCATTGTCATAGCTTGGACCACCATTCACCCGAAGGTCACCCAGCCACATGAATACTGTGGTCGCAAGAGAAAGTCAGAGGACGGACATTCTCTCGTGATTGACTCTCCTCCTGACTCCATAAACTCTCACCATCTAAGAAGGTCAAGAGTGTCTGGTTGTCATCTCCATTGACAATGGAAGAATGGGATTCTTATGGGCCTGTCCCACTTAGGTTATTTTTTTTCACACCTACAACAACCTACCACCTAGTCGACGCCAAGCTACCGACAACCGGCGACGCATTAGGACGTCCACCTACGACAACTTACGTCACTAACTACGAAAAGGTTAGACAATTCAGTCGCTGGTACCTGTCGCCGATTGACGTAAGTGGTCGCCAATGGAATTTTCCGGTCAGCACCGGCTACTACCTACGTCATCCTGGAGACAACCTACGACAGCACCTACATCAGGAGAAGTCAAGCTACGCTCATTGGAGTCAAGCCAACTGTCGCCAAAAAGTTGTGAACATTTCAAAATCCAGCTGCGACCAGAAAGACGCTACGATTCTTTGGGCGACTGAGGAGACTACTCACGACCATACAGGCGACCATGTGGCGAGAGCCTAGCCGCCTGTAGTCGCCTAAAAAATCGCCTAAGTGGGACGGCATTACTTGCTGTAGCTTCACGGATAAAACAAAAGGTTGTAAACAAACAACCTTGCCCTGCACATCTCCTTTAATCTTTCCTGCTCTTACCCAAAAGCTGTGCCCCCTTGTCTTAATATTTCCACCCTGGGAGAAAGGTTGAGTTTAGTTTATTGTCACGTGTTTTGTTGCGTGCTAACCAGTCAGTGGAATACATGATTACAATCAAGCCACCCACAGTGTACAGATAAAGGATAAAGGGATTAACAAATCCTGTGACTAGTGGTGTGCCTCAGGGTTCGGTGCTGGGCCCGTTACTGTTTGTCATCTACATCAATGATTTGGATGAGAACATACAGGACAAGATTAGCAAGTTTGCTGATGATACAAAAGTGGGTGGTTTTGCAGATAGTGAAGATGGTTGTGAAAGATTGCAGCAGGACTTTGATCGATTAGCCAGGTTGGCTGAGGAATGGTTGATGGAATTTAACGCAGAGAAGTGTGAGGTGTTACATTTTGGGAAGTTTAACATGGGCAGGACCTACACAGTGAATGGCAGGCCTCTGGGTAGTGTTGTAGAGCAGAGGGATCTAGGAGTGCTGGTGCATGGTTCCTTGAAGGTGGAGTCGCAGGTAGATAGGGTGGTCAAAATGGCTTTTGGCAATTTGGCCTTCATCAGTCACAGTATTGAGTATTGAGTATAGATGTTGGGAGGTCATGTTGCAGTTGTATAAGACGTTGGTGAGACCGCATTTAGAATATTGTGTTTAGTTCTGGCACCATGTTATGGGAAAGATATTGTCAAGCTTGAAAGGGTTCAGAAAAGATTTACGAGGATGTTGCCAGGACTAGAGGGAGCTATAGGGAGAGGTTGAGTAGGCTGGTTCTCTATTCCTTGGAGCGCAGTAGGATGAGGGGAGATCTTATGGAGGTGTATAAAATCATGATTTGAATAGATATGGTTGAGCCTTTTACCCAGAGTAGGGGAATTGAGGACCAGAGGACATGGGTTCAAGGTGAAGGGGAAAATATTTAATAACAATCTGCGGGATAACTTTTTCACACAAAGGGTGGTGGGTTTATGGAACAAGCTGCCAGAGGAGGTAGTTGAGGCTGGGACTATCCCATAGTTTTAGAAACAGTTAGACAGGTACATGGATAGGACAGGTTTGGAGAGATATGGACCAAGCGCAGGCAGGTGGGAGCAGTGTAGCTGGGACATGTTGGCCAGTGTGGGCAAGTTGGGCCGAAGGGCCCGTTTTCACACTGTATCACTCTATGACACTATGACTCTATGAATAACTAGTGTAAGATGAAGCCAGTAACGTCTGATCAAAGATAGTCCAAGGATCTCCAATGAGGTAGATGGTAGCTCGGGACTGAACTCCAGTTGCGACTATCTAGTCTAACTAGTTATTTTTTAACAATAGCTTTTCAGTGCCATAGACCCAAGTTCGATCCTGACCACGGGTGCTGCCTGTATGGAGTTTGTCCATTCCCCCTGTGACCTGCGTAGGTTTTCTCCGAGATCTTCGGTTTCCTCCCACACACGTACAGGTTTGTAGGTTAATTTCAAAGGTCATTTATTGTCACGTGTACCAAGGGCGGTCAAAGCCCCCGCGTCGGGGCGGTCGATTCTCCTGTGGCCCGGAGCTCCTGAAGTCGGTCTCTAACCAGAGACTGCTAGCTCCACGATGTTAAAATCCGCAGTTGGAGCCCCCGAAGTCGCTCTCCAGCAAAGGCCGCCAACTCCACGATGTTAGGCCGCAGTGCGGACGGAGATACGATACGGAAAAAAATCGCATCTCCGTCGAGGTAACAGATTAGAAAAAGTCTCCCCCACCCTCCCCACATAAAACAAGCTAAAGAACACTAAAAACATACATTTAACACATACTAAAGAAACAACAGAGAAGGGATGGACAGACTGTTGGCGAGGCAGCCATTGCTGGCGCCACCTGGTGCTTGGTATAAGTGTAAATTGCCCCTAATGTGTGTAGGATACTTAGTGTGTGGGGATCGCTGGTCGGTGCGGACTCGCTGGGCCGAAGGGCCTGTTTCCGTGCTGCATCTCTAAACTAAACTAAATCTACCTTGTCCTCCTGATCATTCAGGCAAATGAATTCCGCTCCAAAGTGGTGCGTTTCATCGATTCCCGCAATGACTCTTCGGGCAGCAAGGGCGGTGAGTTCTGGCCGATTGTGAAGAGGGTGCGCGTCCAAGTGCCACGTTCTGCCGTGCTAAAGACCGGCGCGGTTCTGGTGGACCTGCCCGGGGTCAGAGATTCCAACGCTGCAAGGAACTCTGTGGCCAAAGAGGTGAGTGGCTGAAGCCTCCGACTGTCAGTTTTACTGATGGTCAGAGAGTACGAGTGTTGTCACGCGTACCGAGATACTGTCTACCCTTGTTATTCCCTCCATACCACACCCGTTGTTGTACCAACTTCAAAGCCGTCTTGTTGAGTCTCATTGTCTGTAACTCGTTTTCACCTAGGCCACCGCTAACAATGGCCTGTTTCCTTTATCATTGTGCATATCTTTTTGCAAATCTTTCATTAATCTCTTCTATATCTCTCTGTATCACTGTCTATATCTCTCGTTTCCGTTTTCCCTGAAGAAGGGTCTCGACCCGAAATGTCACCTATTCCGATTCTCCAGAGATGCTGCCTGACCCGCTGAGTTACTCCAGCATTTTGCGTCTATCCTTGTTATTACAAACCTCTTTAGGACAGATCGGGGGGGAGTTCCCCCCCCCCCCCCCCCCCCGCCATGGGTATCATGTCATCCCGTGCTTCCTGCTCCATGGTCGAATAGTCGTCTCCCCCACCTGGTTTGCCAGGTGAGCAGGGGGCTGTGGACCCCCAGCAGGACCAAAAACAAGACCTGTCAAAGGGCGGATGAGCTCCTAGCGAGCCAACGGCCATCCACACTTCAGTAGAAGTTGCGATCACTGTCGTACACAGCATTGTAAGGCACCGTGCCTGTTGATGTTTTCAACGATGATGATCTTTATAACAGATTTTGGTTATAGCGGACAACATCTGTTGTAACAGAAGCGTCCGTTGACATTGGGAAACAAAGGGCTGAGTTTATAGTTTAATCAATAATGCAATGGTAATTTATTGCCACATGTAGCAAGCTACAGTGGAATGTAGTTCTATGTACAGTTCAGTACAAGTCTCACTCTGCATAAGTACTCAGATACATCTCAGATACAAGTGTATAGCAGTAGCACACTGAGACAGTGTATAGAGTTGCTAGATTTGGTGCCATTTTCAAGTCGCAGTTGTTGTAAGTGCAGGGATCTCAATCTGACCATGAAGGCCCATTGTTCTGGCGGCGTTGCAGGGTCGGCCTGGCCAAGGGTAGCCATGGTGTCGGCCGCATCTGGTCAAAGATTGACCATAACCCTGTTGTCATGGAGCTTGTTGTTGCATGCTTGTCCATTTCCCGAGAAGGATGAGAGGGATTCTTATTGAAACTTATAAGATTATTAAGGGTTTGGACACGCTAGAGGCAGGAAACATGTTCCCGATGTTGGGGGAGTCCAGAACCAGGGACAACAGTTTAAGAATAAGGAGTAAGCCATTTAGAACAGAGACGTGGAAACACTTTTTCACACAGAGATTGGTGAGTCTGTGGAATTCTCTGCCTCAGATGGCGGTGGAGGCCGGTTCTCTGGATGCTTTCAAGAGAGAGCTAGATAGGGCTCTTAAAAATAGCGGAGTCAGGCTATGGGGAGAAGGCAGGAACGGGGTACTGATTGGGGATGATCAGCCATGATCGCATTGGTGGTGGTGGTGCTCACCAGGCTCACATGAAAACGTCCACAAGCTGCAGCTTGTACTTTTTGATCTGGACCAACATGGATGCCAAAAGTTTCCTTTTGCTCTGTCCACATCCGTTTCTTCGCAGCCCTCTTCCAACTGCCTCTGTCACTGCCTCTTCCAGTGTGAGTCAGTCGCATCTTACACTTCTGTGCAGTAATTCCAGTCGCCTTTAATGCTTCGGCTTTCATTGGAGAAGCCTTGTTCACAACATCTAAGAGCCCCCCCCCCAAATCGTTGGTCACGTGTGTGACCAAACAATATGAAGAGTTGTGGCATACATCTCTCCTAATTCTGAGGTAAGACAAAAGTGCTGGAGAAACTCAGCAGCTGAGGCAGCATCTATGGAGCGAAGGAAAGAGGCAACGTTTCGGGCCGAAACCCTTCTTCAGACTCTTCTAATTTTGAAAGCATTACATGTATGTTGTTTTGCACTGTATATACGATTCAATTTTTTTTTTTTTTTCGAAGCTCATCAAGTGATATTTTTATGTTATGCCGGCAGTGTTTGTTTAGGGTCAGAGGTCAAATATGACGGGTCACGTTTGTGGCCTCGCATGGAAGCGTTTTTTTTTTTTCATAACTCAGTTTTATCTTACAAACTCTGCGAATTTAAAAAAAAGGGTAGAATGTTCATGTCTTTAGCATTCTAGTTCTGTCGGTAGGAAAATAGCCATGAATAGGATTCATCTCTTGCAAGAATTTTTAAAATGCATTACCTTGAGGTGATGCCACCGGGTCACGTGTGTGACGTTTCTGGGTTCACTTTCCAACGAACGGCCCTAAAATTGTTCCAGCAAAATTAGGCGCTTGACGTGGTGGAGCAGACCTAGCACGGCAGAGGCTTTGTCCTTTTGCTGCCCCCCTCACTGCACATCAACTCCATCAGGAGGGGAGTGTTGCTTCTTCTGCAGCGCCATTTCCTTATCTTCTATGTCCTTTAGTCTTTCCTCGTCTTCTTGACGTTTTCTTTGTTGCTCTTCAAATATTTTGTTAATTTTCTTCTCTTGCTTTTCTGCATACAACTCTCGCCGCCTTGCGTTCATTTCCCACGCGCCTCGCCTTCGAATAGCCTGCACGTTGATTGATTTTCTTGCTGCGCTCGTATTCTCTCTCTCTTCTCATCAGCCTTCGGCCTAGTTCATGGCCTTTGGGGTTTATCCTGTTCTGTTCCTTCTCCAACCTCTGCTTCTCTTGATACTTTCTTTGCCCTGTTCATCCTCTTCTTCCTTTCCATCCACATTTATGCCTCCTCTCTCTCTCTCTATCTCTCTTGTGGATTAAGATTTCCCCTCTTCATGTTTTGTTCTGCGGTTTTCATGTTTATTCTGTACAGTTAACTGTAGTGCTGTCCCATTTTTTTTTTTTACATCATTTGTACTTGTCTGGATTATTTGTCTTTAATTTGTCCCTCCAGCTTTTGATTTGACGTAGGCCCGTGCTTTTCTTTTCAGCTAGTGCTGAGATTTCTCACTAGTACCGTTCATCTAGTATAGTTTATCACAGCTGTGAGGTGAGAGGGGCAAAGTATAATGGAGATGTGCGGGGGAAGATTGTTTTATTACACAGAGTGGTGGGTGCCTGGAAGGCTGGGGTGTGCTGAAGGCACCCGTGGTCAGGATGGAACCTGGGTCTCTGGCGCTGTAAGGCAGCAACTCTGCCGCCGCGCCGCCCGAATGCGGCAGATTTGGAATCGATTTGTCAGAGAACATTTACTCGTTCTTCTCGCCGAGCCCAAACTTTTTCCCAAACGTGGAATTGTTTTACTACGACAGCCTTTGCTTGACATGTGGCCCAGTTGGTGGACAACTCCCTCGAAGCTGCGAAGCCTGGTTAGCCATTGCATTACAGGCTGGGTAGTGAAGGAGGCATTTGGCATGCTAGCCTTCATCAGTCAGGGCATCGAGTACAGCAATTGAAACATTATGTTGCAGATGTATTGTGGGAGATCCCAGTAATTAGTAGGCTAACCTATGACGAGCGTTTGACGGCACTGGGCCTGTACTCGCCGGAGTTTAGAAGGATGAGGGGGAACCTCTCGTACAGAATAGTGAAAGGCTTGGGTAGAGTGGATGTGGAGAGGATGTTGCCACTCGTGGGAGAACCTAGGATTAGAGGTCATAGCCTCAGAATTAATGGTTGTTCCTTTAGGATGGAGATGAGGAGGAATTTATTTAGGGGGGTGGTGAATCTGGAATTCTTTGCCACGGAAGCTGTTTAAAGCCAAGTCAGTGGATATATTTAAGGCAGAGATAGATAGATTCTTGATTAGTACGGGTGTCGGGTTATGGGGAGAAGGCAGGAGAATGGGGTTAGGAGGGAGAGATAGATCAGCCATGATTGAATGGCAGAGTAGACTTGATGAGCCGAATGCTCCTATCTCATGATCATAATCATACTTTATCAGCCAAGTATATTTTGCAACATACAAGGAATTTGATTTGCCATACAGTCGTCATACCAATAAAAAGCAACAGAACACACAAAATACATTTTAACATAAACATCCACCACAGTGACTCGTCCACATTCCTCACTGTGATGGAAGGCGAAAATAAAAGTTCAATCTCTTCCCTTCTTTGTCCTCCCACGGTCGAGGGCCTCTAACCTTCCGTTGACGGGACGATCTTGGCTCCAGCAGCCGGCGGTCAAGCCCTCCGTGTCAGGGTGATCAAGCTCCTGCATCGGGGGGATCTCAGCTCCCCCGCACCGGGTGATCGGACCCCGGGTCGGGGCTGGTCGAACCTCTTGCGAATTTGGAGCTTCCCGACATCAGTCTCTACCCGAGACTGCGAGCTCATCGACGGCTGAAATCCGCAGGCCGCAGTTGGAGCGTCGATCCCAGGGAAGGGATCGCAGGCTCCGATGTTAAGTCCATGGCCCCGCGGTGGGGCTCAAAGTCAGTCTCGAGCAAGGCCGCCAGATCCATGATGTTAGGCCGCAGAGCGACCGGAGATACAATCCGGAAAACAATCGCATCTCTGGCAATTGAAAAAAAGTTTCCCCCGACCCCCCCCCCACATAAAACAAACCAGACCACATTAACACAAACATTTTAAACACTACATAAAATAACACTATGATCTCATGATCTCTGTGCTGTATCTCTAAACTACAGTAAACTAAACGTCAAGAGAGAGTAATGCCCCTGTCCCACTTAGGAAACCTGAACGGAAACTTCTGGAAACTTTGCGCCCCACCCAAGGTTTTTGTGTGGTTCCCGGAGGTTGCAGGTGGTTGCCGGAGGTTGCAGGTAGTGGAAGCAGGTAGGGAGACTGACAAAAACCTCCGGGAACCGCACGGAAACCTTAGGTGGGGCGCAAAGTCTCCAGACGTTTCTGTTCAGGTTTCCTAAGTGGGACAGGGGCATTAGATTTAGCTCTTAGGGCTAAAGGAATCAAGGGATATGGGGGAGAAGGCAGGAAAGGGGTACTGATTTTAAATGATCAGCCATGATCCTATTGAATGGCGTTGCTGGCTCGATATGCCGAATGGCCTACTCGTGCACCTATGTGTCTATGACCTGTGTGTGTTGTGTCTGGCAGTACCTGAAGAGGTGTGACGCGGTGTGGATTGTGGCTGACGTCACACGGGCGGTGGATGACAAGACGGCCAAGGAGATGCTGGACGAAAGTCTACGCCGCCAGCTGCTGATGGACGGTCAGGTCGGCTCCATCGCCTTCATCTGCACCAAGACCGACTCGCACAACGTCACCGAGATCATGAGGTACCATCTGGGGACATGTGCTGGAGGAGGCCGGTACCTGGAGAGAGGGAGGGAGGGGTGGCCACGGGCTAGTGTGTCTGCGGCCCTCGGGGGAAGAATGAGGAGGAAGGTTCCGTTTAGTCCAGAGATACAGCGTGGAAACAGGCCCTTCGGCCCACGAGTCCGCACCGACCAGCAATCATCTGTACTCTAGTTCAACTTAGTTGACTTCTCAGTTGGCCACCGTTTAAGAATAAGGGGTTGGCCGTTTAGAACGGAGACGAGGAAAACGTTTTTCACCCAGAGAGTTGTGAATCTGGAATTCTCTGCCTCAGAGGGCGGTGGTGGCCGGTTCACTGGATGCTTTCTAGAGAGAGTTAGACAAAGCTCTTAAAGATAGCGGAGTCATGGAATATGGGGAGAAGGCAGGAACGGGGTACTGATTGTGGATGATCAGCCATGATCACAGTGAATGGCGGTGCTGGTTCGAAGGGCTGAATGGCCTACTCCTGCACCTATTGTTTATTGACAATTCTAAACATTTGGGGCAAGTTACAGAAAGCCAATGAACCTACAAACCTGGAATGTGGGAGTAATGGGAGCACACCGAGTCTGAGCCGACCAGCGATCATCCCGTACACGAGCACTATTCCACACGCTAGGGACTGTTTGCAAGCCAATTAATCTACACACTCGGGGTGATTTACAATTTACAAAGGTCGATTAGCCGACCAAAAACCTGTACGTCTTTGGAGTGTGGGAGGGAACCGGAGCACCCGGCAGAAACCCTACGCGGTCACGGGGATGACGTGCAAACCCCATACAGACAGCAGCCATGGTCTGGATTGAACCAGGGTCTCCGGCGCTGTAAGGCGGCAACCCTACCGCTGCGCCACCGTGACTAGACTAGAGGGAATTCCTGAGCGTGGGGGTGTATGTGAATGAACGGGCGGTTGTGGGACACAAACTGAGAGAGGTTGGTAGAGTTAGGGTTATAGGGCTAGGACATGCGGGTAGAAAGGCCTCATGCCCAAAGAGCCTTGCACTTCCCTTAGATCACTGCGGTTCTGCTCTTAACGCCATTTAAAATCATTCACCATGGATCCAGGCCCTTCGGCCCAACTTTCCCATGGCAACCCAGTTACTCCATCTATTAGTCTGAAGAAGGGCCTCGACCCGAAACGTCACAAATCCATATTCGACCCGCTGAGTTACTCCAGCATTTTGCATCTTTACTTGGTAAACCAGCTTCTGCAGTTGCTTGTTTTCTACATGTCCCATCTAAGCGAGTACCATTACCCTGCATTTGCCCCATATCGAGAACCAGAGGACATGGGTTTAAGGTGAGGGGCAAGAGGGGGGAGGGGAAGATTTAATAGGGATCTGAGGGGTAACATTGTCACCCAAAGGGTGGTGGGTGTATGGAACGAGCTGTCAGAAGAGGTGGTTGAGGCTGGGACTATCGCAAAGTTTAACAAATATTTACACAGGTACATGGATAGGACAGGTTTAGAGGAATATGGACCAAGTGTGGGCAGGTGGGACTAGTGCAGCTGGGACATGTTGGCCGTTGTGGGCAAGTTGGGCCGAAGGGCCTGTTTCCACACTGTATCACTCTATGACCCTAAGGTAGACACAAAATCAGTTTGAAGAAGGGTCTTGACCCGAAACGTCGGCAATTCCATTTCTCCGTAGATGCTGCCTCACCCCTTGAGTTACTCCAGCATTTTGTGTCTACCTTTGATTTTACCAGCATCTGCAGTTCTTTCTTAAACGACTCTAGGACCCTATCTCCCTATCCATGTACCCGTCCAAATGTCTCTTAAATTGAACCTGCCTCAAACACTTCCTCCAGCAGCTCATTCCATGTACGGACCACCCTCGGAGTGAAAATTCCCCTGTGATCGTTAAATCTCTCCCCTCAAATCATACAACTATGGCTCTACTTTTAAAACCCTCTTCTCTGAAGAAAAGACAGTGAAGGGCCTGCCCCACTGTACGAGCTAATTTAAGAGTTCCCCCGAGTTTCCCCTGATGCGAACTCGGAGAATTACAGTAATAGCCGCTCGTAGGTACTCGGGGCACTTGTGGACAATTTTCAACATGTTGAAAAATCATCACGAGTCTTTCCGAGCTTACAGCGTTTCCCGAGTACCTGCCGTTAGCATTACGAGCCACTAAGAGACGTCCCGAGCTCCGACGTACCCACTACGTACATTCTACGTGCTTACCACGAGTTTGATTTTTTTTTTAAACTCGGGAGAGCTCTTGAATTACCTCGTACAGTGGGACAGGCCCTTGAGCGTTCACTTTATCCGTGCCACTAATGCACCTCAATAAGTTCCAGTCTATCTAACCTCTCTTTATTGCACAAACCCGCAAGTTTAAATAACGCCCTGGTGAATCTCTTCTGCACACTTTCCAACCTAACGATATCCTTCCTTAAGTAGACAGCACACCCAATTGTGGTCTCACCATCGTATTGTACAGCTGTATCATGACACTCAATACATTTTCTAACGAAGGCCAATTTGCCTCCTTCGCCCCCTGTTTACCTGACTCATCACCCTCAGGGAACCATACATCTGTAGTTCTGTACACCATTTGTCAAGCGAGTCCTATGCCGAATAATAAAAACCCAACACAGTGCAGTAGAAACATTGATAGGATGGCGTGAAGCTGAGGAAGGTGAAAGATAGATGCAAAGAGCTGGAGTAACTCAGTGGGTCAGGCAGCATCTCTGGAGAACATGGACAGGTGACGTTTCGGGTTGGGACCCAGGGTGCCGACCTGAAACGTCATCTATCCTTTTTCTCCAGAGATACTGCCTGACCCGCTGAGTTACTCCAGCATTTTGTGTCTATCTTTGATATAAATGTCTAACCATATATAACCATATAACAATTACAGCACGGAAAACAGGCCATCTCGGCCCTTCAAGTCCGTGCCAAACACTTATTTTCCCCTAGTCCCACCTACCTGCACTCAGACCATAACCCTCCATTCCTTTCCCGTCCATATACCTATCCAATTTATTTTTAAATGATAAAATCGAACCTGCCTCCACCATTTCCACTGGAAGCTCATTCCACACAGCTCTCTGAGTAAAGAAGTTCCCCCTCATGTTACCCCTAAACTTCTGTCCCTTAATTCTCAAGTTATGTCCTCTTGTTTGAATCTTCCCTACTCTCAATGGGAAAAGCTTATCCACGTCAACTCTGTCTATCACTCTCATCATTTTAAAGACCTATCAAGTCCCCCCTTAACCTTCTGCGCTCCAAAGAATAAAGACCTAACTTGTTCAACCTTTCTCTGTAACTTAGTTGCTGAAACCCAGGCAACATTCTAGTAAATCTCCTCTGTACTCTCTCTATTTTGTTGACATCCTTCCTATAATTAGGCGACCAAAATTGTACACCATACTCCAGAATTGGCCTCACCAATGCCTTGTACAATTTTAACATTACATCCCAACTTCTATACCTAATGCTCTGATTTATAAAGGCCAGCACACCAAAAGCTTTCTTTACCACCTTATTTACATGAGATTCCACCTCCAGGTAACTATGCACAGTTATTCCTAGATCCCTCTGTTCAACTGCATTCCTCAATTCGCTACCATTTACCATGTACGTCCTATTTTGATTTGTTCTGCCAAGATGTAGCACCTCACACTTATCAGCATTAAACTCCATCTGCCATCTTTCAGCCCACTCTTCCATATGGCCTAAATCTCTCTAGACTTTGAAAATCTACTTTATTATCCACAACGCCACCTATCTTAGTATCATCTGCATACTTACTAATCCAATTTACCACACCATCATCCAGATCATTGATGTATATGACAAACAACAGTGGACCCAACACAGATCCCTGAGGCAACCCACTAGTCACCGGCCTCCAACCTGACAAACAGCCATCCACCATTACTCTCTGGCATCTCCCATTCAGCCACTGTTGAATCCATCTTGCTACTCCACCATTAATACCCAACAATTGAACCTTCTTAACCAATCTTCCATGAGGAACCTTGTCAAAGGCCTTACTGAAGTCCATATAGACAACATCCACCGCTTTACCCTCATCAATTTCCCTAGTAACCTCTTCAAAAAATTCAAGAAGATTAGTCAAACATGACCTTCCAGGCACAAATCCATGTTGACTGTTCCTAATCAGACCCTGTTTATCCAGATGCTTATATATATTAAGTATCCTTTCCATTAATTTGCCCACCACTGACGTCAAACTTACAGGTCTATAATTGCTAGGTTTACTCTTAGAACCCCTTTTAAACAATGGAACAACATGCGCAGTACGCCAATCATCCGGCACTATTCCCGTTTCTAATGACAATTGAAATATTTCTGTCATAGCCCTTGCTATTTCTACACTAACTTCCCTCAATGTCCTAGGGAATATCCTGTCAGGACCTGGAGACTTATTCACTTTTATAATTTTCAAAAGTGTCATTACCTCCTCTTCTCCCCCATCTCTTTTGGCTCTGCAGATAGCTGTCCACTCTGACTCTCTAATGGACCAATTTTATCCCTCGTTATCCGTTTGCTACTAATATAGCTGTAGAAACCCTTTGGATTTACTTTCACCTTACTTGCCAAAGCAACCTCATATCTTCCTTTAGCTTTTCTAATTTCTTTCTTAAGATTCTTTTTACATTCTTTATACTCCTCAAGCACCTCATTTACTCCATGCTGCCTATAATTATTGTAGATCTCTCTCTTTTTCTGAACCATGTGTCCAATTTCCCTTGAAAATCATGGCTCTTTCCAATTATTACTCTTTCCTTTCAACTGAACAGGGACATAAAGATTCTGTACTCTTAAAATTTCACCTTTAAATGTCCTCCATTTCTCTTCCACATCCTTCCCATAAAACAAAATGTCCCAATTCACTCCTTTTAAATCCTTTCGCATCTCATCAAAGTTAGCATTTCCCCAATCAAAAATCTCAACCCTAGGTCCAGTTCTGACCCTCTCCATAATTATATTGAAACTAATGGTATTGTGATCACTGGACCCGAACTGTTCCCCAACGCATACCTCCGCCACCTGACCTGTCTCATTTCCTAACAGGAGGTCCAGCACTGCCCCTTCTCTAGTAGGCACCTCTATGTATTGCTGCAAAAAACTATCCTGCACACATTTTACAAACTCCAAACCATCCAGCCCATTTACAGAATGTGTTTCCCAGTCGATGTGTGGAAAATTGAAATCTCCCACAATCACTACCTTGTGCTTACTACTAATATCTGCTATCTCCTTACATATTTGCTCTTCCAATTCTCGATCCCCATTTGGCGATCTATAATACACCCCTATAAGTGTTGCTACACCTTTCCCATTTCTCAGTTCCACCCAAATAGCCTCCCTAGACGAGCCCTCTAATCTATCCTGCCAAAGCACTGCTGTAATATCCTCCCTGACAAGCAATGCAACACCTCCACCTCTTGCCCCTCCAATTCTATCACACCTGAAGCAATGAAATCCTGGAATATTTAGTTTCCAATCACAGCCATCCTGCAACCATGTTTCACTGATCGCCACAACATCATACTTCCAGGTGTCTATCCAGGCTCTAAGTTCATCCACCTTTCTTACAATGCTCCTAGCATTAACATATTCACATTTAAGAAACCCACCACCTCTTATTCTCTGTTTATTATCTTTTTCTTCTTTCTCCCCTAGATGTTGGGTCCGAGTGCTTCCCTTCTCTGCCTCCTGCCTCACACTCTGTCTACTAGCTTTCTCTATTTGAGTCCCTCCCCCCCCAACCGTTCTCGTTTAAAGTCTCCCCAGTAGCCTTTGCAAATATCCCCGCCAGGATATTGGTTTCCCTCGGGTTCAAGTGCAACCCATCCTTTTTGTACAGGTCACACTTTCCCCAAAAGAGGTCCCAATGATCCAGAAACTCTAATCCCTGCCCTCTGCACCAGTCCCTCAGCCACGCATTTATCCTCCACTTTGCTCCATTCCTACTCTCACTGTCGCGTGGCACAGGCAGTAAACCTGCAGCTCCATCCATAGAAACATAGAAAATAGGTGTAGGAGTAAGCCATTCGGCTCTTCAAGCCCTTCATGGCTGATCATCCAGAATCAGTACCCCGTTTTCTCCCCATATCCCTTGATTCCGTTAGCCCTAAGAGCTCTATCTTACTCTCTCTTAGAAAAAAAACAGTGAATTGGCCTCCACTGCCTTCTGTGGCAGAGAATTCTACAGTTTCACAACCCTCTGGCTGAAATTTTTTTTCCTCAGCTCAGTCCTAAATGGTCTACCCCTTATTCCTAAACTGTGACCCCTGGTTCTGGACTCTCCCAACATCGGGAACATTTTTCCTGCAACTAGCCTGTCCAATCCCTTAAGAATTTTATGTTTCTATAAGATCCCATCTCATCCTTCTAAACTCCAGAGTATACAAGCCCAGTCGCTCCATTCTCTCAGCATATGACAGTCCCGCCATCGCTGGAATTAACCTTGTAAACGTACGCTGGGCTCCCTCAATAGCAAGAATGTCCTTCCTCAAATTAGGGGACCAAAACTGCACACAATACTCCAGGTGTGGTCTCACTAGGGCTCTGTACAACAGCAGATGGACCTCTTTGCTCCTACACTCATCCCATTACAACAGGAAGTGTGAAAGGTTTGTGGACATGGCGTGGCTCAGGACTGCAGGCTGTGGGTAAGCTGGTGGCTGAGACTCGAGCTCGGTGCTGGGTAACACTGTCTCCTTTCTTCCAGTGCCCTCCCTCTGACTGTTGGCTGCACCTCTCTGGAGGCTGACATTGCCCAGCTGAGGAAACAGATTGAACAGAGCCAACATCTCCATGAGACCTGGACATCAGAGCTGGAACTTGCACCCTCCAGCAATCAGGTAACCTTGACACTCTGACAAATAGCACAGCGTCTGGAATGTACCCTTGAATAAATATACCCTTGTGGGTGGCACGGAGGCGCAGTGGTAGAGTGGCTGCCTCACGGCGCCAGAGACTCGCGTTCAATCCTGACTACCAGTGCTGTCTGTACGGAGTTTGTACCTTCTCCCCAAAACCGCGTTGGTTTTCTCCGGGTGCTCCGGTTTCCTCCCACGCACCAAAGGCGTACAGGCCCGTCCGTTAATTGACTTGGTATACATATAAATTGTCCCTAGTGTGTGTAGGATTGTGTTCATGTGCGGGGATCAATCAATCAATCAATCAATCAATCAATCAATCAATCAATCAACCTTTATTGTCATCTTGCAAAGCAACAGTTGTACAGTGCAAAATGAGAAGACGTTTCCCAGGGAATAGCGGAGCATCGCACATGAAATTTAAAACATTTCACACATAATAACACTAAAAACAATCCAGTCCCTGATGGAACAGTATAAATAGTTAAAAGCAGGTAAAACACAACGTTAAAATACAATAAACCAATCATAAAAATGTCCGGGGCAGCTGATATGAGTGCCCAGCGCCAGTTATTAAAGTGTCCGTGCCAGCCGCAGAATCAAGTGACTGTGAGTACAGAGTGACTGTTTAGCAGCCTCACAGCCTGTGATAGGAAACTGTTTAGCAGTCTTGTAGTCCGGGCTTTGATGCTTCGATATCTCTTGCCTGATGGCAGGAAATCCAGGTGTATATGGAGGGGGTGCAGTTTGTCCTTAGCAATTCTCTGAGCTTTTTTCAGACAGCGGCTCTGGAACAGTTCTTGTACCGAGGGTAGGGAGACGCCAATGATCCTCTCTGCTCCCCTCACTACCCTCTGCAGAGACTTCCTGTCTGAGCAGTTACAGTTGGAGTACCACGTGTTTATGCAGTACGTGTTTATACAGACTCCACCCCCGTGCCCCTGTAGAAAGTCCTGAGGATGTTGGTGGGGAGTGAGGCCTGTTTTAGTTTCCTCAGGAAGTGCAGTCGCTGATGGGGCCCGTTTGACAATCCCAGTGTTGTTCCTGGACCAGGTGAGGCTGTCTGTAATTTGCATACCGAGGAACTTTATGCTCTCCACTCTCTCCACCGTAGTGGCACTGATGTTGAGGGGTGTATGCTTTGGCTGCGCCCTCCTGAAGTCGACAACCATCTCCTTCGTTTTGTCGACATTTAATTCTAGATTATTTTTGCCGCACCAGTCCACTAGTTGTTTTACTTCCTCCCTGTACATTGATTCGTCATCTCCGCTGATGAGTCCCACCACTGTTGTGTCATCCGCGAATTTTATGATCTTATTGTCCCTGAATCTGGCAGCACAGTCATGTGTGAGCAATGTGAACAACAGCGGGCTGAGCACACAGCCTTGAGGGGAGCCGGTGCTCAGCGTGATCGAGCCTGAAGTGTTCTTACCAACACGGACTGACTGCGGTCTCTCTGTCAGAAAGCCCAGGATCCAGTGACACAGGGTGGTGTTGAGGCCCAGCAGGGTTAGTTTCTCCACAAGTCTCTGTGGGATGATGGTATTAAACGCTGAGCTGAAGTCAATGTACAGGATTCTGGCGTATGTGTTTTTGGTTTCCAGATGCGTGAGTACTGTGTGCAGCGTGGTAGAGATGGCATCCTCTGTAGAACGGTTGGGGCGATAGGCAAACTGGAGGGGGTCTAACGATGAGGGGAGGCTGTCAGTAATGTGAGGTTTCACCAGGTGTTCAAAGCACTTCATTATTATTGGGGTCAGGGCGACAGGGCGGTAGTCATTTAGGCAGGCAACAACTGGTTTCTTCACTATTGGGATTATTGTGGAAGTTTTGAGGCATGTGGGGACAATGGCTTGATTAAGGGAGATGTTGAAGATGTCTGTTAGCACATCTGCTAACTCCTCAGCACATTCCTTGAGCACACGTCCTGGGATGTTGTCGGGTCCGACTGCTTTCCACGGGTTGACCTTAGACAGGATTCTCCGTGTGTCCATTGAGTCTATGGTCAGGACTGGCTGGTCGGTTTGTAAGCAGGGGCTGGCTCTCCCCTTGGGTGTGGTGTTTGCTGCATCAAAACTTGCAAAGAAGTTGTTCAGTTCATCTGGAAGAGAAGTGTCGGTGTCAGTTGCCTGCTGCCTTGCCTTGTACCCCGTCAGTGTTTGGATTCCCTTCCACATCCTCCTGGTGTCTCCTGTGTCACAGAGGTGTCCCTGGATTTTCCCCGCGTAGGCATGTTTCGCTGCCCTGATTCCTTTTGCCAGTGCAGTCCTGGTAGATCGAAGAGCGGCTGTGTTACCGGCTCTGAAGGCTGCATCACGGGCCCTCAGCAGCGAGCGCACCTCTGCTGTCATCCATGGCTTTTCGTTTCCACATGCAGTGAAGGTTTTAATGACAGTGACATCCTCGGTGCACTTGGCAATGTAGCTGGTTACAGTCTCTGCGTACTCCTCGATGTTGATGAGGTCATCATAGGATGCTGCTGTCCTGAACACATCCCAGTCAGTGTGCAGGAAGCAATCCTGCAGAGCTGAGGCTGCTCCCTCTGGCCAGACCCTGGTGTGTTTTCTCTCCGCTCTGACTTGTTTTTGCAGTGGTCTGTAGGCTGGTGTTAAAAACACTGAAATATGGTCAGAGTGGCCCAGGTGAGGGCGTGGGGCTGCCTTATAGGCTTCTGGGGTGTTGGTGTAAACCAAGTCCAAGATGTTCTCTCCCCTGGTCTCAAAATCCACATATTGATTGAATTTTGGGAGCACAATCTTAAGGCTGGTGTGATTAAAATCCCCAGCCACCACAATAAAGCTGTCAGGATATTTGGTCTGGAACTCACTGACGGCGTCATGCAGGGCTCCCAGTGCTTCGTTGGCCTTAGAATTTGCATTAGCACTTGGAGCAACATATATAGCCACAACTTGGAGCAATATATACAGCCACAACTTGGAGCAACATATACAGCCACAACTTGGAGCAACATATACAGCCACAACTTGGAGCAACATATACAGCCACAACAAAAACAACGGAGAATTCCCTCGGCAGATAGAAAGGCCGACATTTCACGATGAGGAATTCTATCAGCGGAGAGCAGTGTTTCCCGGCTATGGTAGCGTTCACACACCAGTCCTTGTTTATGTACAAGCACAGGCCTCCACCTCGGCTCTTACCAGAGCTAGCTGCCTCTCTGTCCGCACGGAACGATGTCATTCCCTCCAGCTGTATTGCCGTGTCCGGGATATTGCCGTGGAGCCATGATTCCGTGAAAACAAACACACAGCAGTCTCTTATATCCCTGTATGCTGTCTTGAGAAGACGCAGTTCGTCAAGTTTGTTGTCCAGGGAGCGGACATTAGAGAGGAGAAGCGAGGGCACTGCAGGTCGGGTGGGGTTAGCTGTTAGCCTAGCGTGAATGCCTGCTCTTTTCCCACGTCTCCGCCTCGTGTAAGAGCCTGCTCTTTTACCCCGTTTCTGCCTCCTCTCACACCGCTTGCGTCGCCTCCTCCTCCTCTCTCTCCTCTCCCGCCTCCTCTCTCCAGTTGTATTCATATCTGCGGCCGATATGTTTGGCTTCGCAGCCGGTAGTAGTAGTCCATAGCGGCGTATTTGGTCTAAATCGCACCAAAACGCGCCCGTACTACTACCGTGGTTTGCCCCGATGTTTAGGAGCATGTTCCTGCAGTACATATATCTTGGACAGACTGGACAAAACACACAACACTCACTTTGTAATGCTCCGACTATCTCCCGAGGGGCCGCTGCGACTGTGCGCGCCGCCATCATGCTTGGGATGGGTGCGACTCAGTGGGCCGAAGGGCCTGTTTTTGAGCTGTATCTCTAAAGGAGACTAAACACTTGCATGGGAACAGGGAGACCCTAACTGGCTCAGTCCATCAGACCCTTGCGCTCTCATAAAGAATATTTATTTATCTGCAGGAATTCCCACAGTAATGTTTGTTTTTTTTGTCTGTATTGTAGAATGGAGAAAGGACCAAGCAGATGCAACTTGCTATCAAACAGCTGGAGGTGGAGGTGAGCGTTTCTGTCCTCGTTGTCTAGTTTTCCCCTTCGGCCCACCCAGTCCAGGCCGTTCACCCGTTCACACTGGTTGTATGTTATCCCACTTTCTCATCCACTCCCTACACACTGGGCACAATTTACAGTCGACCCTGACTACAGGTGCTGTCTGTGTGGAGTTTGTACGTTCTCCCAGTGCCCGCGTGGGTTTTCCCCGGGTGTTCCGGTTTCCTCCCACGCTCCAAAGACGTGCAGGTTTGTAGGTTAATTGGCTTGGGTATAAATGTCAACTGTCCCGAGGGTGGTGTTAATGTGCGGTGGGCCGAAGGGCCTGTTTCCGCGCTGTATCTCTCAACTAAACTCGACACGTCAAAATGTTAAAATCGCATGTTAAAATGACACAAATGTTAGTACATTTGCAGATGACACCAAGGTTGGTGGCATGTGGACAGTGGGAACGTTATCGAAGTTTACAACAAGACCGTGATCAGTTGGAAGGTGGACCACGAAATGGAAATTGGAATTTACCACTGACATGTGTGAGGCGTTGCACTTTGGTGTGTTAAACCAGGGCAGGCCACACACAGTAAATGGCAGAGCCCTGGAGACCTTGTTGCAGAATAAGGAGACATACGAGTAAAGTTCCCCAGTCAGGTGGACAGTGCGGTGAAGTCACAGAGTGATACAGTGTGGAAACTGGGCCCACGGCCCAACTTGCCCACACCGGCCAGCTACACTTGTCCCACCTGCCAGCGTTTGGTCCATATCCCTCCAAACCCACAGTTTAGGAATAAGGGGTAAGCCATTTAGAACGGAGATGAGGAAGAACTTTTTCACCCAGAGGGTTGTGAATCTGCGGAATTCTCTGCCACAGAAGGCAGTGAAGGCCGGTTCTCTGGATGCTTTCAAGAGAGAGTTAGATCGAGCTCTTAAAGATAGCGGAGTCAGGGGATATGGCGAGAAGGCAGGAACGGGGTACTGCTTGTGGATGATCAGCCATGATCATATTGAATGGCGGTGCTGGCTCGAGGGGCCTAATGGCCTACTCCTGCACCTATTGTCTATTGTCTATAAACCTGTCCTATCCATGTACCTGTCTAACTGCTTCTTAAATGGTGGGATTGTCCCAGCCTCAATTATCTCCTCGGGCAGCTTGTTCTGTACCCTGTGTGGAAAAAGTTACCCCTCAGATTCCTATTAAATCTTTTTTTCCCTTCACCTTGAACCAAGTGTTGGACTTGCTGTCCTCTGTTGGGAAGGGCATTGAAGACAAGAGTCAGGACATCATGATGCAGCTGTACAAGCCATTGGTGAGACCACAATTGGAGTATTGTGTGCAGTGTCTGATTGCCCAGCTGTGGAAAGCATATATGGATAGGAAGGGTTTAGAGGGCTATGGGCCAAATACAAGCAAATGGGACTAACTCAGTATACCAACTTGGTCAACATAGACAATGAGGACTGAAAGGCCTGTTTCCATGCTGTATAACACTATGCCTTAATGACTGGAAAAACCAAGAAACATGTAAAATTATAAAAGGACTGGACAAGCTAGATGCAGGAAAAATGTTCCAATGTTGGGCGAGCCCAGAACCAGGGGCCACAGTCTTAGAATAAAGGGGAGGGCATTTAAGACTGAGATGAGAAAAAAAACGTTTTCACCCAGAGAGTTGTGAATTTGTGGAATTCCCTGCCACAGAGGGCACTGGAGGCCAAATCACTGGATGGATTTATGAGAGAGTTAGATAGAGCTCTAGGGGCTAGTGTAATCAAGGGATATGGGGAGAAGGCAGGTACAGGTTATTGATTGGCAACAATCAGCCATGATCACAATGAATGGCGGTGCTGACTCGAAGGGCCGAATGGCCTCCTCCTGCATCTATTTTCTATGTTTAAGGATAAGGAGTAAGCCATTTAGAACGGAGACGAGGAAACACACTTTCTCACAGAGAGTGGTGAGTCTGTGGAATTCTCTGCCTCAGAGGGCGGTGGAGGCAGGTTCTCTGGATGCTTTCAAGAGAGAGCTAGGTAGGGCTCTTAAAAATAGCGGATATGGGGAGAAGGCAGGAACGGGGTACTGATTGGGGATGATCAGCCATGATCACATTGAATGGCGGTGCTGGCTTGAAGGGCCGAATGGCCTACTCCTGCACCTATTGTCTATTGTTTCTATGCTGGAGGAATATCCTCCATGGAGGCTGCCTGACCTGCTGAGTTCCTCCAGCACTTTTCTACCCTCCATGACTCTGGCCACTTTGGTGAGCTCTGGGCCTTTTGAAACCTGAGGATGAGGTGAGGATCCCCTGATCACTGTATCTACAGAAGGTGCAGCAGCCCAGCATTGCCCCCGAGCATTTTGCACTCTTCCCTCCAGTCTGAAAGTACTTGTTCACCACATTTTTACTGATCAGTCCCGGAGTCGTGTATGTCCGAGTTCCCACCGCCTAATAATCTGGGGTAGTTCAGTAGGACATAGAACAATTCAACACAAAAACTGGCACTATGCTGAACAAACTCCTCAGCCAACACTTGATCCACATCCCTCCATTCCTTGCATATCCCTGAGGTCATAAGTGACAGGATCAGAATTAGGCCATTCGGCCCATCACGTCTACTCTGCCATTCAATCATGGCTGATCTATCTCTCCCTCCATCTCACCATAACCATCGACACCCTTACTAGTCAGGAATCTATCTCTGCCTTAAAAATCTCCATTGACTTGGCCTCCGCAGCATTCTGCGGCAATGAATCCCACAGATTCACCTCCCTCTGACTAAAGACATTTTTCCCCCATCTGCTTCTTTAAGGAAGGTCCTTTAATTCTGAGGCTGTGACCCCCACCTGGTTTTTTGACACTCCCACTAGTGGAAACATGCTCTCCACATCCATTCTATCCAGGTGTGTCTATCTAAAATCATCTTCAAAACCACTATCGTATCTGCCTCCACCACCTCTCCTGGCAGTGAGTTCCAGGCCCCCACCATGCTAAAGAATACTTGCCTCGCTCATACCCTGTCAAACGTACCTCCTTTAACCTGAAAGCTGTGCCCTCTAGTCTTTGACATTTCCACCCTGGGGAAAAATGTTCTGGCTGCCTACCCAATCTATGCCTCTCATCATTCAACACATGTCAGCAAGATCTCCCCATAGCCTCCGGCACTCTAGAGAAAACAATCTATGTTTAGGTTCCAGGCAGTTTACCAGAATCCAGGCAGCATCCTGGCAAACCTGTTCTGCACCCTCTCCAAACGCTGCCAGTTTCTGTAAATATTCATTCAGTCAAATATGTTCCTCTCAAAGAATGGACTCAGTCGAGGCCCGCCCATCATCGCAGGGTGGTGGAGGAATCTTCCTCTCGGGCACTTGTGGTTGGGTGGCAGGTTCCTACTCAAGTTGGGAAAGGCTGTGTGTCACTTTTCTCTCCCTCTCCCTCCCTCAGTTGACCGAATTCCATCGAGAAGTGAGTGCAAAGCAGAGTGAGCTATCGCTGAATGCCATCGAGGCCCGGAATTCATTCTGCAAGCAAAAGATTCGCCTGAATTTCAAGAGGGGACTGCAGGTGGGTGCCAAGGTTGAGTGGAGAACAGACTTCGCTGTACACTGTGGTGAGGCGCCGCACTGTGGGAAGGGGCAGGGGGGCGGAAATCCTGGAGGGGACAGGGGGGGCACACGCCCCCCCCCCCCCCCCTGCTTTGAGAGGAGGGGGACGAACCCCCCATCCCCCCCATGTTTTGTAATCCAGACTTTATCAGATGCTTTCTAAGGGCTGAATCGTCCCATTTGCGGGGCCTTTCAGTGCCCGGCGTGGCTTCAAATCAAACTGCTGCATCGAGGGGATGGAGGCTCCCGATGTTGAAGCCCCCGCCAGCCGATGAAAGGGATGAAAGTAGAGTGCGTGGCTTCTTTAACAAAGCCCTTGGTCTGATCGTCAGACGCTGAGAGGGTTCTCCCGATGCCGTAGCACCATCACCCGGCGAGAAGGGCCTGAAACATCGGGCCTCCGTAGCGGCGACTGCGGAGGCCTCAATAGGCCCAACTATAGGTGGATAAGTGGATGGGGACTGGTCTTTGCTGCCTTCCCTCGCAGTGGGAACCATTGTGGGAACAAAGTGGGAACATTTCTTCTTTAATGTTATGTTGTATTTTTATTAGTGTGCTGCAAGGACATCTGAATTTCCTTAATAAAATATTTATTATTATTATTAAATGGCGCCACCCGCCACAGTGCAAGAACTAGTGTGAGTGCCGGTTTGCTTTGGTGTGTTTAGGATCTGAAGTGCCAGGCCAGGGATGAAGATACGGAAAGCGATGAGGAGCAGGGGGAGAGCGGTGAGGAGGATGAGGATGAGGATGTACGGGAGGAACATTCCCACACGGAATCACTCCTCCCTGTCTTTACTGTCAGCTCCACCGAGTACCTCAAGCTGAGGGACATGTTTCAACGGGACGGCCCTCCGCGAGTGTTCCACAACATCGAGGACACAGGTCAGATCTCGCTGGGTCTGTTGCCCCGTCCACCAGGCGGGTGTGGGTGGGGGTGGGGGGTTAGGTTTATTATTGTCCCACGTACTGAGGCACGGTGAAAAACCTTGTTTCACACACTGTCCACTTAAATCAGGTGATACTAAACATAAGTACCAGATCCAGAGTCTGAAACGTCGCCTGTCCATACCCTCCAGACATGTACAGTGAAAAACTTTTGTTGCGTGCTGTCCAGTCAGCAGAAAGACTATACGTGGTTACAATGAAACCGTCCACAGTGTACAGACACAGGTTAAAGGGAATAACGTTTAATGCAATTAAAGATAGTCTGAAGATCTCCAATGAGGTAGATGGGAGGTCAAACAAGATTCTAGCCCATCACTACATCACAGTGTATAACTAGTACAATAAAACATATAATACTTAATTTATTAATATGACAAAATATTGCACATTTGCACTCACTAATTATTTGAAGAATCAGAATCACACTTTATTCGCCAAGTATGTTTTGCAACATACGAGGAATTTCATTGGCCAGGTCAGTCATACAATTAAAAGCAACAGATCACTCAAAAACACATTTTAACATGAACATCCACCACAGTGACTCCTACACATTCCTCACTGTGATGGTAGGCGAAATAAAGTTCAAGTCCTTCCCTTAGTTCTCCCTCGGTCGTGGGCCTCGAGCCCTCTGTTGACGGGATGATCTTGACTCCCGTAGCTGGCGGCGTTCAGGCCCTCCGCGTCGAGGCGTTCTGCTCCCGCATCGGGGGGGATGTCAGCTCCCCCGCACCGGGCGATCGAACCTCGCGTCGGGGCTTGTCGAATCTTCCGCGGCGTTGGAGCTCCCGACTCGGGAGCCCTTGGTGTTGGTTCCGCAGTGGGAGCGATCCCAGGCAAGGGATCAGCTCCGATGTTATGTCCACGCCCCACGGTGGGGCTCACGACAGTCCGAGGAGGCTTCCAGCTCCATCAATGGTAGGCCGCAGAGCCCGGAGAATGTGATCCGAAAATTGATCACATCTCCGGCAAGGTACGAACCTGAAAAAAAAGATTCCCCCTCCCCCCACATAAAACAAACTGAAGAATATTAAAACAAACTTTTAACAAACTAAAAAATAACAAAAAGAAAGAAAAAACGAACAGACTGCTGGCAGGGCAGCCATCACCCCCGCGCGATTATCATGAAATATAATTATAAAAGCAAATAAAGAAAAAGACGGTAGTCATGTATTTACCAATTTACAGGTAATTACCGACTTACCAAATGCCACCAGTGAGAAGTTTGCCAATAATTGCCACAAAGGGTCAGGCGTAATATGTGTTTGAGGGTCTGAAGCAACTCTTGTCCTGGTGCCTTCTGCTGATCTGTGGCACCACAGCCTCTATGTGACGGTCGGCTCAGGATTCCACTGAACCAGAGGAGGTCCGTGTTTCCTCCTTTAGTTTTCAGATATACAAGAAGTTAAAGGAGGTTGAATCTTCACATAAATCATTATCTTATCTACCGCAACCTTCGCTTCTGTAAAATCCCCTTTATTTTGTTAAATTCCCCGCTAGTTAAAATTCCCCGCTGTTTATTTGGGCTTTTTTTTACAGAGGTGCCGGAGCGACGTTCCAGTGAGCTCCAGCAGCACGGCACCCCTGTTTGAAATATGAGGTGCTGTTCCTAGAAGCAGTGTGGGAAGGGTGGGAGCAGTGGGGTGCGTTGGGCTGGGGAGTGGACGGGGGGAGGGTTGTTGCAGGGAGACTGATACTTGGTGTTCTGCAGAGATCCCAGCAGTGCAGAGGTTTGTCCACCGGACCACCCTGGCCAGGCAGGCGCTGGGCACCGAGGTGGTGGTCCGTGATCTGGCCAGCTTCATCAGCCACATCGTCACCTACCTGACCAACCGCAGAGCCCAGGTACGATAACCACAGATACAATTATGACTTTTAATAGATGTTTGCGTGGGTGTATGGAAGTGTTTTAGAGGAAAATAGGACCAAATGCAGACCAACCCACAATGCCAACTTGGTTGGCATGGATAAGATGGGCCAAACAGCCTGTTTTTTTGTCTGGTTTAGTATAATTTAGAGATACAGCACGGAAACAGGCCCTTCGGCCCACCGAGTCCGTGAAGACCAGCGATTCCCGCACACTAACGCTATCCTACACACTAGGGCCAATTTACAATAGCCAATTAACTTACAAACCTGTATGTCTTTGGGACATGGGAGGAAACTGGAGCATCTGGAGAAAACCCACGCAATCACAGGGAGAACGTGCAAACTCCACACAGACAGCAACCATAGTCAGCGTGGAAGCCGGGACTCTGGCGCTGTGAGGCTGCAACTCTACCGCTGCGCCACCGGGGGGGCAGGAGGAACCTGTTGGAATGAGACCAGAGCCACTGTGTGCTGTAATGGCCCAGCCCTCACCTGCTCAAATTCAGCCACCATTTTAAAGTGGTGCGTGCAGTTCGGGTCACCCCCATTACAGAAAAAGTGTGGAGGCTTTGCAGAGATTCTTGATTAGCAAAGGGCTATGGGGAGAAGACGGGCGAATCATCCCAGGAATGAGTGGGTTAACGTTTGATGATGAGCGTTTGACGGCACTGGGCCTGTACTCGCTGGAGTTTAGAAGGATGAGGGGGAACCTCATTGAAATAGTGAAAGGCCTGGATGTGGAGAGGATGTTTCCACTCGTGGGAGAGTCTAGGACCAGGGGCCATAAAAGGATGTTCTTTCAGGAAGGAGATGAGGAGAAATTTCTTTAGTCAGAGGGTGGTGAATCTGTGGAATTCATTGCCATTGAAGGCTGTGGAGGCCAAGTCAGTGGATATTTTACAGCATAGATAGACAGATTCTTGATTAGTACAGGTGTCGGAGGTTATGGGGAGAAGGCAGGAGAATGGGGTTAGGAGGGAGAGATAGATCAGCCATGATTGAATGGTGGAGTAGACTCGATGGGCCAAATGGCCTAAATCTGCTCCTATCACTTATGAACTTATGAGAGGGTGCAGAAGAGGAATAACAGACTGCGACATGGATTGGAGGTTATTAGCTGCAAGGTTGGGCAAACTTGGGTTCTGATCTCTGGAGTGTCGGAGGTTGTGGGGAGACCTGATAGGTGTGTCAAATGATGAGAGGCATAGGTAGGGTAGACAGTCAGAACCTTTCCTCAGGGTGCAAATGTCAAAGGCTAGCAGGAATAGTTTTACAGGTGAGAAGTAAAAAAAATAAAAGAGATGTGTGGGACAGGTTTTTTGCCACAGTGTGAGGGATGGGAGAGATAGGGGAAGGGGAGAACACACTGTCTGAAGTAATGATGGAGGCAGATATGATAGGGGCCTTTAGATAGGCATGGATATGTACAAAGAGGGATATGGATCAGTGCAGGCAGATGAGATTAGTTTAACTTGGCATCATGTTCGACACTGAAGGACCTATTCATAAGGTCATAAGTGATAGGGGCAAAATAGACAATAGGTCATTCTGCAGGAGTAGGCCTTTCGGCCCTTCGAGCCAGCACCGCCATTCAATGTGACCATGGCTGATCATCCCCAATCAGTATCCTGTTCCTGCCTTCTCCCCATATCCCCTGACTCCGCTATTTTTAAGTCCTAACTTGCTCTCTCTAGAAAGCATCCAGAGAACCGGCCTCCACTGCCCTCTGAGGCAGAGAATTCCACAGGCTCACAACTCTCTGTTGAATTAGGCCATTTGGCCCATCAAGTCTACTCCGCCATTCAATCATGGCTGATCTATCTCTCCCTCCTAACCCCATTCTCCTGCCTCCTGCCCATGACCTCTGACACCCGTACTAATCAAGAATCTATCCATCTCTGCCTTAGAAATATCAATTGACGGCCTCCACAGCCTTCAGTGGCGAAGAATACCACAGATTCACCACCCTCTAACGAAAGACTAGTTTAATTTAGTGTATTATTGTCACATGTACCAAGGTGCAGTGAAAAGCTTTTGTTTGTGTGCTATCCAGTCAAAGAAAAGACTACATGATTACAATCAAACCATCCACATTAAACAGATAAAGGGTGCAACATTTAGTATAAGATAAAGTCAGATCAATGATCCTCCAAAGGTCTCCAATGAGGTAGATGGTGGCTCAGGACCAGTCTCTAGTTGGTGAGAGGTTGATTCAGTTGCCTGATCTGAAATCTTAATCTGATAACAGCTGGGAAGATACTGTCCCTGAATCTGGAGGTGTGCGTTTTCACACTTCTGTACCTCATGCCTGATGGGAGAGGGGAGAAGAGGGAGTGACCGGGGTGAGACTGGTCCTTGAATATGTTGCTGGCCTTGCCGAGGCAGCGTGAATTGTTTCATAGAGTGGATGTGGAGAAGATGTTTCCACTAGTGGGAGAGTCCAGGAACAGAGGGCACAGCCTCAGAATAAAAGGACATACCTTTAGAGTGGGGAAGAGGAGGAATTTCTTCACCCAGAGGGTGGTGAATCTGTGGCATTCATTGCCACAGACGGCTGTGGAAACCAAGTTATTGGCTGTTTTTAAAGCGTAAATTGATAGGTTCTTGATTAGTAATGGCGTCAAAGGTTACGGCGAGAAGGCAGGAAAATGGAGTTGAGGTCAGCCATGATGAATGGAGCAGACCTGATGGGCCGAATGCAGCGTTAGGGGCGGCACGGTGGCGCAGCGATAGAGTGCTGCCTCACAGCGCCAGCGATCAGGTTCGATCCTGACTACGGGTGCTTGTCTGTACGTTCTCCCCGTGACCGCGTGGGTTTTCTCTGAGTGCTCCGGGTTCCTCCCAAACTCCATAAAGATGTACAAGTTCTTGGTTAATTGGCTTCGGTAAAATTGTAAATTGTCCCTGTTGTTTGTAAGGTAGTGTTAGTGTACAGTGTCGCTGGTCGGAGCGGTCTCGGTGGGCCAAAGGACCCGTTTCCCCTCTGTATCTCCATTGTCAAGACAATGAATGACCTAAATCTGCTTCTATGTTTTATGTTCCTGTGCTGTGCAGTTCAGTTTAGTTTATTGTCACGTGTAGCGAGGTACAGTGAAAAGCTTTATGTTGCGTGCTAACCAGTCAGCAGAAAGACAATACATGATTCCAATCGAGCCATCCACAGTGTACTGATACATGATAAAGGGAATAACATTTAGTGCAAGCTAAAGCCAGCAACGTCCGATCAAAGATAGTCCGAGGGTCTCCAATGAGGTAGATAGTAGTTCTGGACTGCTCTATGGTTGTGGTAGAATGATTCAGTTGCCTGGGAAGAAACTGTCCATAAATCACCCTGAAAGGGGCGACCTTATAGAAATGTATAAAATCATGAGTGGAATAGATCGGGTAGATGCGCAGAGTCTCTTGCCCAGAGTTGGGGGAATCGAGGACCAGAGGACATAAGTTGAAGGTTAAGGGGAAAAGATTTAATAGGAATCCGAGGGGTAACCTTTTCACACAAAGGATGGTGGGTGTATGGAACAAGCTGCCAGAGGAGGTAGTCGAGGCTGGGACTGTCCCAATATTTAAGAAACATTTGGCTAGGTACATGGATAGGACAGGTTTTGAGGGATCTGGGCCAATGGTAGGCAGGTGCGACTAGTGATGCTGGGGGGAATGTTGGGCGGTGTGGTCAAGTTGGGTGAGGGGCCTGTTTGCACACTGTATCACTGTATGGCTATCTAATGTGGAGGTGTGTGTTTTGTCCGTTGAGTGTTCACAGTCTCTCTCCCCCTCTGTAGGCTGCCTCGTGCCAGGCTCAGTTGCGAGAGGCGGTGCAGGACAGTCTGTCCCGTGTCCATGAAATCTTCCAGGAGGTAGCCGAGGACTGCCGCCTCAACGTCCACGCCTCCTTTGCCACCATCAAAACTCATCTAAACGTGGGGAAGAAGGCGGCGCTGAGAAGCAGTGCGGACACCGTCCACCGCTGGGGCTCGAGGGTCAGTCAGCTCTCTGTATCTTCTTGTCCTGGAGTAACTACGCATGGCAGGCAGCGCCTCTGGGGAGAAGGAATGGGTGACGTTTCGGGTCGATGTCGGCCTCCACAGAGTCACAGAGTCATCAAGCTGCACAGCACCGAAACTGACCCTTCGGCCCATCTTGTCCATGCCAGCCAAGTTGCCATTCTGGGCTAGTCCCATTTGCCCATATTTAGCACATATCACTCGAAACCAGAGGTCGGCAGCCTACGGCCCCCGGGCCGAATGTGGCCCTTAACCCAAATCCATCTGGCCCGCAGGCGTATTTTTTCCCCAGTAATTATCCGGCCCGTAGACTTCCATCATCTCCGGTTTCTCCCGGGTCCAAGGCCGCGGTGCCCAGGCGCGGTGACGCAAGGAGGCCTGCGCTGGCGGCCGCAATGGCGGAGCCACCGAGCAGCGCTGAGCTCTGCCTGTACCGCATCCTGCGCAAAGCCGCCGGCACGGCCGCAGCACCTTCTGTCTGGGCTTCACTGTTGGGATCGGGGTTGTCAATAGGTCGGGGACGAGTGAGTATGAGTATTGGAGCCACCACCTTCAGGACAGAGCCAAGGCAATGGTCCGTAGGTGTGCCATGTTCGTGAGCGCCCGTAACGAGGGGCCAGTGCTCCGGGTGGCGTCCTCAAAGGGGCGGGATCTATGTGAACACGTGATAGATGTGGCCCGCCATCCGCTCACAGACATGCGTCCCGGCCCCAATGCGGAACAAGGTTGCCCACCCGGCTCTAAACCCTTCCCATCCACATATCTGTCCAAATGTCTTTTGAAAGTCCTCACTGTATCCACGTTTATTGTTTCCTCTGGCAGCTCATTCTAGATACGGACTACACGCTCTGTGGAAAATGTTTCGTAAATCTCTCCCCTTTCACCTTCAGCCTATGCCCTCTAGTTTTAGAATCCTCTACCCTGTGAAAAATGACTGTGAGCGTTCCCTTTACCTGTGCCCCTCATGATCTTGTACATCCTCAGCGTCCGGCAGTCCAAAGAAAAAAAGTCCCCGCCATTCCAACCTCTCCCGGAAACTCGAGCCCAGGTTACATCCTGGTAAATCTTTCCTGCGGCCTTTCCAACTTTTACGACATCCTCCCTGTGCCTGGGTGAGCGGAACTGCACACAGGGTGGTCAAGCCGATGCTTCAATTCAATGCTTCAATTATATTTTATTGTCACATATACCTAGGTAGAGTGGAGTGCTTTGTTTTACATGCACGGCGGTAAAAATCACACCGTAGACCTCACCTGGACAGCTGACAAAGTTACAATAATTCACAATAGGCAATAGATGCAGGAGGAGGCCCTTCGGCCCTTCGAACCAACACCGCCATTCAATATGATCATAGCTGATCATCCCCAATCAGTACCCCGTTCCTGCCTTCTCCCCATATCCCCTGACTCCGCTATTTTTAAGAGCCTTATCTAGCTCTCTCTTGCATGTATCCAGAGAACCGGCCTCCACCGCCCTCTGAGGCAGAGAATTCCACAGACTCACAACTGTGTGAAAAAGTGTTTCCTCGTCTCCGTTCTAAATAGCTTACACCTACCTCATTCTTAAACTGTGGCCCCTAGTTCTGGACTCACCCAACATCGGGAACATGTTTCCTGCCTCTAGCATGTCCAAACCCTTAACAATCTTATATGTTTCAATAAGATACCCTCTCATCCTTCTAAACTCCAGAGTGTCCAAGCCCAGCTGCTCCATTCTCTCAGCATATGACAGTCCTGGCATCTCGGGAATTTACCAAACATTTCCCATCTTCTCCCTTCCACTGCACATGGCAGCAGCCCCCTCCCCCCGCTGACCCCCCCCCCCCCCCTGTTCTCAGTGCCTCCCCACTTCATTCTTGCCCCCCCCCCCCCCCCCCCCCTCACTAGGTCCACCCCCCCACCCTCGGTGGCCCCCTCTCACACCCCCGGGTCTGACTGCAAATTGTACCGTGCCTGGTTGGAGGACGAGGTGTTGTTCACTAAACTGGTGCATGGCCTTGTTTAAGTGTAGGCGCCACAGACAGAAAGGTCACATTGGGAGTTGGGTAGTGAATTATTGCCACAGGCAACGTTCACCCCAGGGGCACCCCCTGTGAACTGAGGGCGGGTGCTCTGCTGAGCCACCACCAGAGGATGTTTGTATTCTCCTGTCCGGAGGACTCCACATTGGCAGCATGGGGAGCTTAGTTTAGTTTAGTTTAGAGATACAGTGTGTAAACAGGCCCATCAGCGATCCGAGCTGACCAGCGATACCCGCACATTAACACAATCATGAGAGGAATAGATCGGGTAGATCTTATTTGTGTGCTGCATGGTAACTCAAATTTCACTGCACCACTTGGTGTATGTGACAATAAATGTCCTTTGTCCTTTATCCTATACCCACTAGGGACATTTTTTTACATTTACCAAGCCAATTAACCTGTACGTCTTTGGAGTGTGGGAGGAAACGGAAGATCTTGGAAAAACCCCACGCAGGTCACAGGGAGAACGTACAAACTCCGTACAGACAGCACCCGTAGTCGGGATGGAATCCGGGTCTCCGACGTTGCATTCAGCGTAAGGCAGCAACTCTACCGCTGCGCCACTGTGACCGCCCTTTTGTCCTAGCTATCCACTAGGCTGCAAGAAGGACATTGAGAAGGGTCTCGAAACGTCACCCATTCCTTTTCTCCAGAGGTGCTGCCTGGCCCGCTGAGTTATCTTCTATTGAGAATAAGAGTCAGGAAGTCTTGTGGCAACTTTATAAAACTTCAGTCCGGCCGCTTTTGGAGTATTGTGTGCATTTCTGGTCGCCCCGTTTCAGGAAGGCTTTGGAGAGGTTTGCAGAAGAGGTTTACCAGGATTAGCGGGTAAAAGGGGAGTGTGTGGGAAGGGACTGCAGCTGCTGGCTTACGCCAAAGATAGACACAAAAATGCTGGAGTAACTCAGTGGGACAGGCAGCATCTCTGGAGAGAAGGAATAGGTGACGTTTTGGGTCGAGACCCTTCTTCAGTCTCGACCTGAAACGCCACCTATTCCTATTCTCCAGAGATGCTGCCTGTCCCGTTGAGTTACTCCAGGTTTTTAGTGTCCATCTTAACAATGAGGAGAGGTTGGACAAATGTGGGATTGTTTTCTCTGGAGCATCAGAGATTGAGGGGAGACCAGATAGAAATTTGTAAAATTATTAGAGGCACGGATAGGGTAGAGTAGCGTTTCTCAACTGGGGTTTCCCGGAACACTAGGGTTCCGCAAGAGGCCGCTAGGGGTTCCGCTAGAAATAGTGATAAATAGGCTAATCATATGTAAATGCATTCTTGAGTCATATTCATATTCGTAAGTTTATTATACACGTACGGCATATTTAGCTTGGGCTTGGCATCATGTTTGGCACATGTTCCCGATGTTGGGGGAGTCCAGAACCAGGGGCCACAGTTTAAGAATAAGGAGTAAGCCATTTAGAACGGAGACGAGGAAACACTTTTTCTCACAGAGAATGGTGAGTCTGTGGAATTCTCTCCCTCAGAGGGCGGTGGAGGCCGGTTCTCTGGATGCTTTCAAGAGAAAGCTAGATAGGGCTCTTAAAGATAGCGGAGTCAGGGGATATGGGGAGAAGGCAGGAACGGGGTACCGATTGGGGATAATCAGCCATGATCACATTGAATGGCGGTGCTGGCTCGAAGGGCCGAATGGCCTACTCCTGCATCTATTGTATATTGTATCAGAGAGCTGTGTTACAATTTTATTTCATGCAATGTGAGAATGTTTGGAAAGCAAGGGGTCGGGCTTATGAAGACCCAGAGCAAGGGGAGATGCAGATTGTTCCACACAGTGAAAAGTCAGGACCTGCCACGTACCGTCTGGAAGGACAGCAAGTTCTACAAGGGAATTGGAAAATGGAACATGAAAATGCACAGTGGTAGAGTTGCTGCCTCACAGTCACAGCCACTGGAAGCAGCTGGTCGAACTGCAGCCTCCCAGCGCCAGAGACCCGCGCGCGATTCGATCCTGACGTCGGTCTCCGTCTATGTGTGGAGTTTGCACGTTCTCCCTGTGACCACGTGGGTTTAATAAATACTATATTGATCCCCTCAGGGAAATTCAAATTCAGTTTCCTCCGGGTGCTCCGGTTTCCTCCCGCATTCCAAAGACGTACAGGTTTGGAGATTGGAGCTTATTCTGTAAAATGCCCCTGGTGTGTGTAGGACAGAAGTAGTGTGAGCGGGCGATTGCTGGTCGGCACGGACACTGAGCGAAACTATTTACAGGGCAGTGGGGAAAGAGGCAGGAACTAACGCGAGAGGTTTCTCCCTCCGAGTGTTATTTCTCAGTGAAGAAGGGTCTGGATCCGAAACGTCACCCATTCCTTCTCTCCAGAGATGCTGCCTGACCCGCTGAGTTACTCCAGCTTTTTTGTGTGTCTGTCTTGGGCTTGGTGGACCTGCTGTGAAATCCTTGCTGTGTAAGGTGTTCTCTCCAGGGTAGATGAGGGCACTGACCCTGTACCTTTCTCTGAGCAGCCCCCTGGTGGGTTCCCGTACGCGACCTACAAGGCAACCTGTAGCCGCAATGGCACCTACGCATCCCCCGCCTGTGGCACCATCGACTTCAACGAGGATCTCAGCCGCCCCTTGCTCACCCAGCTACAGGTGGTCTGGAACGCTGAGTTCAGGTAAGTGATGACATTCAGGAGGGGTGGGACGGGGGGGGGGGTTGGGTACTGGGAACGGTGGATTACTGTCACGTCTGCCGGTGTACAGTCAAAACCTTTGCCTGCCATCTATCCAGTCAGTGTAGGAGGGAACTGCAGATGCTGGTTTACACCGATCGACACTAAAAGCTGGAGTAACTCGGCGGAGCAGGCAGCATCTCTGGAGAGAGGATAGGAATAGGTGATGTTTTGGGTCGAGGCTGGAGAAGGGTCTCGGCCCGAAACGTCACCCATTCCTTCTCTCCAGAAATGCTGCCTGCCCCGCCGAGTTACTCCAGCATTTTGTGTCTATCTTCAAATGACACTATACATGTGTACGGTCAAACACGCACACACGCACAACAGGCCGTGCCAGCGTTAGTCGCAGAGAAAGTGCGGACCAAAATGTCTGGCTTTCGGTTGGTTTATTATTGTTGCCTTTGGATACGGTGCTGATAAATAAACAAGAGATAGCAGGTGCGACACGGTGGCTCAGCGGTAGAGTTGCTGCCTCACAGCGGCCGAGACCCAGGTTCCATCCCGACTACGGGTGCTGTCTGTACGGAGTTTGTACCTTCTCCCCGTGACCTGCGTGGGTTTTCTCCGGGTGCTCTGGTTTCCTCCCACACTCCAAACACATGTAGGTTAATTGGCTTGGTATAAGTGTAAATTGTCCCTAGTGTGTGTAGGGCAGTGTTAATGTGCGGGGATCGCTGGTCGGCGCGGACTCGGTGGGCTGAAGGGCCTGTTTCCGCGCTGTGTCTCTAAACTAAGATGGTCTTTGCACGATGCTCGGCACAGACATGGTGGGCTGAAGGGCCTGTTGTTGTGTTGTACCGCTCGATGTTCTACACACTAAAGTACAGTGAAAAGCTTAGTTTTGCATTCAATCGAATCGGATCAGATGTATAATACATACATACGATCGTCAAATCCAGTACAGTAGGTGGAGCAAAGGGGAAGATACAGAGTGCAGAATATAGTTCTCAGCATTGTAGCGCATCAGTTCCACAGACAAAGTCCAATGTCCACAATGGGGTAGAGGTGAATCGGACAGTACCCTAGCTCATGGAAGGATCGTTCAGAAGCCTGATAACAGAGGCACTGGGATGAAGGGAAAGTGTGTGGGCGGAGGTAGGAGATGGGAGTGCGGAGGAGGGGTGAAGGATGTGGGAGGTGCATGCAAGGGAAGTACATGGAGGGGGGGTGGGTGGGGGTGTGGGGGAGGATGAGAGTGCTTGTTTAGGGGTGACGGTGAGTGGTGACAGATAGAGGAGTGTGAGGGTGGAAGAAAGAGGGGTGGTGCAAACAGTTCCTATAACTGGATTCTCTCTTCCCTTTCCCCCTCTCTCTTCCTCCCCTCTCTCTTCCTCTCCTCTCTCTTCCCCCTCCTCTCTCTTCCCCCTCCTCTCTCTTCCCCCTCCTCTCTCTTCCCCCCCTCTCTCTTCCCCTCCTCTCTCTTCCCCCTCCTCTCGCTTCCCCTCCTCTCTCTTTCCCCCTCCTCTCTCGCTTCCCCTCCTCTCTCTTTCCCCCTCCTCTCTCTTTCCCCCTCCTCTCTCTTCCCCCTCCTCTCTCTTCCCCTCCTCTCTCTTCCCCTCCTCTCTCTTCCCCTCCTCTCTCTTCCCCTCGTCTCTCTTCCCCCTCCTCTCTCTTCCCCTCCTCTCTCTTCCCCCACCCTCTCCCCCTCCTCATTTCCTACATCCATCTGTTTCCTCCCTCACCCTCACAACCTACCCCCCCCCCCCACAACTCCACTTCACCCTCCCCTCCATCACCCCCTCCTTCTCTCTGTGTCCCACTCCGTCTGTCTCTCTCCTCATGTCCCCGCCCACCGTCACTCAACCCTCCGTGTGCAGTGGGTCGGTGCCGCGGTGCCTGCAGAAGTTTCAGGTTGCCGTCGTGGAGAAACTGGACAACTTCTTCACCGAGCTGCTCCAGAGACTGCGGCATATAAAGAGTGACACCAGTGCCGTCGAATACATCCTCAACCACCACCTCGCCGCCGTGGGTGCCAAGGTCAGTGACCATCGGGGCCCACAGTAGTTCAGTGACCACAGTATGTCAGTGACCACAGTATGTCAGTGCCCACAGTATGTCAGCGATCATCTTCTTCTTTTCGTGTGCATCTTGTTACAAACGTTGGCCTCGCTACCATCGTCCGTCCTGAAAAGGACATAAGCTTCCGGCGACAATCAGTGGGAGCCATCACTTGTGGCAATAGATGACGGTGGCAGCAGAATTAGCTCATGATACTTCCAGTCTCCAGCCCCACGACGTGGATGCTTCTGCTATGGGGCCGGTAGGTCAGTGATCACCGTAGTCCACAGTAGGTCAGTGATCACCAGGGTCGGTGGTCTTTAGCCTTTACATTTTAGAGATACAGTGCACACACACACACCAAGTCCGCGCCGACCCGTGATCACGCCGTTTTCTCCGGCTGCTCCGGTTTTCTCCCACATTCCAGAGACGAACAGGTTTGGAAGTAATTGGCTTCTGTAAAACTGCTGCTAGTGTGTAGGGTAGTACTAGTGTACAGAGTGATCGCTGGTCGGCATGGACTCGGTGGGCTGAAGGGCCTGTTTCCGCGCTGTGTCATAAGGAATCGGAGTAGAATTGGACCATTCGGCCCATCAAGTCTACTCTGTCATTCACTCATAGCTGATCTATCTTTCCCCCTCAACCCCATCCTCCTGCCTTCTCCCTGTAACCCCTGACACCTGTACTGATCAAGAATCTATCTATCTCTGCCTTAAAAATATGCATTGATTTGGCCTCCACAGCCTTCTGTGGTAAATAATTCCACAGATTCACAACCATCTGGCTGAAGAAATTCCTTCTCCTCTCCTTTCTAAAGGTGCGTCTTTTAATTCTGAGGCTATGACCTCTGTTCCTAGACTCTCCCACTGGTGGAAACATCCTCTCCACGTCCACTCTATCCAGGCCTTTCACTATTCGGCACATTTCAATGAGGTTTCCCCCTCATCCTTCTAAACTCCAGCGAGTACAGGCCCAGTGCCGTCAAACGCTCATCATAGGTTATCCCACTCATTCCTGTAAACCTCCTCTGGACCTTCTCCAGAGCCAACACATCCTTCCTCAGATATGGTGCCCAAATTTGCTCACAATTTTCCAAATGCGGCCTAACCAGCGCCTTAAGTGGCCTCGACAGCCTTCTGTGGCAGTGAAGTCCACAGATTCACCACCGTCTGGCTGAAGAAATTCCTCCTCGTCTCCTTTCTAAAGGTGCGTCCTTTAATTCTGAGGCTGTGCCCTCTGGTCCTAGACTCTCCCACGAGTGGACACATCCTTTCCACAACCACTCTACCCAGTATTACTGGCACGGGAGAGCATGAGGTATAGGGATCGGCTGGGACTCATGAGGGCCATAGAAAAGGTGCACACTCTTTTCCCCAAGGTAGGGGAGTCTAAATCTTGAGATCGAAGGTCTCATTTTAATTCTCCTCACATTCCTGTCAACGGATTTCACCGCTTGCCTGCACACCGGCTAACCTTCCAACCCGTATATTTGGGACGTGGGCGGAAATTATAGCACCCTGGGCTCGGAGAACGTGAAAACTCCACGTAGATAGTACTAGAGAAAGACATAACGTGCTGGAGTAACTCAGCGGGTCAGGCAGCATCTCTGGAGAAGGTGACGTTTCGGGTGGAGGCTCATCTTCAAACTGGAGTCCGAAGAAGACCCAAAATGTTCTCCAGAGATGTTGCCTGACCCCGCTGAGTTACTCCGGCACTTTGTGTCTTTCCTTGGTAAAGAAGCATTGGCTGTTGCTTGTTTCTACAGACAGTAGGAGGGGTCAGGATTAAACTTGAGGCACTGGTGATGTGAGGTGTAACCTCTACCAGCAGTGCCCCCTTTGATGGTGAGACCAGGCCCTTCGTTGGAGTTGATTTTTCTGTCCGAGTCCTGATTTTGGAGATCTGGGATCTTTGATTTTCCCTTCCCTCGCTACCCCATCTTTCCCCATTCCTCTCCCCATCCCGTCTTCGTTCCTCCACCAATCCTCACCCCCACCTATCGCAGGGTGGCGCAGCGGTGGAATTGCTGCCTCACTGCGCCAGAGACCCGGGTTCCATCCTGACTACGGGTGCTGTCTGTGCGGAGTTTGCACGTTCTCCCCGTTACCCGTGTAGGTTTTCTCCGGGTGCTCCGGTCTCCTCCCACACTCCAAATACATAAAGGTTTGTAGCTTAAATGGCTTCAGTAAATTGTAAATTGTCTCTGGTGTGTTGGATAGAGCTAGTGTACGGGATGATTGCTGGTGGGCTGAAGGGCCTGTTTCTGCCCCGTATCTCTAAAGTCTAAGTCACCTCCCTCAGTTCAGCAGTTTATTGCCACGTGTACCGAAGTCCAGTGAAAATCTTATGTTGCGCGCTAACCAGTCAGCAGTGCGACTCGTCCTTGATTATGCTGCTGGCCTTGGCGAGGCAGAGTGAGGTATAAATGAAGTTTATGGGAGGTGGGTTTGTGCGTTGCTCGGCTGCGTCCACAATTCTCTGCAATTTCTTGCGCTTGGGTGAAGCTGTTCTTGAAGGGCGGTCACAGTGGCGCAGCGGTAGAGTTGCTGCCTAATGCCCCCGTCCCACTTAGGAAACCTGAACGGAAACCTCTGGAGACTTTGCGCCCCCACCCAAGGTTTCCGTGCGGTTCCCGGAGGTTGCAGGTAGTGGAAGCAGGTAGGGAGACTGACACAAACCTCCGGGAACCGCACGGAAACCTTGGGTGGGGCGCAAAGTCTCCAGAGGTTTCCGTTCAGGTTTCCTAAGTGGGACAGGGGCATTACAGCGAATGCAGCGCCGGAGACCTGGGTTCCATCCTGACTACAGGTGCTGTCTGTATGGAGTTTGTACGTTCTCCCCGTGACCTGCGTGGGTTTTCTCTGGGATCTTCGGTTTCCTCCCACACTCCAAAGACGAACAGGTTTGTAGGTTAATTGGCTTGGTATGAATGTAACATTGTCCCTAGTGTGTGCAGGATAGTGTTAGTGTGCGGGGATCGCTGGTCGGCGCGGACCCGGTGGGCCGAAGGGCCTGTTTCTGTGCTGTCTCACTAAACTAAACTAAACTAAACTGAACTGAAACAAGCTGTGATGCATCCTGATAAAATGCTTTCTATGGCGCATCAGTATAAGATAGCGAGGGATAGAAACATAGAAAATAGGTGCAGGAGTAGGCCATTCGGCCCTTCGAGCCTGCACCGCCATTCAATATGATCATGGCTGATCATCCAACTCAGTATCCTGTACCTGCCTCTCCATACCCCCTGATCCCCTTAGCCACAAGGGCCACATCTAACTCCCTCTTAAATATAGCCAATGAACTGGCCTCAACTACCTTCTGTGGCAGAGAATTCCACAGATTCACCACTCTCTGTGTAAAAAATGATTTTCTCATCTCGGTCCTAAAAGACTTCCCTCTTTTCCTTAAACTGTGACCCCTAGTTCTGGACTTCCCCAACATCGGGAATAATCTTCCTGCATCTAGCCTGTCCAACCCCTTAAGAATTTTGTACGTTTCTATAAGATCCCCCCTCAATCTTCTAAATTCTAGCGAGTACAAGCCGAGTCTATCCAGTCTTTCTTCATATGAAAGTCCTGACATCCCAGGAATCAGTCTGGTGAACCTTCTCTGTACTCCCTCTATGGCAAGAATGTCTTTCCTCAGATTAGGAGACCAAAACTGTACGTAATACCAGGATCTCGCTTAACTTTTTTTCCCTGTTGCCAGCTGGGCAACCTTGGCAACTTTTTAGGTTGCCAAATGACAGTTTAGGTGGTCATTTAAGATGGCTTGAATGACCCGTGCGATAATGTGCTCGGACGAAGTGCGTAGTTACCAGTCGGAATTATACTCAATGAAGCATTTACATAGTATTTCTGCTTCAAATAAAGCCACAAACTAAACATTCACCAATCAAGACATGATATATCCCACAATGACATGCAGCAAAATCATAAGACAGTATCTCAACTCTTTTTACACATTGCAGTTAATTCAATTTCTATTAGTTCTTTCCACTTCCAAACAAAAATGTGTTTGGATTATTCAGCGTATGATCAACCTGTGTCAATAAATCCTGGACCATGGTAACATATATGCGTACGTATAGTTGTAAATGTTGCTCATTAAATAACTACAGTACTGATATTCCATATTAAGAGCATTGATTTGCTGTTAAAATGAATTCAGTAATAACGTGTCAACGGTAGCAGTGACAATCGAACGCTGCGGTTTTAATGTTTCACGTGTTCACAATTTAATTAATCCCTCTTTATGGATTAAAACAAATAATAACATTGGGAATTAAAACCCATTTGATTGCATTCCGTTATCAAACATAGTCAATGTTCGCTCTGAAGACATTTCCAGGACAATAGGGTCAGGGAGGGGGGTGTGTGTGAATCAGTGTGGGGGGGATAGATGGCGGGGGGGGGGGGGGGGGTTAGAAGGCAGTCGGTGCAGAATGGATGGATTGAGGCAGGTGAATTAGTCCGTGTTGGTTGGAGTAGGTAAAATTGTGAGGGGAGAGCACGGGGGATGTCAGTGATGTTGAATGGGAGGGTTCAGTACGGGATGGACGGGGGTAGACAAAAGTGCTGGAGAAACTTAGCGGGTGAGGCAGCATCTATGGAGCGAAGGAAATAGGCAACGTTTCGGGTCGAGACCCTTCTTCAGACTGTCCCCCCATTCTTCTTGAATGGGAGGATCAGTACAGGATGGATGGGAGGATCAGCACAGGATGAATTGGGGGAGGGGGGTCAGTACAGGATGGATCGGAGGGTCTGTGCAGGATGAATGGGATATCACCACATGATGAATGGGAGAAGGTGCAGGGTAAATGGAGGGTGGGTCAGTATGGGATGAATGCATGGATTAGTACAGGATGGATGGGGGATCAGTACAGGATGGATGGAGGAGAAGTGCAGGATGCACAGCAGCAGCAGCAGCAGCCGCGACAGCAATCCCGCCAACGTAAAAAAAAACCCTCCCACACGCCGAGGCCTCCCCCTCCCTCCCTCCTCCCGGCCTCGGCGTGCGGGAGGGTTTTTTTTTTAAGCGCCGTTAGCGACAAAGATCTTATAGCGGAGCTCTGCTATAAGATCTTTGGTTAGCGGGTTTGCAGGCAGCGGACCTTATCAGGGCGGGCGGGGTGCGGGAGGAGATGGAGATGGAGTCGCTGTTCGGGGCCGTCATTCGCTGCGACCCTTCCTCACCCCGCACCTAGTATCTTGCCCACGCAATACAGCCGTCACCGCCGACACAAAACGTTGCGTTCCGTTTCTCCAGAGATGCTGCCTGACCCGCGGAGTTACTCCAGTTTTTTGTGACTATCTTCAGTACAAACCAGTATCTGGTTGCCAAGCCGGGCAAAATGACTCGGTGTTTAGGTTGCCCGGTGGCGCTTTGAATGGTCAATGGCACCCGGGCAACCGTTAATTTCGAGCCCTGAATACTCCAGGTGTGGTCTCACCAAGACCCTGTACAACTGCAGTAGAACCTCCCTGCTCCTATACTCAAATCCTTTTGCTATGAATGCTAACATACCATTTGCTTTCTTCACTGCCTGCTGCACCTGCATGCCTACTTTCAATGACTGGTGTACCATGACACCCAGGTCTCGTTGCATCTCCCCTTTTCCTAATCGGCCACCATTCAGATAATAGTCTACTTTTCTGTTTTTTGCCACTGTTGGTTGTTGGAGACGTCGAAGTTCAATCGAGATCTTCAATAGTGTTTTATCCTCATGAGCCCCGAAACTGAATGATGAAATTGTTACTTGCAGCAGCAACACGACAGGTTTTAAACACAGTCTGATGGGTCCCGACCCAAAACGTCACCTATCCATGTCTGTCCTCCAGAGATGCTGCTTGAGTTACTCCAGCATTTGTGTTCATCTTAAGTTTTAAACACAGTATTCAATAGGATAATATAATAAATAACCAAACATAAATAAAAGTAGGCAGGTTGGTTTGTGCGATGGTCTGGGCTGTGTCCACAATTCTCAGCCCTCTCTCTCTCTCTCTCCCTGACTCTCGTATACAGCTGGAAAACTTTACCCTGGGTTTACTGGAGGAGATCTCAGACCGGCAGCGAAATATATCCAGGACCCTGACTCCGGCCGTCCAAGTCGGGATGGTGCCCGCCTACGTGGGTAAGTGCTGGCCCACCACCCTCCCACACATGACACCAGCTGAACACGATGTACACACCAGTTCCATCTCACACACCAGTGACAATTTACAGAAGCCAATTCACCTACAACCCTGCACGAGCTTTGGGATGTGGGAGGAAACCGGAGCGCCCGGAGGAAGCCCACGCAGGTCACGGGGAGAGCGTGCAAACTCCGTGCAGTCAGCACCCGAGGTCAGGATTGAACCCGGGGTCTCCGGAGCTGTAATGCAACAGCTTTACCTGATGCCCCATAGGACGGCACGGTGGCGCAGCGGTAGAGTTGCTGCCTCACAGCGCCAGTGACCCGGGTTCTATCCTGACTATGGGTGCTGTTTGTACGGAGTCTGTACGTTCTCCCCGTGACCTGCGTGGGTTTTCTCCGGGTGCTCCGGTTTCCTCCCGCACTCCAAAGACGTGCAGGTTTGTAGGTTAAATGGCTTTGGTAAAGATTGTAAATTGTCCCTAATGTGTAAGATAGTGTTAAGGGCTGTCCCACTTGGGCAACATTTTAGGCGTTCAGTTTTATTTACAGATGTATTCCAGGTCCAATCACCGTCTCTAACTTCACAGGGATGGATTCAGTGAGTGTAGACTGAACCCCTCTCTCCTGTATTCATTTTAATATATTAATGTTTAAAATCCATGCATTGAAGGAAGAATATTTTACAGCCCATCTGTGGCCCCTAACCCTAGCCCTAACCTTAACAAACCCCTAACTGGGCATCACCCGCAGGACGGCATACGTCAGCGTGTATGACATGCAACTTCACGGTTTTACGGGCTTCATTCATTGACGCCCCGCAGTCGCCGAAAATATCGCAAAGTGGGACAGGCCCTCTAGTGTGCGGGGATCGCTGGTCGGCACGGACTTGGTGGGCTGAAGGGTCTGTTTCAGCGCTGTATCTCTAAACTAAACTAAACGTCACCCATTCCCCCCCCCCCCCCCCCCCCCCCCACCCTTCTCTCCAGAGATGCTGCCTGTCCCGCTGAGTCACTCCAGCACTTTGTGTCTGTCTAATGTAAACCACCGTGCCTACTTGACCAGTCCGTTAACTCTCCCAACTTCCTCCTCCAGAGTGCTCGGGCCTGTCCGGAGCGGGCTCCTTTGAGCGGATGAAGACCTGCATGGAGGAACACACGTACCGACATAACAAGGAGCTCTTCAGCACAGCCTGCTGCAGGCTGGAAGGCCAACTCGACCACCTGACGGTGAGTTGGAGGGAAGTGGATGGGAGAGAGAGATGGAGTGGAGGGAGAGGGGAGGTGAAGGGAGAGGGGGGTGTTGAGGGGAGGGAGATAGTTGGAGAGGGTGATGTGAGGTGGGATGATGAGGGGAGTTAGAGGGGTGGAGGGAGAAGGGAGGGATAGGGAGGGGAGATGGGAGAAGGAGGGGGAGGAGTGTACTGTACACAGTTGGCACCTGTGCCTCCTTCAGTACAACAGATGTGTTTGTCAAACATTTTTTGAACAGTTCACAAATTGATGAAAGAGTGATGGTGAACGCTGCCACGGTGTGGTAGTAAGAAGTAGTGCACGCCCTGAATTAACATTCATCTCTCCCTCTGTCTCCCCCTCCCTCTCCTCACTCTCTCTCCCTTTCTCTCCCTCTCTCCCTCCCTCTCTCCCCCTCCATCTCTCCCCCTCCATCTCTCCCCCTCCCTCTCCTCCCTCCCTCTCCTCTCTCTCTCTCCCCTCACTCTCTCTCACCCCTCACTCTCTCTCTCCACGCTCTCTCTCTCCCCACACTCTCTCTCCACACACTCTCTCTCTCCCCACACTCTCCCTCCCTCTCTCCCTCTCCCTCTCTCCCTCTCCCTCTCCCTCTCTCTCACCCTCACTCCCTCTCTCTCCCTCTCTCTATCATTGCCCTTGTTACTCTTCAGCAAGAGATCCAGTCGCGCCTGAAGGTGTTTTTGGATGAAATCTGCAGTGAGCTGTCGGTGCTGTTTGAGCCGCTGCTGAAACCAGTGAAGATAATCGATGAGATCATCCCCAGTAAGTCACAGAATACGTTTGTCATCGTGCAAGTGGGAACGTGAGATGGGGGAAGGAAGTTCTGTCCCACTGCAGCACGGACACCCGGGGTCAATCCTGACCTCGGGTGCTGTCTGCGTGGAGTTTGCACGTTCTCCCTGTGACCCCGTGGGTTTCCTCTGGGTGCTCCGGTTTCACAAGTTCACAAATTATAGGAGTAGAATTAGGCCATTCGGCCCATCGAGCCCACTCCGCCATTCAATCATGGCTGACCTCTGCCTCCTAGTCCCATTCTCCTGCCTTCTCCCCATAACCCTGACACCCGTTCTAATCAAGAATCTGTCTATCTCTGCCTTAAAAACATCCACTAACTTTGGGCTCCACAGCCTTCTGTGGCAGTAAGTTCCACAGATTAACTCTCCCCTGACTAAAGAAGTTCCTCCCAGTGATAAATGTCTGTGTCAAGAAGCTACCATAGCGCATTCTTTTATTTTTTGTACAAAAATCCAAAAATTCTGGCATGGAATATTTGATATTTTTTCAAAATTAATTAAAATAAAACTGGTACCAAAACCAGAATGGATCATTTTTGGGATATCGGAAGATATCCCTGAATTAAACGTGTATCAGAAGAATTTACTCAATTACGGGCTAATAATGGGAAAAAAGCTCATACTTAAATTCTGGAAAAATGCGCCCACACCAACAATAAAAATGTGGATATCAAATATGTTTGAAACATTACATCTGGAAGAGGTGAGATTCCTCTTAGCAGATAAAGCAAACCAATTCCAAAAGACGTGGTCTACGTTTATGGACCTATTACAAGCATGAGGTGCAATAGTAATTTAAAAAATAAATAAATAAATAAATAAATGGTATCAGGACCTGGCATTGGGAGATAAAACAACAAAAACAGACTTGGTTGGTAGTCTTTCTGCGGAGTTTAATGTTATAATAGAGCGATTGTCCTTACTTTCTTTTTCTTTCTTTTCTAGGGTCTACTTTCTTACTTTACTTCCTTCTCTAACTTCTTTTCTAAGGGGCTTTCTTTTCCCAACACTCTTCTGCACTTCACAACTCTTGCGCACCTTCTTTACTTTCCTTACTTCTATCTTTTTCTTAAAGCTTTAAAAAAAAAAAAAATGAAGCGGTACAAAAAATGTATTAAGATATATGTGTTGTGTGTTATTGTAATTTACCGTACTTCTAATAAAAATAAAAAAACAAAAAAAAAAAAAAAAATAAAAAAAAAAGAAGTTCCTCCTCACCTCCTTTCTAAAATTCTGAGGCTATGACCTCTGGTCCTAGACTCCCACCAGTGGAAACATCCTCTCCACATCCATTACATCTATACCTTTCATTATTCTGTAAGTTTCAATGAGGTCCCCCCTCAACCTTCTTAACTCCAGCGAGTACAGGCCCAGTGCTGCCAAACGCTCATCATATGATCACCCACTCATTCCTGGGATCCTCCCACATCTCAGAGACGTGCGGGTTTGTAAGTTAATTGGCCCTCTTTAAATTGCCCCTAGTGTGTCGGGAGTGGATAAGAGAGTGGGATAGTGTAGAACTAGTGTGAACGGGTGATCGCTGGTCGACAGGTCACTGGGATAGATGGAAGGGCCTGATTTCTGTGCTGTGTCTCTAAACTAAACTGATTATAACTTACAGCCCAGTGGTATGAATATTGATTTCTCTAACTTCAAGTAACCCCAGCATTCCCTCTCCCTCCATCCCTCCCCCACCCAAATTTCTCTAGTTCCTCACTAGTCACAAACAGCTAACAATGGCCTGTTTCCTTTATCATCCGTTACATTTTTGCATATCTTCCATTCATTGTTCTTTATCTTTCTTCATTATCGTCTCCTATCTCTCGTTTCCCTTATCTCTAACTAGTCTGAAGTAGGGTCTCGACCTGAAACATTAGACAATAGGTGCAGTAGGCCATTAGGCCATTCAATGTGATCATGGCTGATCATCCCCAATCTGTACCCCGTTCCTGCCTTCTCCCCATATCCCCTGACTCCGCTATCTTTAAGAGCTCTATCTAACTCTCTCTTGAAAGTATCCAGAGAATTGGCCACCACTGCCCTCTGAGGCAGAGAATTCCACAGATTCACAACTCTCTGGGTGAAAAGGTTTTTCCTCATCTCCGTTCTAAATTACCTACCCCTTATTCTTAAACTGTGGCCCCTGGTTCTGGGCTCCCCCAACATCCGGAACATGGTTCCTGCCTCTAGCGTGTCCAATCCCATAATAATCTTACATGTTCCAATATGATCCCCTCTCATCCATTCCTTCTCTCCAGAGATGCTGCTTGTCCCGCTGAGTTACTGCAGCATTTTGTGTCTATCTACAGTTCTAACGGCAGTTCAGTTTGGTTTAGATTATTGTCACGTGTACCGAGGTACAGTGAAAAGCTTTGGTTGTGTGCTAACCAGCCCGGCATAGGTAAATTTCACTGCTCTGGCTCTCTGAGGGTGATTCCAATCCACAGAGCTTCCTCTTGCTCCCCTCCATCTCCCCCTGCCAACACCTCCTTCACTCCTCCCATAAAACTATTACAGCTCGGAACATAAGTGGGTCACACGGCCCCTCGAGTCTTCTCTACATTTAATAAGATTGTGGCAATCCAACGTTCCCTGTCCCCTCTCCTGCGCTTCCCCCTTGAATCCCGCACTGATCACAATCTATTAATCTCGCTCGTCAATGTCCCAAGCAAGGACTTGTTCCAACATCGGTTCTGTGGCGCAACGGATAGAGCTGCTGCCTTACAGCGCCAGCGGCCCGGGTTCCATCCTGACCTTGGGTGCTGTCTGTGTGGAGTTTGCACGTTCTCCCTGTGACCGTGTGGGTTTTCTCCGGGTGCTCCGGTTTCTTCCCACATTCTAAAGCCGTGCAACGCTGTAGGATAATTGGCTTCTGTGATCGCTGGTTAGTGCGGACTCGGTGGGCCGAAGGGCCTGTTTCCGTGCTGTGTGACTCTATGACTGGAGTCGGGCAGCACGTTGGGCAGAGCTGTTGATAAATGGAGACGGGCAACTGTGCTGGAAGGGTCAATTGGTTTGCACCTGCTCCGTTGTTCTTGAAGGTAGACACAAAGTGCTGGAGTTACTCAGCGGGACAGGCAGCATCTCTGGAGAGAAGGAATGGGTGATGTTTTAGGTGGAGACCCTTCATCAGACGCAACCAGCATCTGCATTTCCATCCTACAGGTCTGGAGAAGGGTCTCTCCAGAGATGCTGCCTGGCCCGCTGAGTTACTCCAGCACTTTGTGTCTATCTTCGGTGTAAACCAGCACCTGCAGTTCCTTCCGACCAATTTCCTTGTGTTTGTCTGGGCGTTCTTCTCTTTTTCTCAGAGTGTTGTGAGTGTGGAATTCTCTGCCTCAGAGGGCGGAGGAGGCCGGTTTTCTGGATACTTTCAAGAGAGAGAGATAGATAGAGCTCTTAAAAATAGCGTAATCAGGGGATATGGGGAGAAGGCAGGAACGGGGTACTGATTGGGGATGATCAGCCGTGATCACATTGAGTGGCAGTGCTGGCTCGAAGGGCCGAATGGCCTACTCCTGCACCTATTGTCTATTGTTGGTCCACCCTCAGTGGTGCTGGCCTGTGTGGGAGTGACTGTATCACAGGTGCTGATTGCTTCTCTCTTTAGAGCTGGCGACCATCTGCAGGAGGATGAAGGCCGTGTGCCACAAATCCCAAATCGACTTCACCTTCCCCAAGATTGAGGAGGCAGACAAGGAGCCGGAACCCGCCGCCGCGCTGAGGAAACGGGTGGAATCGGGAACGCCACCGCTCCAGGAGATGGGGAGATTCGTGGCCAAAGTCAAGATAATGCAGATCAAGCAGATGCTCGTCCCTCTGCCCCACTCTGTTGAGGTTCCTGCTCTCCTTCCTTTCCATTGTCCTTAACCCGATCACAAGCCATTTATTTGGAGAGGGCTAGAATACAAAAACAGGGATGTATTGCTGAGGCTCCACAAGGCGCTGGTCAGACCCCAATTAGAGTATAGTGAGCGGATTTATATATTTATCCCAAATAAATACATCCATTCTTCTGCTTTTGCTCCTGTCTCGTACAGCTTGCAATTTTCCCATCTTCTAACTCCAGTGATTCTTCAAATATCACAACTAATGCATCTTCAGAACCATGGGGTGCAGTCCATTCGGCCCTTTCAGTTTTCCCAGCACCTTCTCCCTAGTATTCGCCACTCTATTAACTTCCAGCCCCTGACTCTCTTGACCTTCAAGCACGTTGTTGGCATCTTCCACTGTGAAGACTGATGCAAAAAAGTTATTCAACTCCACTGCCATTTCTGTATTCCCCATTGTCACTTCTCCTGCATCATTCTCCAGCAGCCCAACGTCCACTCTTGCCTCTTTCCTACTTTATATATCCATAGAACCTCTTGCTACCCTTTTGTATTATTGGCCAGCTTACATTCATTTTCTCACTGTATTGCCCTTTTAGCTACCTTTTGTTCTTTAAAAACATCCCACTAATATTAGCAATGCTACATGCCTTCTCTTCTGCTTTTATCTTGTCCTTGACAACCCTGGTCAGCCACGGTCATCTTATTCTCCCCCTGGAATCTTTCTTCCTCTTGGGAATGAAATGATCCTGCACCTTCCGAATTAGCCGCAGAAATTCCTACCGTCATTCCTACTAGAGCCTCTTTCCAGACAAACCTTGGGAGCTGCTCCCTCATGCCTCTGTAGTCCCCTTTCCTCAGCTGTAATACCGACACATCCGATTTCACCTTCTCACGCTCAAATCTTATCATATTGGAATCAGACTGATGAAGGGTCTCGACCCGAAACGTCACCTGTTCTTTTTCTCCAGAGATGCTGCCTGTCCCGCTGAGTTACTCCAGCATATTGCGTGTATTTTCAATGTAAACCAGCATCTGCAGTTCCCTCCTGCTCCTTTATAACCATCTGCCCAACTGATTATATTCACTTTACCGGATCTTGCCTTTCATTCTGACTGTGAGTGTAGGTGACCTTTGACCTCCATTTAACTTGTGAGCGGTTTGACCTGTGGGTGGGGTCGGGCGTTGACCTTGTGACCTGTGGGTGGCGTCGGGCGTTAACCTCGTGACCTGTGGGTGGGGTCGGGCGTTGACCTCGTGACCTGTGGGTGGGGTCAGGCGTTGACCTCGTGACCTGTAGGTGGGGTCGGGCATTGACCTCGTGACCTGTGGGTGGGGTCGGGCATTGACCTCTTGACCTGTGGGTGGGGTCGGCGTTGACCTCGTGACCTGTAGGTGGGGTCGGGCATTGACTTCGTGACCTATGGGTGGGGTCGGGCGTTGACCTGTGGGTGGGGTCGGGCGTTGACCTCGTGACCTGCGTGTGGCGTTGGCTGGGACAAGGTTTGCCACCTAACTATTTGCCATTTTGTCATCTTGTGCTTTTCCTCTTTTTAGATTTCAATGGAAGAAGTGGTTCTGAAATACAACGGTGAGTCTTGGTCTTTATATAACTGATATTGGTTTAATAATTGCCACGTGTACAGTGCTATGGAGGTAGATTCCTTGCTCTGACTCCACTCTCCTCCAATCCCAGAGTCTGACAATCTGCAGGAGAAGCGAATCCCGTTCCCGCTTCTCTCCATCTGTGAGTTCTGCGCCAGTCTATCCTTCCTCACCTTGACCCACAGAAGAAACCACACGGGTGAGTTGTCTACTGGAATGTTATTGCTACAGGCACAGGTTGAGCAGGCTGGGTCTCTATTCCCTAAAGCACACGAGGATGAGGGGTGATCTTATATAGGTGTATAACATAATGAGAGGAAGAGATCGGGTTGAGTCTCTTGCCCAGAGTAGGGGAATCGAGGACCAGAGGACTTAGGTTTCAGGTGAGGAGGGAAAGATTTAATAGGAATCTTGAGGGGTAACTTTTTCACACAAAGGATGGTGGGTGTATGGAACGAGCTGCCAGAGGAGTTAGTTGAGGCTGGGACTATTGCAAAGTTTAAGAAACAGTTAGACAGGTACCTGGATAGGGCAGGTTTAGAGAGATATGGGCCAAACACAGGCAGGTGGGACTAGTGCAGCTGGGACATGTTGGGCCGTGGGGGGGGGGGGGGGTTTCCACGCTGTATCACTCTTTGATGAAGTCCTCCATAGTAAACCGCTCCAGAAGATTAAGATGCAAGGGATAAGCTGTTGGGGGGGGGGGGGGCAAATATGACAGTGGTGTTTTTGGATGGGTGCATGGAATGGAGGCGTGTGGGTTGTGTGCAGTCAGGTCCTGGCATCATGTTCGGCACAGACATCGCGGTCCGAAGGGCCTGTTGTTGTGCTGTACTGATCTGCGAATGGCCGGGGGTGTTAGAGAGAGGGGCGAAGGGGAAGAGATGTAGGGGTGGGAGGAGGCGGAGAGCAATATAGGAAGGGAGCGGGGCGCTAATCAGAGGTGGAGCAGGGTGGTTGGGAGGGAGAGGGTAAGGGGGTGAGAAGTGAGAAATTAGGGCGTGCGGGATGGAGAGGGGTCGGCATCGAGATGTGGGGCGGGCGAGTGTGGAAAGGTCGAGACAGGGAGTTGTGGGTGAACAGATCTAGACTTGCTGTTCCCTGGGAGCGGGAAGAGTTAGGAGGTGGGAGAGGCAGCGTCGGATGGGGCCAGTGTTCCCGGGATTGGTTCCGGGCATGATTGGGTTAACGTATCATGAGCCTTTGACGGCACTGGGCCTGTACTCGCTCGAGTTTAGAAGGATGAGAGGGGGCCCTCATTGAAACTTACCGAATAGTGAATAGAGTGGATGAGAGGAGAGGATGTTTATCTAGTGGGAGAGGACTAGTCTAGGACTAGAGGACACAGCCTCAGAATAAAAGGACGTTCATTTAGAATGGAAATGAGGAGGGATTTCTTTATCCAGAGGGTGGTGAATCTGTGGAATTATTTGCCACAGAAGGCTGTGAAGGCCAAGTCAATGGATATTTTTAAGACAGAGATTGGTAGGTTCTTGATTTGTGCGGGTGTCAGGGGTTATAGAATCATAGAATCATAGAAAGTAGGTGCGAGAGTAGACCATCAGGTCCGTCGAGCCCGCACCGCCATTCACTCATGGCTGAACACTAAACAGACACACTTACCCACAAACAGGTTATGGGGAGAAGGCAGGAGAATGGGGTTGAGAGGGAGAGATAGATCAGCCATGATTGAATGGTGAAGCAGACATGATGGGCCGAATGGTGTAGTTTAGAGATACAGTGCGGAAACAGGCCCTTCGGCCCATCGGGTCCGCGCCGACCTGCGATCCCCGCACATTAACACTACTACACCCACTAGGGATGATTTGTTGCCTTGTGCATGGTTATGGAGGAGTGTGAGGGGTTAGGATGCTTCGTGTCAGTGGATGGGTGGAAGGTTTTTTTGGGTGTCAGCTGCGTCACTGATGCCCCCTTTGCCCGTGGGCCCCTCAGGCAGGGAGCAGGTCGACGTAGTGGTCCTGGAAGGAGAGCAGGCCAGCTCGCTGTTGGGCCACTGGATGGAGGCGTTGGCCGATCGTTGGCGCGGGCAGCTGGAGATCAGGCCGCTGGAGCTGGAGCAGGGAGTGCAGAGACTGAGCTCGCTCCGGGTCATCGACCAGAGCTCCGACACCAAGGTAAGGAACCGCGCGCGGGGCACCACAGACGGCAGCCGGCCACACCGCGGCCTCAAAGCCAGCACATCCCTGGATGACGGGCAAAGTACAGCCGTGCCACTACCTCGGTACAAATCTGTGCCCTAGAAAGCATTTTACCAGGATGCATCACGGCACGGTTTAGGGCCTGTCCCACTTGCCGATTTTTTTCGGCGATTGCCGGCGCCATTGACTGACGCATCAGGGTCGGCGAAAGGTTTCGAACATTTCAAAATCCAGCGGCGACAAAAAAAAAATTGCGAGACTTGAGACGGCGTGCGCCAATACGTCGTCACGCCGCATCACGGCGCAACTTTTGCGGTGACCATGCGGTCAGTCAATTATGCCGACGGTCACCGAAAAAAATCGCCAAGTGGGACAGGCCCTTTAGGGAACAGATCCATCCAAGACCGCAAACCACTGCACAGAGTTGTGGACACAAACCAATCTCCCTTGCATTGACTCTATTTATACCTCGCGCTGCCTCGGCAAGGCCAGCAGCATCATCAAGGACCAGTCGCACCCTGGTCACTGCCTTTTCTCCTCTCCCATAGGGCAAAAGGCATAGAAGTGTGAAAACGCACACCTCCAGATTCAGGGACCGTTTCTTCACAGCTGTTATCGGGTTGTTAAAGCATCCTACCTACAACCAGAGAGCAGTACTGAACTACTATCTACCTCATTGGTGACCCTGGACTATCCATGATTGGACTTTGCTGGCTTTACCTTGCACCAAACGTCATTCCGTTATCATGTATCTACTCTGTAAATAGCTCGATTGTAATCATGTATTGTCTTTCTGCTGACTGGTTAGCATGCGACAAAAGCTTTTCACCGTACCTCGGTACACGTGACAATAAACTGAACTCGTAAAATGGCGGCACAGTGGCGCAGCAGTAGGGACACGGGTTTGACCCTGTCAACGGGCGCGGTTTGTGTGGAGTTTGCACGTTCTCCCCGTGACCGCATGGGTTTCCTCCCACATCCCAGAGGCGTGCGGGTTTGTAGGTTAATTGCCCCCCTGGTGTGCAGGAAGTGGATGAGAATGTGGGATAACAGGACTAGTGTGATCAGGTGATCGATGACCTGGACTCGGAGGGTGGTCCATATCTGGAATGAGCTGCCAGAGGAAGCGACAGAAGCAGATACAATTCTGACTTTTAATAGATAATTTGCGTGGATGTATGGATAAGGAACCGTTTAGAGGGAAATAGGACCAAGTGCAGGCAAATGCAGACTAGCCCAGAATGCCAACTTGGTTAGAATGGACAAGATGGGCCGAAGGGCCTGTTTTGTTTGGTTTAGTTTAGCGCTGAAACATGCCCTTCGGCCCACCGAGTCCACATGGACCAACTATCCCCGCACACTAACACTATCCTCCACACACTGGGGGCAATGTCCAATCACACCGAAGCCAATTAACCTACAAACCTGCACGTCTCTGGAGTGTAGGAAGAATCCGGAGCACCCGGAGAAAACCCACGCAGGTCACGGGGAGAACGAACGTACAAACTCCGTGCAGGCAAGCACCCGTAGTCCGTCCGGGTGGAAGCCGGGTCTCTGGCGCTGTGGGGCAGCAACTCTACCGCTGCCCCATCGTGCCGCAGCCCCGTGGTGTGGCTCTGTGACTCACAATTGCTGCGTTCTGATCCAATGCACGCACCGGTGGGCAGGACAGTGGGCAGTCACAGGGCCCACAACACACAAACAGGGCCTCTGCCCAGCACATCCACCCTGCAGCCCGCTTACACTAACCACACAGACGGACGGCTTGCATTGCTTGGTTTTCACCGGAAGTGTGGTCCCGTTTAGTTTAGAGATACAGCACAGAAACAGGCCCTCCGGCCCGCAGAGTCCGGTTACAAGGGGAAGGCTGATAGAAGTATATAAAATGAAGAGAGGCAGAGATCGGGCAGACAGTATCCTATTGCCCGGGATGAACAAATCTAATATTAGAGGGCACGGCTCGACGGTGAGAGGGACAAAGTTGAAAGGAGATGTGCGGGGGAAGTTTTCTACACTGAGGGTGCCTGGAACGCACTGTCGGGGGTGGTGGTGGAGGCAGATATGTTAGAGTGGGGTTTGAGTGACTTTAGGTAGGTATGGAGGGGTACGGGTTACATGCAGGGACAGTAGTAACGGTGTTAGCATCGTGTGCCGCACAGACGTGGGCCGAAGGGCCTGTTCCTGTGCTGTACTGGTCTATCTTCTACGTAATCCCGTTCCGTGTCGGGACCCGTCGCCAGACTTCCTGAAGATCTTCCTGACCCAAAAGGTCCACCTATCCATGTTCCCCAGAGACGCTGCCTGACCCACTGAGTTACGCCATCTTTTTGTGTCTTATCTTCGGTGTAAACCAGCATCTGCAGTTCCAAGTGTCGTTGATTCAAGATTCAAGATTCAAGAGAGTTTATTGTCATGTGTCCCAGATAGACAATGAAATTCTTAATTTGCTGCAGTCCAACAGGACATAGTAGGCATGAATACAGAACAGATCAGTGTGTCTATATACCATTGTATAAATATATACACACATGAGTAAATAAAACAGATAAAGTGCAAATAAACTGATAATGGGCTATTAATGTTCAGAGTTTTGTTTGAGTTGAGTTTATTAGCCTGATGGCTGTGGGGAAGAAGCTGTTTCTGAACCTGGACGTTGCAGTCTTCAGGCTCCTGTACCTTCTACCTGAAGGTTGTGGGGAGATGAGTGTGTGGCCAGGATGGTGTGGGTCCTTGATGATGCTGCCAGCCTTTTTGAGGCAGCGACTGCGATAAATCCCTCGATGGACGATGATGGACTGGGCAGTGTTTACTACTTTTTGTAGTCTTTTTAGCTCCTGGGCGCTCAAGTTGCCGAACCAAGCCACGATGCAACCGTTCAGCATGCTCTCTTACTGTGCACCTGTAGAAGTTAGAGAGAGTCCTCCTTGACATACGACTCTCCGTAATCTTCTCAGGAAGTAGAGGCATTGATGTGCTTTCTTTATGATTGCATTAGTGTTCTCGGACCAGGAGAGATCTTCAGAGATGTGCATGCCCAGGAATTTGAAGCTCTTGACCCTTTCAACCCTCGGATCCATTCCCTCGGAGAGTTTTGTCCCAGAGCTCCCAGACACTGACGTGAGACTCTCCAGCCCGGAGTTGTTGCCTTATCTCTGCTGCTGGTGGTGTCCAAAGCCCCAGCATCTGGTACCTCTCCTGCGGTGATCCTGGGCTGCATGGATTAATCTCTTGCCTCTCCTGGCTTCTCTCCCCTCAGGTGCCGATGGAAGAGGAGACGCCGTGTGCCTGGGCGAGACCGTGTGAGGACCCGTCCCCCTCCCCCTCATCCTCGTCCTGTGCCTCAGCCTCGACTCCCTCTCGCAGCAGGAAGAGAGAGTGGGGCGAGAGGGAGCAGCCCAGAGCCGTCTCCTGGACCCACAGGAAGCACAGCTCGCAGCTCAGTGTGGATGCACCAGTGCAGCCTCCCGCATTAAAGTAAGCACCGTGCAGTAAATGATGCACCATGCATTAAAGTAAGCGTGTCCCGGCTGAACGTGCAGCAGGACGTCATTCTTCATCATCGAGGTCTCCCCGTCCCCCCCTCTCCCCGTCCCCCCCTCGCCCCCACTCTCTCCTTTTCCTGTCACTGACCCACACAGCAATTTTCTTCACAATCGTTCCCCCTCACCTCAAACTCTCCCCCACCCCCCCAAACTTTACCCCCCCCCACCCAACTCTCCTTCTATCCTCACTCTCGCTCCCTGAACTCTCCCCTCCCCCCTCCCACTTTAACACCAAACTCCAAACCCCCAATAAACTCTTTTGGTATCTTCCGAGGCGTCGACCTGTAGGGGGTATGGCTGCCTAGCCTGCAGCTGTCTGTTTTTCATTTCTTTTTTCTTATTTTTAGTTAGTTTAATGTTTTGTTTTTAAGGAGTTCTAGCTTTTTTATGTGTGGGGGAGGGGGGGTGGAAGGGGGAAACTAATTTTCAGGGTCCCTACCTGGTCGGAGATGCAGCTTTTCTCCGGGCTGCACTTTCGACCCGTCCTCGCGGCCTACCAGCGGGCCTGGAGCGGCATTTCCTGAGGGGACCGCCCGGAGCATCGGCGGCGGCGGCGGCGGCGGCTGCGGGTCCGAGGAGCGAGGGGACCGCCCGGAGCCTCGGCACCGGCGGCGGCGGAGATGCGGGTCTGAGGACGGCGGTGCAGCGCTGGAGCGCCATTGCGGGGCGGGCGGTGCCTTGCCTGGGTCGCCGCGCTGGAACTCCGGTGAGCTGGGACCGGCGTTAACAACATCGCGGAGCTGCGGGCGGCGGCGCTGAAACTTTACATCGGGAGCCTGGGATCTCGCGACGAGATCGCCAGTTGAGCTCCATTGGGCGCGGCCTTGTCGGCTCCGGAAGCCACGGTCTCGAGTAGGGAGGCGGCCGTTCCAGGGTTCCCATGTTGCTGGGAGGGCTCTCCCGACGCCGGAACATCATCACCCGGCGAGGACGGCCTGGAACATCGGGCCTCCGTAGAGGCAACTGTGGAGGCCTCAATAGGCCCGACTATGGGTGGACATTGGGGATGGGACTGGACTTTGTGCCTTCCCCCATAATGGGAACCATTGTGGGGGGATGTTTTTATGTTAAAGCTATTTATTATTGTTATGTTTGTATTCTTTTTTATGTGCTGCATTGGCAAAAAGAATTTCACTACATCTAGGTGTACGTGACAATAAATCAACCTTTGAACCTTTGAACCTTTGAATCCCCCGTCCCCGAAACCCCCCTTTGTCTCCCCACCCCCCCCCCTCCCCCACCCCCGGTCAGTGTCCCCACCCCCTCTGTTTATTCCCCCAATCCCCCCCCCGCTCTGTCTCCACTGCCCCCCCCTCTCTCCCCCAATCCCTCCCCTCCCTCTGTCACCCCCCCTGTCCCCAGCACCACCATTCAATATGGTCATGGCTGATCATCCAAAATCAGTTCCCCGTTCCTGCCTTCTCCCTATATCCCTTGATTCTGTTAACCCTAAGCTAAATCTAACACTCTCTAGAAAACATCGTGAATTGGTCTCCACTGCCTTCTGTGGCAGAGAATTCCACAGATTCACAACTCTCTGGGTGAAAAAGCTTATCCTCATCTCAGTCCCAAATGACCTACCCCTTATTCTTAAACTGTGGCCCCTGGTTCTGGACTCCCCCAACATCGGGGAACATGTTTCCTGCAGACCCGAAGCGTCACCTATTCCCTTTCTCCAGCTGAGTTACTGCAGCTTTTTGCGTCTTATCGCTGTATCTGATGAACGCCAGTGGGACAAACGACTTCTTCACCACCCTGTTCACCTGCGACGCCACATTCTGGGAACTAAAGCTGGGAGCTTGCGGTCAGGCTGGGGAATTGCTGCCTGACACACTTCCCTGGACTCACTCTGCTATCTTCTTGCCCCTCAGGAAGGAGAAGGGAGACTGGCAGGACTCCAGCCCGTCTCAGGAGTGGCTGTGCAGGTAGGAGTTAACGCACCTGTTTTACGAGGATGTTGCCAGGACTAGAGGGTGTGAGCTACAGGGAGAGGTTGAGTAGGCTGGGTCTCTATTCCATGGAATGCAGGAGGATGAGGGGTGATCTTAAAGAGGTGTGCAAAATCATGAGAGGAATAGATCGGGTAGATGCACAGAGTCTCTTGCCCAGAGTAGGTGAATCGAGGACCAGAGGACGTAGCTTCAAGGTGAAGGGGAAAAGATTTAAGAGGAATCTGAGGGGTAACTTTTTCACACAAAGGGTGGTGGGTGTATGGAACAAGCTGCCAGAGGAGGAAGTTGAGGCTGGGACTGCCCCAACGTTTAAGAAACCGTTAAGCAGGTACATGGATAGGACAGGTCTGGAGGGATATGGACCAAGCACAGGTAAGTGGGACTGAAGTAGCAGGGACATTGTTGGCCAGTGCGGGCGAGTTGGGCCGAAGGGCCTGTTTCCACGCTGTATGACTCTGACTCTAAGTCTAACCCTAACCCTAACCCTAACCCTGACTGTTCCCCTCTCTGCAGGTCCATGCCCCCTGTGTTGAAGAAGGAATCCTACCAGCATCCTGTGGCGGAGGACTTTGACAAACCCTGATGTGCATCATGGCTGGACTGCACACCCACTCTCTGGATCACCGGCTGCCTTCAACCAGTCAACTCCGTGTGTGTTGTGTCTTCTGCCCGGACTCCATGCTCCGCTGACCCGCCCCTGTTGTTCGGGTGGGTGGGTGGGGATGGGGGGGTCCAACTCCTGTTGCCCTTGCTGCCACCCCAGCCCGCCTCTGGTGGACCTCTCACCAGCTCCTGAATCTCTTGCACAATAGGGTATAGGTTGTGTAGAAACAAAGTCCCGCAGATGCTGCTGTTCACCAAAGATAGACACCGAATGCCGGAGTAACTCAGCGGCTCAGGCAGCATCTCTGGAGGGAAGGGATGGGTGACGTTTCAGGTCGGGACCTTTCTTCAGACTGAGAGTGGGGGGGAGGGGGTGAAGAGCTGGGGGCAAGAAAAGACCTGGACCCATTTGAGTTGGCAACAGATGACAACAGGCAGGGTGGTGGCCTGGAGGCATCCATTGTATCCCTCTCGAGATCACGCCTTCCCCAGCCAGCTATGAGCCCACCAGGCCACTACCCTGCACGAGGTCACGAGGCCAGCACGAGGCCAGCCATTATAGCTCCTGGTCTTTCCTCGCCTCCATAATCTTCACCCACCCTCCCCGACCCTGAAGAAGAAGAAGGGTCTCGAGCCGAAACGTCAGCCATCCGTTCTACCCCAGTGATGCTGTGTGAGTTGCTGAGATTGTTTTGTTTGTAGGTTGGTTTTGCTCTGGTCTATCTGCTGTAAGTGAGCTCGCAGCTCAAGGTGAAGAGGACCTGCCCTGCTCTTACTGACTGATTGACCACATGGAACAGTACAGCGCACGATCAGGCCCTTCGGCCCACTATGACCGTGCCGTACATGATGGCAAGTTAATCTCCTCTGCCTGCACCTGATCCATTCCCCGCGTCCAAAAGCCTCTCAAATACAGAATGGCCGTGCCGTTTGATGTCCATCCCTCAGTATCCCTGAACCAAAGTCAACCACATTCCTGATGTCTGGGGAAGCTGTGGGGTGGTGACCCTACGTGTAAAGTTGCTGATTGTTTGGGGTGGCACGGTGGCGCAGTGGTAGAGTTACCGCCTCACAGCGCCAGGGACCCGGGTTCCATCCTGACTACGGGTGCTGACTGTACGGAGTTTGTACGTTCGCCCCGTGACCTGCGTGTGTTTTCTCCGGGTGCTCCTGTTTCCTCCCACACTCCATAGGCGTGCAGGTTGGTAGGTTAATTGGCTTCAGTGAATCATCCCCAGTGCGTGTAGGATAGTGCTGGTGTTGGGGGTGATGGCTGGTCGGTGCGGACTCGGCGAGTGGAAGTGGCCTGTTTCCACGCTGTATCTCTAAAATGTAACGGTTTGCTGGACTCTGGCCGTGGGAATTGTACATGTGTGGGTTGCAGCCTAGGATGGGCGCGTTGGGCCGAAGGACCTGTTTCCCTGCTGGGTGACGTTGTGCCGGGCTCTGCCTTGCGGGAATCTTCCTGGGAATCTCTGACTGCAATGGTGATGGTCATGCACACTCCTGCTTCCTGAAGAGGTCAGGTTATACCAAGATGCTTGCACTATGTTGATGCCTCTTCACTGCCAATATGTTTATGGACAATATTACAATAACTGCTGTTTTGTTTCTCTGCCAGAACTTACTGAACCAAAATATGTCTGCTATTTTATGTTATAAATTGTATTTTTTTGCTTTACTCCATATTTCACATCTGGTTTCTGGTCAGTTCAACCTTGCACCTTGGTTCCACTCTCCCACTTTTGGTGGGACCTAGAGGGACCTCGGGGGTAACTCTAACACTCGTAGGGCAGTCCGCATGTGGAACGAGCCGCCAGTGGAAGCCATAGAAGCAGATGAATTGAATTGAATAGAATTACCTTTATTGTCATTCGGACCTTACGGTCTGAACGAAATTTCGTGCCTGCAGTCATACATACAATAATACAATAATAAACAACAATAAACACAAATTAACATCCACCACAGTGAGTCCTCCAAGCACCTCCTCACTGTGGTGGAGGCAAAAATCTTAGGGCTGCAGTCTCTTCCCTCCTCTTCTCCCTCTGCTGAGGCGATTCCCCACCGGGCGATGGCACAAACAGTCCCGCGGCTCACCGAACCCCGCAAACGGGCCGGCTCAAACACCGCGGCCCGGGGTGGTCGAAGCTGCCGCCCTCCAGTCCAGCGTACGCAGCCGCTGGCCCGCGGCTGAACCCCGGACTCGGGTCACCGCGGCCATAACGCCGTCCCAGCCACCGGAGCACCGTTCCAGCCCCGAGCCGGATCGCCCTCACGTGAGTGCCATTCCTCCCTCGAGCTGGGCCGCTCCGACGGGAGTGCCGTTCCACCTCGAGCTGGGCTACTCCGACGGGAGCGCCACAGCCCCTCACGGGAGAGTCTCAGCCCCGCGCCAGGCCGCCCTCATGGGAGCGCCGTTCCAGCCCCGAGCCGGACCGCCCTCACGGGAGCGAGCCCAGGGCAAGTCCTGACTGGCTCTGCCTCCGGAGTCAGCTCCGCCATTAGGCCTCAGCGCAGACGGAGGCAGAGAAGGGGGATACGACAAAAAAGTCGCATTCCCCCGAAGGGAGAGACAGCAAGCCCTGTTTCAACCCCCCCCCCCACATAAACACAACCTAAAAACCAAAAACTTAACTAGACAAAACGAAAAAAAACAACACAATAAAGTTAAGACAAACAGACTGCAGGTGAGTCGCAGCCGTTCACCAGCGTCGCCACTTCCGGTTCTCATTGCGACTTTCAAAAGACAGGTATATGGATAAGGAAGGGTTTAGAGGGATGTGGGCCAAATGCAGGCAAATGGGACTAGCCCAGATTGCCAATGGTCAGCATGACCAAGATGGGCCGAAGGGCCTGTATCCATGTCGGATAGCTCTGAGCCCAGAAACAGGGCCCTTCAGCCCAGCTGTTCCATGCCCATCAGTGTGAACACCATTTTCCTTCATTAGACCTGTTTCCGTCTGCACTTTCCAATCTAGACACCTACCTAAATGCCCTTTGGAAGTTGTCATTGTGTTGGCCTCCACCACCTCCTCTGGCAGCTTGTTCCTAATAGCCTCCAGCTGCCCACCTCAATCACAATCACCCTGTACTCCACAAGCCCAGCTCTCAGTATTTTAGTTGCAAGAAACAATGGCAGGTTTTCCAAAGCTTTGTGGCAGCATCTATGTGGTGGACTCCTACCCCCCTTCTTGCCCTTCCTCAATGCCACCCATCCCAGGTGAGGGGGGAGAATGGCCATTGCAGCGAGCCTGTCGGGGTAGTGTGTTGATTTAGTTGGATGAAGGGAAGATGAATGAGGTGAGTGGAGGTGGTGGCTGCTGATAGAGGCTGCTGAAGGCTGGACAGTCGTCGCTCCTCTGGAATGGACCTCACTGGAAGGAGAACAAGCGGCACTAGATCCGCGTTTATGAGTTGTCCCTGCAGAATGACCATAACAGGCTGCAGGTCGCCTGTCAACGTCCTCCACGGATGCTGCCTGACCCGCTGAGTTCCTCCGGCAATGTGCACGTCACCTTTACCAGGCAGTGATTCTGGATCTCGCTGTCTCAGACTTCTGGAGTCTGGTATATCCTAGATGTGAAAGCAGCAGAGGCTGGGTGGCCCAGCGGTAGAGTTGCTGCCTCACAGCGCCAGAGACCCGGTGGGCCGAAGGGCCTGTATCCATGCTGTCCCTCTATAGTGTGCAAGAATCGCTTGAAGTTAGCGGGCGGGTCCACCGAATGGTTCACAAGACAGGCGGCAGGTTGGTCTTTATTGTGTAAATGTTGGGAGTTTAAGATCAAGGAGGGTTTGTTGCAGTTGTACAGGGTGTTGGTGAGGCCACTGACCACAATCCTGGTTCCCTTGCCCAGAAAAGAATTGTCGGAAGTCCAAAGGAGATTCCCCGGGCTAATACTTGGGATGAGAGAGCTGTCCTATCATTTGAGGCTGGATAATTTGGGTCTGTATTCCTTGGAGTTTAGAAGAATGAGGTGACTTTTTTCAAAGGTACATAGTCATAGAGTGATACAGTGTGGAAACTCAACCCTTTGGCCCAACTTGCCCACACTGGCCAACATTTCCCAGCTACACTAGTCCCATCTGCCTGCCCTTGGTTCATATCCCCCCCAAACCTGTCCTATCCATGTACCTGTCTAACTTTTTCTTAAACCTCGGGATAGTCCCAGCCTCAACTAGCTCCCATGGCAGCTTGTTCCATACACCCACCATCCTTTGTGTGAAAAGGTTACCCCTCAGATTCCTATTAAATGTTTTCCCTTTCACCTCAAACCTATGTCCTCTGGTCCTCGATTCCCCTACTCTGGGCAAGAGTCTCTGTACATCTACCCGATCTATTCCTCTCATGATTGTATACACTATAAAATCACCCCTCATCCTCCTGTGCTCCAAGGAATAGAGACCCAGCCTACTCCACCTCTCCCTATAGCTCAGACTCTCTAGTCCTGGCAACATCCTCGTAAATCTTTGTACCCTTTCCATCTTGGCAACATCTTTCCTACAACATGGTGCCCAGAACTGAACGCAATACTCTAAATACGGCCTCACCAACATCTTATATAACTGCAACATGATCTCCCAACTTTTATACTCAATACTGTGACAGATGAAGGTCAAAGTGCCAAAAGCCTTTTTGACCATCCTGTCTACCTTGGGTACATAACTCTCAGGGGCGTGATGGGAGATTTTGCAACGTTTTCACTAGAGGGAGAGTCATCAATAAGAGGAGGGATTTAAAACGGAGCTGGGTGGAAATGTCTTCTTTCAAATCTCTGGAACTCTCGGCCCCTGTGGATGACAGAGGTGGGATCAGGATGGAGAAAGAGAAATGTCTGCAAGGTGGAGGATAGGGGGAACTGGCACAGAAGAGGAGGATCACACATTGAGTGGGTCAGGCTCGAGTGGCCGACCGCCACTGTTTTTCTACGCTGCAAGGCCACGTCTTTGACAAAATAAAAGAGTTCCAAACATCGACCCATTTGCATTTTCAGTGCACCAGAACGGAGACGAGGAAACACTTTTTCTCACAGAGAGTTGTGAGTCTGTGGAATTCTCTGCCTCAGAGGGCGGTGGAGGCTGGTTCTCTGGATGCTTTCAAGAGGGAGCTGGATAGGGCTCTTAAAGATAGCGGAGTCAGGGGATATGGGGAGAAGGCCGGAACGGGGTACTGGTTGTGGATGATCAGCCATGATCACATTGAATGGCGGTGCTGGTTTGAAGGGCCGAATGGCCTACTCCTGCACCTATTGTCTATTGTCAACTCAAATGAAATTGGGGAAGGGAAGATGACAGTGTAATTAGGCGGGGGGGGGGGGGGGGGTAAATTAGGAGCAGCTGTCATTAATTAAGTCAAACTCTGACACCTGGGAGACATTTAAAGACCAACTGAACAGCGATGAGGGGCAGAATGTTCCGGTAAGAAGGATGGCAAGGTAAGAGAGCCTTGGTGACCAGACTAGCTTGTAAATTTAGTTTCTAAAATAGCTGATGTGATATTGAGCGGGGATGATCTGAGTTGGGGTCTTTCAGTGGTATAACGAAGGCAGGGACCAACTCTAGCTGGTCATGAAATGTTATTGAAACCAGAATAAAGAGAACCCCCCCCGGCTTTCATTGAAGATAGACACAAAAAGCTGGAGTAACTCAGCGGGACAGGCAGCATCTCTGGAGAGAAGGAATGGGTGACGTTCCCGGTTGAGACCCTTCTTCAGACGTTTCATTGGTAACCTAAGAACGAGACAATAGGTGCAGGAGTATGCCATTCGGCCCTTCGAGCCAGCACTGCCATTCAATGTGATCATGGCTGATCATCCCCAATCAGTACCCCGTTCCTGCCTTCTCCCCATATCCCCTGACTCCGTTATCTTTAAGACCCTTATCTAGCTCTCTCTTGAAAGTATCCAGAGAACCTGCCTCCACCACCCTCGAGGCAGAGAATTCCACAGACTCACCACTCTCTGTGTGAAAAAGTGTTTCCTCGTCTCCGTTCTAAATGGCTTGCCCCTTATTCTTAAACTGTGGCCCCTGGTTCTGGACTCTCCCAACATCAGGAACATGTTTCCTACCTCTAGCGTGTCCAAGCCATTAATAATCTTATTATGTTCAATAAGATCTCCTCTCATCCTTCTAAATTCCAGACTATACAAGCCCAGCCGCTCCATTCTCTCAGCATTTGACAGTCCCGCCATCGCTGGAATTAACCTTGTAAATCTACGCTGCACTCCCTCAATAGCAAGAATGTCCTTCCTCAAATTTGGAGACCAAAACTGCACACAATACTCCAGGTGTGGTCTTACTAGGGCCCTGTACAACTGCAGAAGGACCTATTTGCTCCTTTACTCAACTCCTCTTGTTATGAAGGCCAACATGCCATTCGCTTTCTTCACTGCCTGCTGTACCTGCATGCTTACTTTCATAGACTGATGAGCAAGGACCCCCAGATCCCGTTGTACTTCCCCTTTTCCCAACTTGACACCATTTAGATAGTAATCTGCCTCCCTGTTTTTGCTACCAGTTCAGTGTAGGGAATACTAATATGTTAGGGCATTCTGAGATTAGGTTGCCTCTGGAACCATTCCTGACTCTAGTGATTGTTGAACGATCACTACAAAAGCCCCCACAATCTCTACACAACCACCTCTTTCAGAACCCTGGGGTGCAGTCCATCAGGTGACCTCTCCACCTTCCGCCCTTTCAGCTTCCCAAGCACCTTCTTAGTAATAAACATTGCCCTCACTCCCCCACCCCGACTCTTGAATTTCTGACACGTTGCTGGTGTCCTCTACAGTGAAGACTGATGCAGCAACTTACTCAGTTTATCTGCCATTTATTTATGCCCTGTCACTACTTCTGTGTCATTTTCCAGTAGTCCAATGTCCACTTTTGTTTCCTTTTTACTCTTTATATATCAGTAAAAACATTGCAATCCTCTTATTACTGGCGAGCTGACCTTCATATTTCATATTTTCTCCCCATTGATTTTATAGACAATAGGTGCAGGAGTAGGCCATTCGACCCTTCGAGCCAGCACCGCCATTCAATATGATCATGGCTGATCATCCCCAATCAGTACCCCGTTCCTGCCTTCTCCCCATAATCCCCTGACTCCGCTATTTTTAAGAGCCCTATCTAGCTCTCTCTTGAACGTATCCAGAGAACCTGCCTCCACCACCCTCTGAGGCAGAGAATTCCACAGACTCACCACTCTCTGTGAGAAAAAGTGTTTCCTCGTCTCCGTTCTAAATGGCTTACCCCTTATTCTTAAACTGTGGTCCCTGGTTCTGGACTCCCCCAACATCGGGAACATGTTTCCTGCCTCTAGCGTGTCCAAACCCTTAACAATCTTATGTTTCACGAGATTCCCTCTCATTCTTCTAAACTCCAGAGTGTACAAGCCCAGCCGCTCCATTCTCTCAGCATATGATAGTCCCGCCATCCCGGGAATTAACCTTGTAAACCTACCCTGCACTCCCTCAATAGCAAGAATATCCTTCCTCAAATTAGGGGACCAAAACTGCACACAATACTCCAGGTGTGGTCTCACTAGGGCTCTGCACAACTGCAGAAGGACCTCTTTGCTACTATATTCGATTGGCTTTTAAACGCTTCCCAATCCTCTAGCTTCCCACTAATCGTTGCCATCAGACATGTCTTCTCTTGCCTCAATTCCTTAGAATGTTTCTTCCTCTTTGGGATGAAAAGTTCCTCTGTCTTCCAAATTACTCCCAGAAAGTGTATAAAATCATGAGGGGAATAGATTGGGTAGATGCACAGAGTCTCTTGCCCAAAATAGGCGAGTCAAGGACCAGAGGACATAGGTTCAAGGTGAAGGGGAAAAGATTTAATAGAAATCTGAGGGGTAACTTTGTATGGAACAAGCTGCCAGAGGAGGTAGTTGAGGCTGGGACTATCCCGATGTTTAAGAAACAGACAGGTACATGGGTAGGGCAAGCTTGGAGGGATATGGACCGATCATGGCCAGGTGGGACTAGTTTAGCTGGGACATGCTGGCCGGTGTGGGCAAGTTGGGCCAAAAGGCTTGTTTCCACACTGCTCCTGCCGTTGCTGTTCCACCGTCATTCCTGCTCGTGTCCCCTTCCAATCAACTTTAGCCAGCTCCTCCTTCTGCCTCCTTAGTATCCTTTCTCAACAGTAATGCCGATTCCTCTGATTTCAGCTTCTCCCTGTCAAATTGCAGGTTGAATTCTATCATGTTACGATCACTTTCTCCTGGATATTCCTTCACCTCAAGCTCCCTAACCAAGACTGGTTCATTGCCGACACCAAACCCAGAAATGCCTTTTCCTTACCAAGCTCGACCACAAACTGCTCTAAGAAGCCATCTCATGGGCACTCTACAAATTCCTCCTCCTGGGAGCCAAGACCAACCTGATTTTCCCAGTCCACCTGCATATTGGAATCCCCCATGACCACTGCGGCATTGTCTGTCAAACATGTATTTTCTATTCCATGATGTAATTTGTGCCCTACTTCCTGACTACTAATTCGGAGGCCTGTATAGACCTCCCATCAAGGTATTTTTACCCTTGCAGTTTCTTAACTCTACCCACAAGCATTCCACACCAGGGTCCTGTCAGTGTTTGTGTGTGTGTGTGGAGTTTGTACATTTACCCCGTGACCGTGTGGGGTGGGGGCTGTCGTTTCCTCCCACATCTCAATGGCCTGATGGTTTGTAGGTCAATGGCTCTCTGTAAAATTGCCCTCTGTAAAACAGGGTGTGTGTCGGGGTTGGATGAGAAAGTGGGATAGCATAAAGCGAGTGTGAACGGGCCGGTGGGCCTGTTTCCATGCTGTCTTTTTAAATTCAACTAAACTTATTTGAGAAATCCAAAGTAATTTTCCGAACTCGTTACTTATAGAATAGATTGTGGTAAATTTGAACAATCGGAGGCCATATGATAGCGAATGTCCCGGGAATTATAATCCAGAGGGTTGTGTGTGTGTGTGTGTGTGTGTGTGTGTGTATGTGTGTGGAGTGGGGGGGGGGACGTGGGGAGATTAAAAGCATAATTTTAAGGTTGCAACCCGTTTGGTGCTGAGGCTCCAGCTGTTCAACATCTGTTTCATTCATGCAGATGAGGGCATCAAGTATAACATATACAGTATCCTTTTCCAACAGTAATGCCGATTCCTCTGATTTCAGCTTCTCCCTGTCAAATGCTGATGATTTCTTGATTAGTACGGGTGTCAGAGGTTATGGGGAGAAGGCAGGAAAATGGGGTCAGATCAGCCATGATTGAATGGCAGAGTAGACTTGGATGGGCTGAATGGCCTAATTCTACTCCAATTACTTATGACATGATACAAAGCTCATGGGCTGTAAGAAAAGAGGTCGTGGGGTTTGATTGGAGCCGTAGAGAGGTGAACAGCAAGAACGTGGCAGATAGAATACAAAATAGAAAAATACATAAAGTTAAGATCAGGTACTTGGGTTTAAAGGTTCACGGCCCCTCTCGTTACAGAAAACTTGAGTGAGGGGAATCTGACTTTATGCAAAATCTCCCAGAGAACTCTTAAATAGGTGCAATGTCCCCCTTGAAAACGAACCTGTTGACTGCAATTGATCTTGGGCGAGTGTTTTTAGAGTTCAAAATAACATGAAATTATTTATTTATGCCAGATGTGTCTGAATGAGAAAATGCCCAATGGTTTAAACTGTGGCCTTGGTGGAGTTTTGTTGCCTCTACTGCCAACTCCAGCTCTCTTGTGACTGACTGTATCTGTAGCAACTGACTGCAACTCTGGGGACACTGATTACCAACTGTTCTACACTGTTTGTCACTGAGAAATGATTTGCTTCCAACTCACGGATAAATTGGTTTACAATCACTTCTCCGGAGTGAAACCTTGATGTAAGTCGGTGGTTGCCTATATTTTAATGATTGAGTGTTGGTGTTCCAAGGGGATCTTAGTGTCCTTCGGGTCTGAAGAAGGTTCTCGACCCGAAACATCACCCATTCCTTCTCTCCAGAGATGCTGCCTGTCCCGTTGAGTTACTCCAGCATTTGGTGTCTAAAGTGACCTTACAGATGGACTCTCAGAGTTAATTTGCAGGTAGACAAGCTAATTGGAACATTGGCGACACGAGGAACTGCAGATGCTGGAATCTGGAGCAAAACACAAAGTGCTGGAGGAACACCACAGATATCACTTGACACGTTGAGTGAATGGGACAGATGATGTTTAGGATTGAGACCCTTCTTGAGACTGAGTGGAACACTGGCTTTGTTACAAGAGGGCTCGAGCACAAAGGTAGTGATGTTTTCCTTCAATGACATGGGGTGCTGCTGTGAGACTGCAGGAGTATTGCATACGACTCTGCTCTCTTTACCAGCGGTATGAATGTTGACTTCTCTAACTTCAAGTAACCCTTGCTTTCCCTCTCTCTCTTTCTCTCTCCATCCCTCTCCCATCCTGGTTCTCTGACCAGTCTGACTGTCCTCCTGATTAAATGTAATCTTTGTATGTTTCACTGTCACCTTGTCCTTTGATGCCTTGTTTTCACACTTTACCCCTCCTTGTCTCTGTGACTCGCTCTCCCCTGCAGCTCAGTCTGAAGAAGGATCTCAACCCGAAACGTCACCCATTCCTTCTCTCCAGAGATGCTGCCTGTCCCGCTGAGTTACTCCAGCATTTTGTGTCTATCTTTACTTTCTGGAGTTGAGAAGCAGGGTGGTGCACAAACTCATGGTGAATGAGGGATATTTCTCCAGGGTAGGTAGATTCGCACATTATCAAAGGTATTAATGGAACTGTACGATTAATTTTTAGTTTAGATACAGCATGGAAATAGGCGCTTCAGACCACCGGGTCCGTGCCGACCATCGATCAGTCGTTCACACTAGCTCCATGTTATCCCACTTTCTCATCCACTCCCTGGCCACGAGGAGCAAATTCACAGATGCCAAATGTGGGCTCTTTGGAGAGAGAGGACGGGGTTTTTGTTTTCATTTCCGGTGAGATGGTGCAGGTGTATAAGCCTGATCTGGGCAGGGAAGATGTCGGAGAGATGCGACACAGTGTTTACAGTCATAGGAAACCAAGGACCAATCTTTTTAAATCAGGGAAGAGGATTCGAAAGAAATTACGTCACTGACCCTGAACTTGCACTTTGTAGATCGTGAGAGGAATGGATCGGGTAAATGCAGTCTTTTGCCCAGACTAGGGCAAGCAAGAACCAGAGGACATAGGTTTGAGGTGAGGGGGGGCAAGATTTAATAGGAACCTGAGGGGTGATTGTTTTTTAATCAAAGGATGGTGGGTGTATGGAACGAGCTGCCGGGGGAGGTAGTTAAGGCACTTAAGAGAGATTACCATTTAAGAGAGATTTGGACAGGTACATGGAAAGGATTGATTTAGAGGGATATGGGCCAAGCGTGGGCAGGTGGGACTAGTGTAGATGGGGCATGTTGGTCGGGTGTGGGCAAGTTGGGCTGAAGGGTCTTTCTATGCTGTATGTGTCTATAATGTGTTTGGATTAGTGAGTGCTGGCAGTTTGATGGGTGCACTGGTGTGGCACACACATCAGAAACAGACACACTAACGCACTCTGCATCTTCCTTATCACGATTGACACAATTATCTGAATTGTGTCCGCAACGAGACCTGGGTGTACATCAGTCACTTAAAGTAAGCATGCAGATACAGCAGGCAGTGACGAAAACTAATGGCATGTTGGCCTTCATAGCGAGAGGATTTATGTAACTGCAGTTGTATAGGGTCCTGGTGAGACCACACCTGGAGTATTGTGTGCAGTTTTGGTCTCCTAATTTGAGGAAGGACATTCAGTGCAGTGTAGGTTTACAAGGTTAATTCCCGGGATAGCGGGACTGTCATATGCTGAGAGAATGGAGTGACTGGGCTTGTATAGTCAGGAGTTTAGAAGGATGAGAGAGGATCTTATTGAAACATATAAGATTATTAAGGGTTTGGACATGCTAGAGGCAGGAAACATGTTCCTGATGTTGATGTTGGGGGAGTCAGGATGCGGCCAGAACCAGGGACCACAGTTTAAGAATAAGGAGTAAGCCATTTAGAACGGAGAGCAGGAAATTTTTTCTCACATAGTGGTGAGTTTGTGGAATTCTCTGCCTCAGAGGGCAGTGGAGGCCGGTTCTCTGGATACTTTCAAGAGAGCTAGATAGGGCTCTTAAAGATAGCGGAGTCAGGGGATATGGGGAGAAGGCAGGAACGGGGTACTGATTGTGGATGATCAGCCATGATCACATTGAATGGCGGTGCTGGCTCGAAGGGCCAGCGTAGGTTCACCAGGTTATTTCCCGGGATGGCAGGACTGACATCTGATGAAATAATGGGTCGACTGGGCTTGTATTCACTGGAATTTAGAAGGATGAGAGGATATCTTAAAGAAACATATAAAATTCTTAATGGATTGGACAGACTAGATGCTGGAAAAATGTTCCAAATGTTGGGGGAATTCCAGAACAAGGAGTCACATTTTAAGAATAAGGGGTAGGCCATTTCGGACTGAGATGAGGAAAGACTTTTTCACCCAGAGAGTTGTTAATCTGTGGAATTCTCTGCCACAAAAGGCAGTGGAGGCCAATTCACTGGATGTTTTCAAGAGAATTAGATTTAGTTCTTTGTGCTAACGGAATCAAGGGATATGGGGAAATAGCAGGAATAGGGTACTGATTTTGGATGATCAGCCATGATCACATAGAATGGCGGTGCTGGCTCGAAGGGCCGAATCCTGCACCTATTTTTTATGTTTTGCGTGGTCCAGGACAGGCCTGGGGAGTGGTGGGGCCTGAGAGATCCCAGCCCGAGGCCAATCTGGAGTCAGTGATGTACGGGCCCAAGGGGAGGGTTCCCCCGGCCATAAGCCTTGCTTACACCAGCCAGAGCCGCATGCTGAGCAGGTCTGGTTCATCTTAGGTGGACAACCGCTGAAGATAATGAAGTGCTTTATAAACAGATATTTACAGTATCTTAAGTATTGCTGCAGAGCCATTCTTCACTGCTTTGGCTATCCTTCTGTTAAAACTTGCAGAGAAGGTCAGACAACATGGAAACAGGCCCTACGGCCAAACCGCCATGCTAACCGTGATGTCTACCCGAGTTAGTCCCATTTGCCTGTGTTTGGTACATACCCCTCTAAATGTAACCCATCCTATACATGTTGATCGCATTCATTTCCTGACACCCTCGCAGCTCCCTAAAGATGTGGTGGGTATCGGACCGGAACAGGAGCTCGGGCCGGATCCTGTCCTCCCACTGTCCACACTGGTTCATCAGCCAATCTTCCCAACGTGTGATACTGTGGCAGGGCTTTAGAAGGGGCCCCTGGAGAGCATTCCGGCAGCAGGCAGTTGACAATAACCCTTCCCCCTGAAGATAAATAGCTGGCAGTGCCCGCCCCAGCTCCACCTGAGTGTGAAATGTTAAGTTCAGTTTAGTTTATTGTCACATGTACCGAGATACAGTGAAAAGCTTTTGCTGTCCCCAATGTCTGACCCCCAGGAACGAGCCTCCCTCGATGTTTTCTGTTTCTTTCTGTTTGCGTTGTGGGTGCTGAGGCTTGGTGAGAAGCAGCTTGCAGATGTTGAGTACAGAGACAAAGGTTGGGTTACATAGACAGCTAAAATATCCAAATATCCAGCCACTCAGATGCAGAGACTGTACAGTTTTCATGGTGATCGGATGTAGGCTGAGTGATTTATACACTGGTGCGAATTATAATCTAGATTTTATGGTATTTGAACTATACAATACAAGTGGGTACAGAAAATAAATGGTAAGAACCAACAATATTGTTTTGGTACCAGACAAAGACCCCAAAGCCTCAGTCACATTTGCTTCTTTAACCGTTCAGAATTTCAGTTCAATCAGCAGGACAAGGGTTAAAGGGGCCAGTTAAAACCGCCCGTTGTGCAACTGTACACAGTTCTAGTCTGGCCAGCAGGATGTGGGAGGGTTAAAGTGCGAGTCACAACAGTCGTTGCGATAATAGTGTGGAGGGACCGTCCGTTCAGTGTGGTGACGGATCCTTACAGAGCCACTAGGCGTTCACTTCCCTGTGCACATTACCCAGGGTCAGTCCTTATGTAAGTGTACAGTCAGGGCAAGGACACCCAACTGTGTAATTACTGAGCCATTGTATAGTCAGGGTAAGGACATCTTCTTGTGTAACTGTCCAGAATCACTACTAAAGGAGGGTAAGAGCTCGCCACGCAGTGACAATGTGGAATTGGTATGTGTTCAGCTCCAAGTATCGCTCTATACAACTGGAGGTGGCGTTAAAGCCTTTTGTGATTGAGAAGTTTCGGCTGTCGGGAATAGCTGAACAGATTAGATCTCTTTCCTCTGGAAAAGAGGCAGTTAAAAGGTGACCTTATCACGGTCATCGAGATTGCTACAGGGGCTTTCACCAGGCGTACAGAGGGAATATGTCCATCAGTGGGGGTGGGGGGGGGGGGTTGGGCAAGAGGACATAAATATCAGACATCCACTGATTAATCTACTTGGGGACATTGGACAGGGGTGGGAATGTGGAGCTCCTTCCCAAAGGGAGAGGTGAGGAGAGTCGGGCAGGTGGGTTTACTGGGGAGAAGGGGAAGAATACTCTACCGAAGGGTGAGACGAAGAAGGATGGGCAGTGGCCTAGGTGGAGGGGGAACGATGGTAGAGCCTCGACAGCATGCGTGTGCGCTGTAGGTTGGATGAAATCCAACGTCGGGGGTGGTGCGACTGTTCAGGGTACCGTGTGTCCAGGGTGAGGGGCATTCACGGCCGAGTTGGTTGACTGTAGTTTATGGCCACACAAGCCGCACTGTCCACAGCCTCCATGTGCTGGGCAGGGTGCGGCCTGGCGCTGTGTGTTTGGGCCGCACTGTCCCCAGCCTCCATGTGCTGGGCAGGGTGCGGCCTGGTGCTGTGTGTTTGGGCCGCACTGTCCCCAGCCTCCATGTGCTGGGCAGGGTGCGGCCTGGTGCTGTGTGTTTGGGCCGCACTGTCCCCAGCCTCCATGTGCTGGGCAGGGTGCGGCCTGGCGCTGTGTGTTTGGGCCGCACTGTCCCCAGCCTCCATGTGCTGGGCAGGGTGCGGCCTGGTGCTGTGTGTTTGGGCCGCACTGTCCCCAGCCTCCATGTGCTGGGCAGGGTGCGGCCTGGTGCTGTGTGTTTGGGCCGCACTGTCCCCAGCCTCCATGTGCTGGGCAGGGTGCGGCCTGGTGCTGTGTGTTTGGGCCGCACTGTCCCCAGCCTCCATGTGCTGGGCAGGGTGCGGCCTGGCGCTGTGTGTTTGGGTTGCCAGACACTGCAGTGGAACTGGGGCCGTGGCTCCCATTGATCACTGGGAGCGATCTATGCGTCTGCATCTTCACCACCAGGCTGGGCCATTCAATGCAACTGAGGAAAGTTCTGAGTGATCGAGACAGGGTGCACAGGAAGGATTTATTTCCCAAAAACCAAGGAGGGTGGTGGGGGCAGAGATTTCCAGTAATATATAAAAGGATTAAATGGAAGATGCTGAATAACTTGCCTCACCCAGAGGACGAGGAGGTTGGAAACTGTGCCAGAAAGAGTGGTAGCACAGAGATCCTGGTTGTATTTAGAGAGTCCCTGGACTGCCTGTTGCCAGGTGCGGAGAGCTGGAGGTGGGATAAATCTGTTTGTTTATTAACTGCCAGCATGGTCAGGAGGGGCCAAGTGGCCTCTGTTCGTGCTGTGTTCCCTGGGATTCCAATGTTAGCTGGGTGATCTCCCCCCCCCCCCCCCCCCACTCTGTGCCTGCACCCTTGAGTGTAGTGTACTGCCTTTCCTTCTCGAGCACCACACCACAAAGTGTCTGGCACTGGGTCTTTTTGGTTCTGTTTGTCCTTGGAGAAGTGACTGGAGGAGGCTGTGGTGTGGAGCGCCCCAAACCGCTGGCACTGGGAACAGGGAGCTGGGGGGGGGGGGAAGGTGATGTAAAGGGGACAGGCAATGACGGCCCCCCCACACACAGAGACAACCGGGCACGATGGGGTGACGGGGGGGGGGGGGGGGGGGGGGGGTGTGTAGGATGCACAGTTTGCCACTGAACTGCAGGCTCAGTACTGACCGCTGCTCAGATGGCTTACCCCGCTGGACTCCATGCAGACACTCCATGTTTCCTCTCCCTCCCGTAACACCCGTTGTACGTGAGGCTTCTGAACAACAGTAACTCTCAGTCCCGGGTAGTCACGACCACATGCAGTGAGTAGATATTTGTTTCTTGGGGGGTTGTTTGGTTTTTTTTTGTCCCTTACTGTGAAGGATTCTTCTTGTGTTTAAACTACTGACTGGTGTTGGCTGGCTTTTTCGAGGTACTATGGTTCGATGGTGCCCACTCTGTTCTTGCTGCCTCCTCCCCCACCCCTCCCCAAGTCCCCACCGCCCTTACTTCTGTATCTGAAATATAAAGAGCCTCAGGTTAATGTTTTTGGCCGCGAGCAGTTTGTTGCATTCGACTGAGTCTATGATAGGCAGCGGCAAGTAGTCTGTTTCGTTGCTCTCGTTGGTGAAAGCAAAGTGGTAGATGACAGGGTTGATTTTGACATCGTCGTAGGGGCCTTTCAGGAGGAGGAAGGAGCACTCCATGGGCGAGTTGACCTTGCTCTTGAGGATGAGCTGGAATGAAAGGGTGCGCTTGCAGGAGAGGTTGGGGTTGCGTTCGGAGTCGTTGACGCGTGCCTTCAGCACCCACGTCTGGTTGAGCACCGTGAAGCGGGGCGTCTCGTAGTACAGCCTGGTGATGAAGTCGTCTGTTCGGTAGGGCCGGAACTGGACTTCTGCACAAGGGGGTGGGCGAGAGGAGAAACAAACAACAGTACGTAAAGCACGTAGTCCCTGCCCCTACAAATCACTCACAAAACAACTGGACAATGTGCTCACACATTCTGTGACCCGTGCACTTGACTGGGGGATCGGCACTGGGGGCTTGGGAACCATCCGCACCACGGGTATCGAACGGCTTTAAGATAGTGGGAGGGATGGTGAGGACATCTTTTTAACATTTCTCCCCATTGCCAATCATTCTTCTCTACTCTCAGTGATATCACACAGGCTGGAGCAGTTCATTAGGAGCCCCTCTTACTCATAAGTACATAAGGAGAATTAGACCATTCGGCCCTCTTGTGCCCCACCTGGCAAGGTTAAAGACCAAGCCAAAAACACAAGTGATGGAGGAACTCCGCGGGTTCTGTGCATAGATGCCATGTAGGGTAGGCACCCTTCTTGAGACGCATGGCCTCTTTAGACTTGGATCAAGACCGCGTTCTACTGAGGGGTAGTAGCAAAAGACAGAAGATGTGAAAGATGATAGGCAGGGTGGTGACCCAGTGACAGGTAAGGGCACCAGTGGTTGAAGCCATGGATCATGAGGATGCCAGCGTGGTTTATGGGATGTTACGTTTGATCCTCGACCACTGACGTTTATATCTGAACCAAGATCTGGCAGTGTGGAGAGGTGTCGCACTGAGGATGCTGCTGGACAACCTGGTGGGCAGAATGTGGCCAGGTCCCTGGACTTGTGTCAACAGCCTCTACAATCATGCTCCCATCCTGACCATGACCGCCCAATAAAGAGCACATGGACCTATTTGGGGCGGCACAGTTGCTGCCTCACAGCGCCGGGTATTTCCCTGACTATGGGTGCTGTCTGTACGGAGTTTGTACTTTCTCCCTGTGACCGCGTGGGTTTTCTCCGGGGGCTCTTGTTTCCACCCACATACTTGGCTCAACTACCTCTCCCAGCAGCTTTGTGCGTTAATTGCCTTCGGCAAATTGCCCCTAATATCTAGGATAGAACTAATGTTGGTCGGCGTGGACATGGTTGGCCGAAGGGCCTGTTTCCACACTGTATCTTTAAACTAAACTATTTCAGGATCCAGGCCTCATGCATTGGGACAGCCAGCTGTCTGAAGGAGAGTGTTTGAGACAATGACTCATGCCCTGCCCCCACCTCATGGTCTACTGGGCTGCAGAGATCTCAGTGCACTGGACATATCCCTATTCTCTACAAAGGTTTTGTACATCCACTGACAAGGCAGGTGACCCACTACACCACAGGAAAAGGCTAGAGCCATTCAGCCCCTCAAACCTGCATGCCAGTCAATTAGATCATGGTTGATCCAACTGTTCTCGTCCACTGCCCACCCTCTCCTCAAAATCTTTGTCTCCAGAGATTTTTGGCACAGGAACTCCAAAGACTTTCAACTCTTGTTCCTCATCTCAGACCTAATTGGTGTGCAAATATGTTGCATCTACTGTTTCTCCTCAGTCCACTCTGACTGAAACTTCCTCCTAGAACTCTAATAAATTGACCAGACATGAGCTGTGAAGCTTCATGAAGCTCTGCTCACTCTGCCTAATCAGATTACGGGTTTCCAAATGTCCTGCTAATACTTTAACGGAAATGGGCAAGGCAACCTAGATAGGGTAGAGAGTCAGAACCTTTCCCCCAGGGTAGGATTGTTAAAGACTAGAGGGCATGGTCTAAAGGTGAAAGGTGCAATGTTGAAAGGAGATGAGTGGGGCAATTAACATGGATCAGAGATTAACATTTGGCTGACATAGTGGGTTGAAGGGCCTATTTCTGCACTGTTTTGCGTTCTCTGATCTCCTTCACCCTAACAATAGACGTTAGACCAACTGGCCTAAGGTTATCTGCCCTTTTTGAACAAGGGCATCACAGTTTTCCAATCTTCTCCAGATTGGAAGGATTTTGGAAGAATGTATCCGATACATCCATTATCTCTGTCGTAACTTAGATTCATACAGTATGGAAACAGGACGTTGGCCAATATACCCTATCTGAGCTAATCCCATTTGCCCATGTTTGGCTCATATCCCTCACCTAACCATGAACCTGTCCTAATGTCCTTCTAAACATTATTATTATTATTATTATTATTATTCTACTTGGCACAACTACCTCCCCCAGCAGCTCATTCTGTATATCCACCACCCACTGTGTGAAAAGGTTGCTTCTTGGGTACCCGTTAAATTATTCCCCTCTCACCTTAAACCTATACCCTCTGGTTCTTGTGTAAAAAAGAACTGCAGATGCTGGACAAAATCGAAGGTAGACACAAAACGCTGGAGTAACTCAGCGGGTGAGGCAGCATCTATGGAGACAAGGAATGGGTGGCGTTTCGACAAAAAAGGTCACCCATTCCTTCTCTCCATAGATGCTGCCTCACCCGCTGAGTTACTCCAGCATTTTGTGTCTACCCTCTGGTTCTTGATTCCTGTACCCTGAGAGGAGGGGGGGGGGGGGGGGGGGGGGGGGGTAGGGGGTACATTCACCCTATTATATTTTATACACCTCTATAGCGTTTTTTGAATCGTAGGATGCAAGGCGTTGGGCCAGGTCTCTGCCCATTAGTCTAATCCATTAGCGATGATGTTATTCAGCATTATTCAGTATTAATGGGATATTTGCTGTATCTTCACACAGACTGTTGCAATACATCTGTTTAAACCCTGTGCCACACCCTTGCTCCCCATAAATAGTATCTCCAGCCTCTGGGTTCTCTCTTCCCATTTATAAGTTCATGTTCGTAAGTTCTAGGAGCAGAATTAGGCCATTCGGCCCATCAGGTCTACTCTGCCATTCACTCATGGCCGATCTATATTTCCCTCTCAATCCCACTCTCCTGCCTTCTCCCCATAACCCCTGATATCTTACTAATCAAGAATCTGTCAATCTCCGCCTTTAAAATATCTATTGACAGCCTCCACAGGCGCCCATGGCGATGAATTCCACAGATTTACTACATTTGACTAAATAAATTCCACCTCATCTCCTTTCTAGAGGTACGTCCTTTAATTCTGAGGCTATGGCCTCTGGTCCTAGGCTCTCCCACTAGTAGAAACATCCTCTCCACATCCACTCTATCCAAGCTTGACTATTTTTAATGAGGTTCCCCTCATCCTTCTAAACTCCAGCGAGTACAGGCCCAGTGCCGTCAAACGCTCATCATCTGTTATCCTGGGATCATTCTCGTAAGCCTCCTCTAGACCCTCTGCAGCGCCAGCCTAAGCTTTCATTGTCTGTTTTTATATTTCTCATTAGTACAGTTCATCTAGTATGGTTTATCATAGCATTAAGGTGAGAGGGGCAAAGTGTGGGGAAAGTTTTTTTACACAGTGGTGGGTGCCTGGAATGCTCTGCCAGGGGTGGTGGTGGAGGTGTGGACTTGGTCGGCCGAGGGGCCTGTTTCCATGCTCTATCTCTAAACTTATCTCCTAAACTGCCAGCCACGTGGGCCTATTGTCTAGGCTGTTCACCTCTGTCGCCACTTTCATGGATCTGTGTACGCCTGGGACTCTCTGTTCTGCAACATTCCCCTGGCCCCCACCATCTTAGTCCTCCCTTGGTTTATCTGATCAAAATGCAACACCTCATACTTGTCGGAGTTAAACTCCATCGACCATTTCCTGGCCCACACTTCTAGATCCTGTTGTAATCATAGACAATCGTCATCACTGTCCATCACACCTCCAATGTTGGTGTCATCTGCAAACTTACTAACCACATTTAATAATGCTCTCGTCCTAAAGGTTAATATAGCAACCAAACAAGAGTGGGCCCCGCACCGATCTGTGTAGCACACCACTGGTCACAAGCCTCCAGTCTGAATTATAACCCTCCAACACACCATCACACTCCACCCACTGAGCTCATTTTGCTCTGCTCATCTCACCAACTGATCAATTGGAATTTTTTTCAGCCTGTTAATTGTCGTGACACTGGGTTACACTGAGGAGGAGAGGGAGCCAAAGGTGGAAGGTGTGAAAAATAACAGGGGGAACTGTGACATGATGGCAGGAAAAGGAATCAGTGCAAGGATGGGTGGGTCGTGAATCCATGGGGTGCCAGTACAGTTCACACTTACTCCTGTCGTCCAAACTAATCCTTTACTTATCAGGATCAGATTCCATCTGCCATCTCTGCCCCATCTAACCAACAATCAACACACAGTAAGGGGGTCTGTGCCAATCCGTGTGATTGCAATGAACATGCCTCACCCTCACCCTCTGCCCCCTATCACCAAGCCAGATTTGGAGATACGGGAGATTGCTGATGCTGCAATCTGGCTCCTAGCGGATTGAGCAGTATCTGTGTGGTACAGGAATCGTTGACGTTTCGGGTCAAGACCCTGCATGTGGAAACAGTTTTGGGTGGAAACATCAACAATTCTTGGGCAGCATAGATGGTGTGGGTCGAAGGAGTCAGCTGATTCCGTGCTGTATGACACTTTGACTAAATCTTTTAACCCCGCAGATGTTGCTTGACCCACCGAGTTCCTTCAGCAGTTTGTATTTTTTGCTCGATTTGACGGGAATTTGCCAACTTGCCCTGGTCCCTGTAGGTTCTAAGCTTTTGTAGCAGCCTTCCATGTGGGACCTTGTCAAATACCTTGCTGAGTGTGTAGACCACACCAACTGCACTGATCTCACCACAATCTCTTCTCACTTTTATCAATAAATTGGCTAGACAGGATCGCCCTGTGTCAAAGCTGTGCTGACTAGCTTTGATTAATCTGTCGTTCCAGGTGTAGATGAATCCTGTCCTCAATGTTTTCCCAGCATTGGCACAGATCTCTCGAGTTTAGAGAAGGCAGTATGGAGAGAGAAAGAAGTGAACGGAAGGATTAAAACATATTCCAACACTCCTTGTCCACGGATCACAATATACTGAGCAGTCCAGCCAACTGCAACGATGACTCGAAATCTCTCCCTTCTCATAGTCATACAGCGCAGAAAAGAGACCCTTCTGCCCAGGGTGGAAATGTCTAAAAACTAGAGGGCATAGCTTTAAGGTCAGAGAGTTTAAAGGAGATGTGCGTGGCAAACGTTATACACCGTGGTGAGTGCCAGAGGTGGTGCTGGGGGCAGACCTGATTGTGGCGTTTAAGAGGCTTTTAAATAGGTGCAGAGAATAGAGGGATATGAATCCCATGCAGGTGGTGGAGATTAGTTTAACTTAGCGTCATGTTTGGCATGGACATTGTGTTCTACTGCTGTACTATTAGGAGTTCTATGCCCAAAGCATCTATGCCAACCAAGATGCCCCATTCAAGTTTGTCCCTATCAAGTGATGGGAACAGAAGCAGAAGTGAGCAGAAGGTCATAAGTAATAGGAGCCAGTCGGCCATCAAGTCTTCTCCGCCATTCAATCGTGGCTGACCTACAGTTCCCTCCATAATGTTTGGGACCCATCATTTATTTATTTGCCTCTGTACTCCACAATTTGAAATTTGTAATGGAAACAAATCACATGTGGTTAAAGTGCACATTGTCAGATTTTATTAAAGGCAATTTTTATACATTGTGGTTTCACCATGTAGAAATTACAGCTGTGTTTATACATAGTCCCTCCATTTCTGGGCACATGGCTTCACAGGTGTTTGTAATTGCTCAGTTTAATTGCCTCCTTAGTACAGGTATACAAGAGCTCTCAGCACCTAGTCTTTCCTCCAGTCTTTCCATCACCTTTGGAAACTTTTATTGCTGTCTATCAACATGAGGACCAAAGTTGTGCCAATGAAAGTCAAAGAAGCCATTATGAGACTGAGAAACAAGAATAAAACTGTTAGAGACATCAGCCAAACCTTAGGCTTACCAAAATCAACTGTTTGGAACATCATTAAGAAGAAAGAGAGCACTGGTGAGCTCACTAATCACAAAGGGACTGGCAGGCCAAGGAAGATCTCCACAGCTGATGACAGAAGAATTCTCTCTATAATAAAGAAAAATCCCCAAACACCTGTCCGATAGATCAGAAACACTCTTCAGGTGTAGATTTGTCAATGACCACTGTCCGCAGAAGACTTCATGAACAGAAATACAGAGGCTACACTGCAAGATGCAAACCACTGGTTAGCCGCAAAAATAGGATGGCCAGGTTACAGTTTGCCAAGAAGTACTTAAAAGAGCAACCACAGTTCTGGAAAAAGGTCTTGTGGACAGATGAGACTAAGATTAGCTTATATCAGAGTGATGGTAAGAGCAAAGTAAGGAGGAGAGAAGGAACTGCCCAAGATCCAAAGCATACCACCTCATCTGTGAAACACGGTGGTGGGGGTGTTATGGCCTGGGCATGTATGGCTGCTGAAGGTACTGGCTCACTTATCTTCATTGATGATACAACTGCTGATGGTAGTAGCATAATGAATTCTGAAGTGTATCGACACATTCTATCTGCTCAAGTTCAAACAAATGCCTCAAACTCATTGGCCGGCGGTTCATTCTACAGCAAGACAATGATCCCAAACATACTGCTAAAGCAACAAAGGAGTTTTTCAAAGCTAAAAAATGGTCAATTCTTGAGTGGCCAAGTCAATCACCCGATCTGAACCCAATTGAGCATGCCTTTTATAGGCTGAAGAGAAAACTGAAGGGGACTAGACCCCAAAACAAGCATAAGCTAAAGATGGCTACAATACAGGCCTGGCAGAGCATCACCAGAGAAGACACCCAGCAACTGGTGATGTCCATGAATCGCAGACTTCAAGCAGTCATTGCATGCAAAGGATATGCAACAAAATACTACACATGACTTTCATTTACATGACATTGCTGTGTCCCAAACATTATGGTGCCCTGAAATGGGGGGAACTATGTATAAACACAGCTGTAATTTCTACATGGTGAAACCAAAATGTATAAAAATGGCCTTTATTAAAATCTGACAATGTGCATTTTAACCACATGTGATTTTTTTTCTATTACAAATCTCAAATTGTGGAGTAGAGAGGCAAATAAATAAATGATGGGTCTTTGTCCCAAACATTATGGAGGGCACTGTGTCTCTCCCTCCAAACCACATTCTCCCGCCTTCTCCCCATAACCTCTGACACCTGTACTAATCAAGAATCTATCTATCTCTGCCATAAATATCCACTCTCGGCCTTCACAGCCTTTTGTGGCAAAGAATTCCACAGATTCACCACTCTCTGACTAAAGAAATTCCTCCTCATCTCCTTCCTGAAGGAACGTCCTTTAATTCTGAGGCTATGACCTCTAGTCCTAGGCTCTCCCACTAGTGGAAACATCCTCTCCACATCTACTCTATCCAAGCCTTTCACTATTCGGTACGTTTCAATGAGGTTCCCCCTCATCCTTCCAAACTCCAGCCGGTACAGCAGGCCCAGTGCCGTCAAACGCTCACCAGATGTCCTCTTTGTATAAACAGAGAATTGGTCATAAATAGAGGGTAGAGGCTTGAGTCAATGCCTGTGTAAGAGTGAGCTGCCACTGCTGCTGTGCTGGGTGACAGTCTGGGGGTGAATTAGCAAAGCAACAAGGAGCCTGACATGGACAGGATGGAAATGGGACGGGTGGGAACAGGCACAGGGAGAGGCTTGAGTCTGCTTTCCTGTTCAGTCCATCCCTTGGCACCTTCCCTGAGCAAATATCTACCCATCTCCACCTTGACCCTCTGCACCCATTGCTGATTGTTGAGGAGACTTTACAAACACATTTACTGATATCTGCTACTTTTTAAACAGTCAAATCTTCAAATGGGCAAACTCATGCTTTTGGGTTACGAGTCTGGTAAAGTAACCACTAAATCCAAGTGCTCTAACATCATTTTAAAGCTCGCTCTGAATTAAGGCACAGACTGCTTTGGACAATGGATAAGCTGGCGTCTATATGCTTAGAGCTGTCATACTAACCAAGCTGGTAAAAGATCAGACACCTCTTTGTAACGTCCCTGTATGTAATAGATCAGCAGAGAATGTTACATTTTGCCCAACATCATGTATTGTCTTTCCGCTGACTGGTCAGCATGGAACAAAAGCTTTTCACTGTTCCTCAGTACGTGTGACAGTAAACTAAATCAAACTTATGTTCCCTCATCTTCTCATTTTTCTATGAGTCAAAAATCGGAAAGGGTGCAGAAGAGACCCGCCTAGATATTACCTGGACTTGTGGGCTTATGGGGAGAGGTTGGATAAGCTGGGACTTTGTAGGAGGCTGAGTGGGTGATCTTATTGAGATGTACAAGTTCATGAGGGGGATAAAGTGAACACGGTCTTTTTCCCAGGGTAGAGGATTCTAAAACTAGAGGGCATAGGCTTAAGGTGAGAGGAGAGAGATTTAAGAGGGACCTCAGGGACAACTTTATCATTCAGAAGGTTGACTGTAACCGGAACAAGCTGCCGGAGGAAACTATAGACACGGATACAATTATGATTTTTACAAGATATTCGGACAGATATATGGATAGGAAGGAGTTAGAGCTATGTGGGCCAAATTCAGACATGTGGCATTACCCCAGTATAGCAACATGGTTGGTATGGACAAGGTGGGCTGAAGGGTTTGTTTCCACACAATACAGCTCTAGGTTTCCATGTAGAAGTAAGTGAGGCAAACACCTGGGGTATAAAGTGCATTTCTATGTGTTTTAGACTGTATCAGATCTGAAAGAGAATTTTAAGCTGCTTTGCTAACCCCTCAAATAAAAACAAGACAAAAAGCTGTACGTACTCAGCTGGTCAGGCAGCAATAGACAACAGACAATAGGTGGAGGAGTAGGCCATTTGGCCCTTCGAGCCAGCACCGCCATTCAATGTGATCATGGCTGATCATCCCCAATCAGTACCCCGTTCCTGCCTTCTCCCCATATCCCCTGACTCCGCTATTTTTAAGAGCCCTATCTAGCTCTCTCTTGAAAGCATCCAGAGAACCCGCCTCCACTGCCCTCTGAGGCAGAGAATTCCACAGACTCACCACTCTCTGTGAGAAAAAGTGTTTCCTCGTCTCCGTTCTAAATGTCTTACTCCTTATTCTTAAACTGTGGCCCCTGGTTCTGCACTCCCCTGGTTCTGGACTCCCCCAACATCGGGAACATGTTTCCTGCCTCTAGTGTGTCCAAGCCCTTAACAATCTTATATGTTTCACTGAGATCCCCTCTCATTCTTCTAAACTCCAGAGTGTACAAGCCCAGCTGCTCCATTCTCTCAGCACATGACAGTCCCGCCATCCCGGGAATTAACCTTGTAAACCTACGCTGCACTCCCTCAATAGCAAGAATGTCCTTCCTCAAATTAGTCGAGGAATGTCCTTCCTCAGAGAGACCACTGACCCGAGATGTAAACACACTTCTCTCCTAACAAATGACCTCAGACCTAGTGAGTATTTCCAGCATTCTTTGTTTAATTCCAGAGTTGCAGCATCTGCTGTTTGCCTCCGTTGATAATGTACACACCCAGGAAACGGGAGGAGGGAGAAGATGCATGTCCAATGAGGTGCGGAAACAGTGGTCTGGCAACTGCAAATGTAGTGCAGAAAATGGGGTCCCGGAGAGCTTAAACAGTGTGGAAACGGGGCCATGGTGAGTTTAATGGGAGTGTGGGGAACATCACCTGATGAGCCACATGCTAAACCCAGCGGTATTTCCAAACAATCAGAGAGCAGATTATCGGAGTTTCAGGTTTAAGAAAGAACTGCAGATGCTGGAAAAATCAAAGGTAGACAAAAATGCTGGAGAAACTCAGCAGGTGAGGCAGCATCTATGGCGCGAAGGAATAGGTGACGTTTCGGGCCGAGACCCTAGAAGGGTCTCGACCCGAAACGTTGCCTATTTCCTTCGCTCCATAGATGCTGCCTCACCCGCTGAGTTTCTCCAGCATTTTTGTCTACCATTGAGTTTCAGGTGGACATTTTCTGTCAATGGACTGTCCGGGGGATCCTATTTCTTTGTGGGTGATTGATATCAGAGAAATAAACCTCAGTGCTGTACAGATGTGTGCCACCTCTGTTCCTTCAAGCTGTCATGTACCCATTCTAGTTTCAGTGAGGATCTCACCACAATGGAGGCTGTTTGGAAATGCCCTCTCTGTTGAAGTGCTCTCAAATCCACCCCTCAGCCCTCTCCTTTCACTGTGGCTCTGTAAATCGAGAGTTATCATTATTTATTACATTTCTTTCTTTGCTGCCAGGTCTGCTTGCATTGTCATTTTGGCAGTGAATCCCAGACTGCAACTGCTCGTAGTGTACAAAATGTCGTTGTACTGCGATTCTTTTGCTTGTCACCTTTGGCCAGTATTCTCTGGTCACTGACTAACCACCATGAGAAACAATCTCATTATCAAAAAGCATCACAATTCCAAACACATGTATAATATCTCTCCTTAATCTGCGGTAAGGAAAACAAACATCACTTCCCAGTCCCCTGTGCTGGGATAATTCCAAGTAATCTCCTCTGCACCCTCTCCAAGCCATTACCGTCCTTCATAAAATAGAAGGCTCTGAACTGAACGCACCATCACCAGGCTATCGACACATGGCTATCTGGACTACACTTCTTCCCACCCTGCTTCCTGTAAGGACTCCATCCCCTACTCCCAATTCCTCCGTCTACGCCGCATCTGCTCCACGGATGAGGCGTTCCACACCAGGACATCTGAAATGTCCTCATTATTCAGGGAACGGGGGTTCCCCTCCTCCACCATAGAGGCTCGCACCAGGGTCTCTTCCATACCCCGCAACACTGCTCTCTCTCCCCATCCCCCCCACTCGCAACAAGGGCAGAGTCCCCCTAGTCCTCACCTTTCACCCCATCAGCCGTCACATACAAAAAGTAATCCTTAGTCAGTTTCGCCACCTCCAACGTGACACCACCACTCGCCACATCTTCCCATCTCCCCCCATATCTGCCTTACGCAAAGACCGCTCCCTCCATAACTCCCTTGTCAATTCTTCCCTTCCCTCCCGTACCACCCCCTCCCCGGGCACTTTCCCTTGCAACCGCAAGAGATGCAACACTTGTCCCTTTACCTCCCCCCTCGACTCCGTTCAAGGACCCAAGCAGTCGTTCCAGGTGCGACAAAGGTTTACCTGCATCTCCTCCAACCTCATCTACTGCATCCGCTGCTCTAGATGTCAGCTGATCTATATCGGTGAGACCAAACGTAGGTTGGGCGATTGTTTCACCGAACACCTCCGCTCGGTCCGCAATAACCACGCTGACCTCCCGGTGGCTCAGCACTTCAACTCCCCCTCCCACTCCGTCTCCGACCTCTCTGTCCTGGGTCTCCTCCATGGCCACAGCGAGCAGCACCGGAAATTGGAGGAACAGCACCTCATATTCCGCTTGGGGAGTCTGCATCCTGGGGGCATGAACATCGAATTCTCCCAATTTTGTTAGTTCTTGCTATCTCCTCCCCTTCCTCAGTCCCCCTGCTGTCTCCTCCCCATCCCCCAGCCTTCGGGCTCCTCCTCCTTTTTCCTTTCTTGTCCCCGCCCCCGATCAGTCTGAAGAAGGGTTTCGGCCCGAAACGTTGCCTATTTCCTTCGCTCCATAGATGCTGCTGCACCCGCTGAGTTTCTCCAGCTTTTTTGTGCACCATCACCAGTTGGATCCTAAATCACAGAGTTGCACAGCAGAGGAACAGGCCGTTCAGCCCAGCGCATCCATGCCAGCCATCATGTCTAGCTACACTAATCCCACATTATGTTCCTCTATCCCTGCTCATTCTGGTACCTGTCCAGATGCCCCTTAAAAGCTGTTCCTGTTCCTGCCTCCGCCTCCTTTGGAAGTTCATTCTAGATACCTACGACTCTTGGTGTGAAACATTTGGCCCTTAGATCCCCTATAAATGACCTCCCCTCTCATGCTCTAGTTTTAGACATCCCTAATGGGCCAGTCCCACTTAGGGGGCTCGTTAGGCTACTGCCAGGGACTAGCTTTAATGGAATTCACCTACGACACCTGGCGACAACCTACGACACCAAAAATTGCCGCCACTGTCGCTGAAAAATTTTCAACATGTTGAAAATTTTGCGGCAGTTGCCTGAAAAATCACCTAAGTGGGACAGGCCCATAACTCCACCTATCTACCTTGTATATGACTCTCATATATTTAAATACCTCTCTCATCTCACCTTTCAGTCTCCCTTGCTGCAAGGAAATCAGCCCCAGCTGATCCAATCTCTCTGTAGAACTCAAACCCTCCAAACCAGGCAACATCCTTGTGAACCTTTTTGACACCACCTCTAGCTCAATCTCATCCTCCCAGTAGTGTGGCGATCAGAACTGAGTCACTGGGAGAGTTGATTCCATGATGATGCTGGGAATGTGCCCCCCCCCCCAATGCCCATTCTCGCTCGCTCCCCGGGAGAGACTGACTTCAACAAAACAATAGTGTGGCCTAATCAACATTTTGTAGAAGTGTAACATAATGTACCTACTTGTAGGCAATGCCTCCATCGATGAAAGCCAGCATACCACACACCTTCCTCACCACCCTGTCTACTCGTGTTGCCCCATTCATGATATGCGTGTCCATTTTACTATTGCAGTGTCCAATCCGACAGAAACCATTGCTTTAACTATAAGTCGACACAAAGGTTGGGCCATCATGATGCAGCAGCTGTACAAGTGTTTGGTGAGACCACACTGGAGATTTGAAAGAGACCCCGGGGGCAACCTTTATACTCAGAGGGTAGTTCGTATCTGCAATGAACTACCAGAGGGAGCTATAGAAACAGACGCGATTATGACCTTTAAACAACATTTGGATAAATATATGCGTAGAAAGGGTTTGAAGGGATAGGGATCAATTTCCGGTAAATGGGAGTGTCCCAGAATGCCAACTTGGTCAGCATGACAAGGTGGACCGAAGGGCCAGTCTCCATGCAGCACAGTTCTATGACTGGATAAGTGTTGAAAAGATATGGGGAAAGACCAAGCAAAGAGAGTTAGGCTTGCAAAGCGCAAGTGAAGGTTGGGCTAGCACCAGGCACCATCTTAAGATTCTATGCAGACACAAGGCACTGCAGATGCTGGAAGTCTTGAACAAAACACAAAGTGCTGGAGGAACTCAGCAGTCAGGCAGCACCTGTGGAGGGAATGGACAGACAACATTTCAGGTTGAGACACTTGAACTGGACTGACCCGATCAAGAGTTTTGATGAAGGGTCTGTCCAGATGAAGAATCCTAAGCCGCAACGTCACCTGTCCATTCCCTCCATGGATGCTGCCTGGACCGCTGAGGCCCCCCACCATTTTGTGTTTTGCTTCAGATTCCATGTAACCTGTTCATTTTTCACTACTCATCTCACCATTGTCCTCCATCTAACCTGTCACTGAAAGAACTAAATGTTCTTACTCTTCAGCTGAGATTAGTTGATTTAAATTCCCTGTCACACAAACTCTCAGTTTCTGTCAAGAGCCGTTGTGAAAATTATTCTTCTCAAACACTGCTCCTTCTTGTCCGAAACCAAGAAACTTCCTTAACCTTTCTGTTTGACTTGTAGTCTCAAAACCATGATACGCTTGCTGCCGAATAGACTCCGTACTGGAGAATTCACAAGGTGGGAGGGAGTGATGGTGTGGGAGAAGAGAGAGAGAGAGTGAGAGAGAGAGAGAGAGAGAGAGACAGAGAGAGACAGAGAGAGAGAGATGGAAACAGAGCTAGAGATGACAGTCTCTGGGGGAGTTGATCACATGCTGATACTGGGGAATGTGCCCCCCCCTAATGCCCACTCTGGCTCGCTCCCCGGGAGAGACTGACACCTCTGGGTTCTGCTGTAAGCAGGGCTACAGTTGTCTATGCCGCCAGGAATCGGGTATAGCTGTCCTACCTTTTTTGTGACATGTCTGACTGCAGAAATCGGTTCCTGTGTGAGTAAAGATCAACCAGTTACATTTTGAGCGAAAACAATGCATTAAATTTGATGAAACTGTAAATAAGCTCCCCGAATATACCCATCGGCTGTGTGAGGAGAGGGGAGTGTGGGATCCTCAGTCCTGGCCTGTGCTTTTAACAACGGGTTTACTGTGTATATAACCCTGCCGCCCTGTCCAATTCCCAGCTACACACACCGGTGCATATGGCAGTGGTGATGGGGATGCTTGCTTGCGGACACTTTCTAAGGAAGGGTGCTGTATGGGTTCAGATTGCTGAATGGAAGGACAGTGGGGAGAGTGCAGTGGCATCCTGGCCTCGTTACTCTGGGAGTCCATGAATCACACACCACAGGAGCCACCTGCCCTGCTCCCAAGCCCATCCCTCATCTTTCTTCACAATCTACCCCTTCAGCCCTCTGCTTCAGAGATCACCCAACCCCTCTGCCACCCTCTCCCTGTAAATGTTCAGGGATGTCTCTCTCTCTCTCTCCCCCCCTCTCTTTCTCTCTTTCTTTCTCTTTCTCTCTCTCCTTCTCTCTCTCTCTCCTTCTCTCTCTCTCTTTCTCTCTTTCTCCTTCTCTCTCTTTCTCTCTCTCTCTCTCTCTCTCTCTCTCTCTCCCTCCATCACCATCGCTCTCCCACCCACTAACACACCATCCCATTTTAATCTGTGAGTTTACCGTGTGAGAATTGTTCTAACCATAATGTGACGGTTTTAACCTCCTTCCAAGGCAGAGAGATGCTGGACACTCAAAACCAGCCTCAAGACTAATTGAAGATGTGCCAATACTCTTAATGCGTGTCAATTGTTTTTGTCAAGTCCATGCTCTCCTGAGATGCTGCCTGACCTGCTGAGTTACTCCAGCACTTTGTGTCTATCTTTGGTGTAAACCAGCATCTGCAGTTCCTTGTTCCTTAATCTGGGTTCCCTAGTCGATCAGGAGAGGGATTCCTTGAGTCAGTACTGCCTTGGTGTTCCATGCCTGGTTTTGGGAGAGTAATTGTCTGTATATTCCCGTGCACCAGTGAGTGTGGAAGAAACAAAGCCACAAGCGAGGCAGAGGACAGGGCAAGAAAATCTCCAGTTGGTAAATGCTTTCAAAGAGGTCCCTCTCTCTGATACTGGTGTTTTAAGCCATCGTGTGTGCATGTGGAATGTCGCCATCTCTGTACGAACGGACAGACAGATGCCCAGAGAAGAAACCAGCAGTGTGGCGACAGTTCAATGAAAACTGGCTCACAGATCCGGAGGAACAGAGTCTTTGACCCAACCCGCATGGCTCTGTGCCCTTCCTCTGCTGCCCTTTCAGCATGGTCGTGTTCCCTGTGTGGTCACTCTCCCTGTCGACCCATTATCCATTATCCCTGTCCATTCACTCCACATCCCTGGCCCTAGTTTCCACTGACTTTCACTTGCCTTGACTGCATTCCCCATTTGCTCCCACACCACATAATGCCTACTCTCACCCCCCCCCCCCCCTTCCCATTCCTTATTCCCTCCCACCCCCCCATCCCATCAACTGTTCACTCCCATTTTCCAATTGTTCATCGAATCCCATTCCACAATTTGGCCCCCATCCCCGTTCACTCTTGTAGCCCCATTCCTAATTTTTGTCCACTTCTTGTGGCCATATTCCCTGTTCACATCCATTTCCCATCCCATTCCCTATTCACTCTCACCCCCCCATCCCATTCCTTGAGGATACATCCTTTGCTTATTCACAGAAAAGATCGTCCACAATGCAGATTATGTCCAGCGAATATGGGAAGCTTTCTGACAATGCATAGGAAATATCCTCATGAATCAGATAAGAGGAGAGAGAGGGGAAAGGGGGAGGGGGGGGTAAGAGAAAGAGGGAGAAACAGAACAAGAGAGAGAGAAACAGAGCGAGAGAAAGAGAGAGATATCTGTGGAGATGGTGGAATCAGATACAATCACTGCATTCAAGAGGCATTTAGACAGAAATAAATAGGCAAGGCATAGAAGCATACGGTCCTAATGTGGGATTACTGTAGAAGGACATGAAGGGCAGCATATCAGTGGTGGGCCGAAGGATCTATTTCTGCGCTATATGACTCTGACTCCACTACACACAAAAATAAATTTGTAAGAAACAGTCTTCAAGGAAGGCCATGAGGGTGTCACTGTTTATGTGGAGATTACATACAATAGTACAACACAGGGACAAGGCCCTTCAGCCCACCATGTCTGTGCTGACCATGATGCCAATCTAAACTAATGCCACCTGCCTACACATGATGCCTATCCCTCCATTCCCTGCATATCCATGTGCCTACCTTAAAGCCTCTTAGACACCACTATCGTATCTGCCTCCACCACCACCCCTGCCCCTGGCAGTGCATTCCAGGCACCAGCATCGTGTGTAAAACAAAAACTTGCATGCACATCTCCTTTAAACTTTTCACCTCTCACCTTAAATATATGCCTTCTAGTCTTTTGACAATTCCACCCTGGGAAAGATTGTTCTACACTATTTAAGCCTCTCATAATTTGATAAACCTAACCGCGTCTGACGCTCCAGGCAAAAACAATTCAAGCTTGTGCAACCTCTCTCCCTGTAGCTGATACCTTTTCATCCAGGCAACATCCTGGTCAACCACTTCTGCACCCTCTCCAAAGTCTCCACATCCTTCCTGTAATGGGACACCATTAGTCCAAGCACTACCTAGCCAGATTTTAATACAGCTTTCCACATGCGACGTCCTGATCAATCAAGAGCAAGTGTGTGATGTGCCTTTTTTACTGCCATATCCAATTGTGTTGTCACATTCAGGGAGCTACAGACCCCACCCCAAGATCTCTCTGTAAATCAGTGCTCCTCGCTCAGGTCCTGCCATCTCCTATGTCCTTCCCTTTTGCACTTGACATCCCAAAGTGCGACTGCACACTAGTCCAGACTTGACCATCTGCCATTTCCATGTCCCAGTGTCCCATTGATCTAGACTCTGCTGTATCCTTTGACACTGTCCAAATTCCAACTATGGGGTGTTTTACTATATAAAAGTGCTAAATAAAGATACACTTGTACTGACATTTGCTCTTGCTCCTGCTGCCAGTGCCAATACGTGTGTGTCTTGCTTTTAAGAAGCTGTGGCTTTGAAATGAATCCCATGCATTTATAATGACTGAAAGGTCCATTACTAACAGCAGTCTCCAAACCCTCGGAGTGAGTTACAACCAGTGATATAACAGATCACAGATGAATGGATATGCTGCCTGCTCCCTACAGATGCCGTCATGTAACAGGAGCCCTCAGTGCAATAATAACGGTTGGGTAATGTCAGAGACACCATCGGGTGAGGAGACAACTTTAACCACCTGTTATTGTACGAGAGAATAACTTTGGTAGATATCGAAATCAGCTAGAGCAGGGAATCACATTCAGCAACACAATATTCTTGTACAAAGTACATGAAAAGATGGCGCCGGCTCTTTGCATGCTCTTCCCAGAGAGGATCTACTGTCCTCCAAAACAGTTGCTCTACTCTTGGGATCTCTTCTACATGTAAGCATAGCACCATTTCTCAATGATCTATTTATATTTCCCCCCATTGCAGACATTGGACTTTGTCTGTGGAACTGATGCGCTACAATGCTGAGAACTAAATTCTGCACTCTGTATCTTCCCCTTTGTCCTACCTATTGTACTGGAGTGTGACTTGCTTGTATCTATGTGTAGTTTTATCCGATCTGATTGGATGGCATGTATCACAAAGCTTTTCACTGTACCTTGTACACGTAACAATAATAGTCATACAACGTGATACAGGCCCTTCAGCCCAACTTACCCATGCCGACCAACATGCCCTATCTACACTAGGACCACCTGCCTGCGTTTGACCCATATCCCACTAAACCTATCTTACCCAAGTAATTGTCTAAATGTTTCTTAAACGTTGTGATAGTAACTGTCTCGACTACCTCCTCCGGCAGCTTGTTCCATACGCTCACCACCCTTTGTGTGAAATAATATTGGTGAACCTAAGCTAGGCGGGCGTGTGGGTTTGAGACGGGGTCCCAGTGGGTGTGGCTCGTGGGCCAACTGCGTTTTTGCCTCACCTTCCTTGCTTTAAGCCGGACATCTCTCCCCACCACCAGCAACCCCGAACACTTGCCCTTGGCTGCCGTTTGATGTACAGCAGGCTGCTCATAATGAGGGCACTGAAGGGCAGGCAGCCTGATCTCCTGGGCTTTGCCACAGTGAGGAACCCGATTGACCAGCGGACGAGGCATGATTCCCCCCCCACCCCCAACCTGCTCCTGTTCCACTCCCGCTCCTCTCACCCTCACCCCGGGTTAGGGGTGGATCCTGTGAGCTTCCCGGTGTCCAGCACCTCTCCTCGTGAAGCCCTAGGGCCTCAGACTGGGCGGCGGAAGAACAAGGCTCACCTTACCTGTGTATCCTATCTTTTCAAAGCTGAGGAGGTTGAAGATGCTATTGTAGAGCTGCATCTCCTTCTTGTGGTTTTGATCCATCTCGTCCAGGATCTCCATCAGCTCGTTGCCGGTCTTGGTGGGGTGGCCACACTCCCCCTCGTGAGCCGTCAGCTCATGGAAGGGTCCGTGCCACGGGCAGCCGATCCGCTTGTACTTACACTGCATCACCCTGCACACGGCGGAAAGAGCACCGTTAGACAGCAGCAAGCCCTCCGCTCTCCCACCCTCGTCAACCCGCATGCACTTTACCAACAATCAAAGAGTGGCCACCCGCGTAAAGAAACAAACACTGGTTGCTAATTTGCAGTCGCCCAGATTCCCACAAACAGCAATCAGTCAATGAACCAATAATTGTCTCTTTGGGCAATGGATGAGGGAGAAATTTTGGCTGAATCGTAGAATGTACAGAACAGCAACAGGCCCTTCAGCCCACAACGTCTGTGCCCAACATGATGTCAAGCTAAACTAATCACTTCCCGTATGTGATTCCTATCCCTCCATTTCCATGCGCCGATCCAAAAGTCTCTTAAATGCCACCATCGTATCTGCCTCCACCCTCACCCATGGCAGTGCAGGCACTAACCAACCCCTGAGTGAAAAAACTTGCCCCAAACATCTCCTTAAATGTCAAATCAACACAGTAGGACATTGAGTTCAAGATGAGCAGATAATGGCCCACTTGCATTGGAGCGCCAAAGCAGAAGCTATGCTCAGGGGAGTGGGTGTTGTTCAAAGACCAGTGTCCATTGGTGTGGGTGGGTTGCCCACTGACTGATGCTGTTGTTGACTAATTCAGGCAGTCCCATTGCCCTGCCTTTCCCAATGGCTCTGTACATTATTTTCACACAAACTGCCTATCCAATTTCCTTTTGAAATGATTTTAAATGGCAACAGAACTATTTATATGCACCCTAATGCAAGAGAGCTGCAGAGTGGTGGTGGGAGGGAAGGGGGGAGGGATTGAGAGTAAATCACACAGCACAATACGAGGAAAGGCCACTACAAAAAAAAATACTGCCTGCATTATTAACAAGTATTTCAGCATTGCATGACAACCCAAATCTTTCACCTGATGAAGCAGTTTTTATTTGCAGTGTGGTCACTGCTGTAATGGAGTGCAGACAGTTCATCTGTGCACAGCGGGAGGTGGCAGCAGCAGCAGTGCAGGTAAATGATCGTTTCCACCTCACCCTTAAATGTAGCAGAGTTGCTGCCTCACAGCGCCAGAGACCCGGGTTTGATCCCGACCTCAGGCGCTGTCTGTGTGGAGTTTGCTACTTCTCCCTGTGATCGCATGGGTTTCCTCCCACATCCCAAAGTTGTGCAGGTTTGTTTGTAGGTTAATTGGCCCTCTGTATATGGAGTGGGTATGAAAGTGGGAATAACATAGAACTAGTTTGAACGGGTGATCAATGGTCGGCGTGGACTCGGTGAATTGAAGGGTCTGTCTCCAAGCTGTATCTTTCAATCCAAAATAAATCATAATGGTCTCTGATAGTTTAGCTTCCAGCTATCAATAATAACTAAACCAATCGATGGATAAAAAAATTCATCTTTTATATCAATTAATTTTTGTTCTGTCCATCAGTCTGCATTGTGTTGTGAATATATGTTGAAGGCAGAGATATTAACAGAAATGGTTAATATTTGCATTTTCCATTCATAGTACGAATCAGTGCGAAGACATGCCCTTTTGTAGTTATATGAACTTTTTACTACGGCACTAGGCACTACATTGGGAATTCAGTAGGCAGGGGTGGTGCTAGTTCGAACAACACTCAACATTATAAAGAAGACACAAGGAACTGCAGATGCTGGAATCTTAAGCAAAAATACACAAAGTGCTGGAGGAACTCAACAGGTCAGGCAGCATCCGTAGAAGGGATAGACAGACGATGATTTGGGTTGGATTCCTTCTTCGCACTATTAAGTCTTACAAATTTATCCATCCACTTAAAAATAGAAACAGTTTCTGATACAGGTTCTTCGACCTGAAAAGTTAAACCAACCTCAAGACATGTTGCCTCCCCAGCTGAGTTATTCCAGCATTTTCAGTTGATATTTCCCATTTCCATCTATATTGCTTTACACCTAATCACATAATGCTCCTTATGCAATTCAATTTGGACTGAATAAAACCTGTGCAGTAGTCAAATCAAACCAAATCATTTGTGAATTCATACTTTCCTGTGAAAGTGAAGATTGAGGCAATTCATTAATAAACACATAAGAGTGGGGGGCTCTCTTGAAGGGTGGCACATTATACACAGACACCTAGCACTCAATTCTGCAACAGTCAAAATGGAACCAAATGTCCAATTTACCATTACATCGTGGTTTATTAATTTGGTATAGGAGACTATGCAGTTGTTAATTATCAATCAGTCCCACAACATGGGGTGGCACGATGGCACAGCAGTAGAGTTGCTGCCTTACATTCTCCCCATGACCACGTGGGTTTTCTCCGGATGCTCCAGTTTCCTCCAACACTCCAAAGACATATAGGTTTGTAGGTTAATTTGGCTTTGGTAAAAATTGTAAATTGTGAGTAGTGGGTAATTGTATGTCATGTATTCTTGTATGTAGAACAGTGTTAGTGTATGGGGATCACTGGTCGAAGCGGACTCGGTAGGCCGATGGACCCTTTTCCACGGTGTATCTCTAAACTAAACGATACTAAAAGTAGAACAAAGAAGAAATTCTCCCCTCTTAGCTGACTATACACTATACCAACATTAAAAAAGTAATTTTCGTTGTTTATATTCAGGATCTGGGCAACATTATCAAGGCCAGTGTACATGTTAATCGCCTCTGATAAGCTGCAGTCCTAGGAAGATGCTCTCACACTGCTGTTGGTCAGGGAATGACCATGAAGGACGGGCAACAGATACACCCAAATCAGGCTGGTGTGCAGTTTGAAGGGGAACCAGCAAGTGGTGGTGCTCCCATTGAACCAGTGCCCTGGTCCTACTCGTGGGAGAGGTGCAATCGGAGTAGCCTGGGCAAGTAATTGCAGTGCTTTCTGTAGCTGGTACGCACTGCAGCCACTGCCTTCAGCAGTATTATATAATTCCAGGCCTTCATTTACAACATCAAGCAGTTTTCCAGAACCTGAAAAAACGCGCACTTTCACCTTTGCAGATGTTTAGTTTAGAGAAACAGCCTGGAAATAGGCCCTTTGGGCCACTGAGTCCACACCTACCGTCGATCATCTGGACACACCAGTTCCATGTCATCGCTGGTCGGTGCAAACTTAAAACGAAAGGTTAGGATCTTATAAAAGGGCCATGAAATGACTGTTGCATGTGGGACTAAGGAGAATCCTTGCACCTCTATAAGTATTCCTTCTCTCCAGAGATGCTGCGTCCCGCTGAGTTACTCCAGCTTTTTGTGTCTTTCTTCGGTTTAAATCAGCATCTGCAGTTCTTTCTTACACACCTCTATAAGTATATTTGAAGTGAGTGGATAAGATGCCAAGAGTGCGTTACACAATATCGATGTACCCATACCTTAACTCTCCAGCCTCCTCAACCTTCTCCCTAGAGAATAACAATGAGAAATGGCAGATGGAGTTTAATCCGTGCAAGTGCAGTGCTGCACTTGGGAGGTTGAAGTTAAGGGGAAAATATACAATTAATGGCAAGATTTCTAACATCATTGACGTACAGGTGTATTTTGGGGTCCAAGTCTATAGCTACCTGAAAGTGGCAACACAATTAGAGAGAGTGCTATAGAAGGCATATGGAATGCTTGCCTTCATCGGTCGTGGCATTGAGTCAATAGACAATAGACAATAGGTGCAGGAGTAGGCCATTTGGCCTTTCGAGCAAGCACCGCCATTCAACATGATCATGGCTGATCATCCCCAATCAGTACCCCGTTCCTGCCTTCTCCCCATATCCCATGACTCCTCTATTTTTAAGAGCCCTATCTAGCTCTCTCTTGAAAGCATCCAGAGAACCTGCCTCCACCTCCCTCTGAGGCAGAGAATTCCACAGACTCACCACTCTCTGTGAGAAAAAGTGTTTCCTCGTCTCCGTTCTAAATGGCTTACTCCTTATTCTTGAACATAGGTGGCCCCTGGTTCAAGAGTCGGGAGGTTATGATACAACTTTATAAAACTCTGGTTAGGCTGCATTTGCTGTATTGCATGCAGTTCTGGCCATCCCATTATAGGAAGGATGTGCAGGCTTTGGAAAGGATACAGAGAAGGTTTATCAGAATGATGCCGAGATTAAAGGGTATTAGTTGCAGGGAGTGGTTGGACAGACTTGGAGTGTTTTCTCTGGAATGCCAGAGGTTGAGGGGAGACCTGATAGATGTATATAAAATTAGAAGAGGCATAAATAAGATAGGGAGCATAGATAAGGAAACTTTTTTCTCCCCCAGAATAGAAATATCAAATACTAGAGGTGAGATGGGCATAGTTTAAGGGAGATATGTGGGGCAAGTGTCTTTACACAGAGGGTGCCTGGAACATGCTGTCAGGGGTGGTGGTGGAGGTAAGATTCAATGGTGGTATTTAGAGACTTTTGGATAGGTGTAGGGATATGTAGGGAATGGAGGGACATGCACAGGCAGATGAGACAACATATTGGCATCATATTTGCCACAAATATTGTGGGCCAAAGAGCCCGTTCCTGCGCTGCACTGTTGTATGTTCTATGTAAGGTCAGCATGGATGAGTTGGGCCGAAGTGCTACACTGACTCTGTGCTTTCCCGATGTCAATATGTCGATGGCAAGAACAAGGCAGATTATTATCTGAATGGTGTCAGATTAGGAAATGGGGAAGTGCATCAAGACCTGGGTGTCCTTGTACATCAGCCACTGAAAGTAAATATGCAGGTACAGCAGGCTGTGAAGAAAGTTAATGACACGTTGGCCTTCATAACGCGAGGATCTGAGCAAAGAAGTCCTTCTGCAGTTGTACAGGGCCCTGGTGAGACCACACCTGGAGTATTGTGTGCAGTTTTGGTCTCCTGATTTGACGAAGGACATTCTTGCTATTGAGGGAGTGCAGCGTAGGTTCACAAGGTTAATTCCCGGGATGGAGAGACTGTCATATGATGAAAGAATGGAACGACTGGGCTTGTATTCACTGGAATTTAGTAGGATGAGAGGATATCTTATAGAAACACATAACATTATTAAGGGATTGGACAAGCTAGATGCAGGAAACGGGTTACAGATGTTAGGGGAGTCCAGAATCAGGGCCACAGTTTAAGAATAAGAGGTAGGCCCTCTAGAACTGAGATGAGGAGAAACTTTTCCACCCAGAGAGTTGTGAATTTGTGGAATTCTCTGCCTCAGAGAATTCCACAAATACATCAATTCACTTGATGCATTCAAAAGAAAGTTAGAGCTCTTAGGGCTAGTGGAATCAAGGGATAAGGGGAGAAGGCAGGAACGGGGTACTGAACGTGGATGATCAGCCATGATCACATTGAATGGGAATGATGGCTCGAAGGGCTGAATGGCCTACTCCTGCACCTATATAAACTCTCACAGTAGTGCCCCCATTACCATTGCAGCACTACCTCAGCACCGACCCTCTGACAGATGATACTAGCTCAGTTTCTCTCCTTCGGTCGATGACACTCCCTTAGAACCAAGCCCAGTAGTTGTGCCCTCACAACGGCAGAGACCCGTGTTCATTCCTGACTACACATGCTGTCTGTGTGGAGTTTGCTTCTTCCTGTGACAGCGTGGGTTTTCTCCGGGTGCTCCATTTTCCTCCCACATTCCAAAGGGATTGTAGTTGGCTTCTGTAAATTGTCTCTGGTGTGTCGAATAGAACTAGTGTCGGTTATTGTTGATCGGCGCAGACTCGGTGGGCCGAAAGGGTCTGTTTCCACGCTGTATCCTTAAAGGTAAAACTAAAACCATGCAGGCAGTTTCAGCCGTCAGCATGTTTATGTTTCTGGGGTGAAATGTGACCTCCTGGCCTTGCGAGTGGGAACTGGCAAGTACAGGGTAGCTGAGAGTGCTGGGAAGTAGCGTGGTCAGCATCCTACGTCAGCATGGAACATTCCTACACCATGTAAATCCCCTGGCAGGGTAAGCCAACCAATGTCCGCATGACCTCCACAGCTAACATTCCCAAGAACTAGCCTCTAATTACACCCAGTCAGCTCCTGGGCCAAGGCAGATTGTCCACACATCTAACAACAGACTCCAACACAAGCACTCCACTCAATCGTGTTCTGAAGAAGGGTCTTTTGTGTGAAGCTATTCCTCTTTCCCCAGATGCTGAGTGCTTACAGCATTTTGTTTCCCTTTCCGATTTCGAACATCTGCAATTTGTTTTATTTAGCATGATAGCATTGGTTTATTATCATCACCTATACTGGGACACAGTGAAAAACTTTGTTTTGCACGCTATCCAGGCGGATCAGACCACACCAGAGTACCGTTAAATCATACACGTACAACAGGTAGAGCAAAGAAAAAGGAAACAGCGCAGAATATTGTGTTACAGCTACAAAAAGTGTACATTTTAAAAAGTACAAGATCCACAATGAGGTAGGTTGGAAGATCGGGAAGACAGGTTGGAAGCAGCGACACCCTAGCTTGTGGGAGGACTGCTTAGTAGTCTGATCATAGCGGGGAAGATACTGTTGCTCATTCTAGTGGTATGTGCTTTCTGGCTTTTGTATCTTCTGCTTGCTGCGGAAAAGAAAAGTGGGAATAACTTGGGTGTCCTTGATTATGTTGGCTGCTTTCCCAAGGCAGCATGGTGTAGATGGAGAGATGGGGTGAGGTGGGTGTGTGGAAGGGGGAATGATTTGTGTGATGGACTGGGCTGTGTCCACAACTCTTTGTGATTTCAATGACAGTATTGGCAATCTGCCGCAGAGAGACAGCGCTTCCAACAAACCAGTGTGTCATTTATTTTTCAATTTCAATTAACATTCAAACTGTTGATTTTTAAAAGATTCTTTCATTTTCAAGATCTGGGCATTATTGGTAAGGCAAGTATTTGCTGACCATCCATGACTACCCTTGAGATGGTGGGGGTGAGCTGCCTTCTTGAACATCTGCAGTCCTTCTGGTGAAGGTGTTCCACCTTAGTTGGGTAGAGTTCCAGAGCCTCAGCAAGGGTGAAGGGTCTGTATATTAGACGATGTGACTAGAGGGTATCGGTACTAGTTTATTATTGTCATCCATAGGAGGAAATAAATGTCTATTGTGGTTTATGAGTGCCTGCCAATCGCGCAGACTACTCGAAATTTGCTGCTCCTGCGTTCATCCAGGTAAGTGGAGAGTATTCCATCATACGCCTGGCTTGTGCCTTGTAGGTGGTGGCAAGACCTTGGTGTGTCAGTGGATACCTGGCCTCCGATTCTATGTGGCTGGCCCAGCTGAGTTTCTGACCAATGGTGGGAGATTTTGTTTATACTATTGGTTTTGGGTTAATCCTCATGTGTACTAGAGAAACAGTGAAAAGTTTTTGTTTGAACAGAGAAAGTGTAGATTTTCTTTTAATAAAGGGCAAATCTGCAATGAAATAGGTTGGGAGGGTGAGGTAGGGTCTCGGCCCAAAACGTCACCAAAATTTATCTCCGTAGATGCCGCCTGACCTGCTGAGTTACTCCAGCATTTTGTGTCTACCTTCGATTTAAACCAGCATCTGCAGTTCTTTCCTACTAGGTTTGTAGGGTAATTGGCTTCAGTAAAATTGTAAATTGTCCCCAGTTTGTAGGACAGTGCTAGTGATCAATGGTTGGCGTGGATTCGAAGAACCTGTCTTCGCGCTTTGTCTAAAGTCACTGAACGGCAAGGATATTCGGTTACACTCTCTTTTGTCGGAGGTTATTACTGCCTGGCACTGTTGTGCATGAATGTTACTCATCCCTCATCCGCCCATGCCTGAATATTGCCTCAGTCTTGCTGTAGATAGGCCCAGTCACATCGAGTTTATTACCAAATGCACGAGTACACTGAGGTGCAGTACAAGGCAAGGCAGTGCTGGATTTACCTAGACGCTTGGCAGGCAGAAGCCTAGGGCCCCAAAATCTAGGGGGCCTCCGGTCAAGGCGTATAATATTTTTGACATTGTCATAGGCTTTTCTTACATATGCTGTCACAACGCAATGTAGTCTCTAAACAAAAACCTTCAGTAATTTTCCTTGCCCCCCATTTCAGAATAATACTGTTTTAAGCCGATAACTCGACACTAGCACTGGCAATAAATACATTTTTAAAAAGTACAGCTTTCCAGTCCCTTATCTCATTGGTCCCTTATCTTATCGGCTGCACATCGGTGTCAATCTTGTGGCACCGGGGTCCGGCCAACTTTCACACGTGCTCCAGTAAGCAGCGATGATGGGTGCAGGGAACATCTTTGGATACTTGCAGGCTTCAAAAGTCAAAACTCAGGGGTAAGTAGGAAAGTGCAAAGATATTAGAACTAGGAAGTTGGCAAGGAGCAATGCTAGGGGTAGAGCTGATAATCATTGCTAGAAACCTACTGTGTAGTGCTGTGGCTGCCACTGTCAGGTTAGTAATAAAACTAAGTAATAGGAAAAAGCATACTCGTTTTGAAAACGGTTTTTGGAAGCAGATTTTCAAATATAATTGTCAATAAGGAACAATTCTTTAAGAAATATTTCCCAATTATTATACAGAAAAAAAAAGTTTTATTCTTCACTCAAGTGGATCCCATTTTGAGAGAACGCCTCTTCATGTTTTCCTTTCTACTAATTGTTGAAGATGCATTTTACTTTTTATTTTCAGATTCTAATCTGAGCATTTTATTTTCCTAAAAATTCCTGCTTATTCCACAAAATGTTTACAAAGTTCGGTTGTAGCAAAAGTTTTTCAGTGTTAATTTTAACATTTATGCATTTTTTTTCAATCACTACGGTATTTAACAATAACATTTTATGCCCTTCAGAGAAGGAATTGCGGAATTTTAAACACCCGTCATCATCCTTGGCTTTACTCAAATTATTTAAAACACTCTTCCATCTTCCTCTAGTCATGAGGGTGGGGGATTGGGAGGGGTCAGAAGTGGAATCGCCTCGGGCCTCTCTTCATCTAAATCCGGCACCGAGGCAAGGGCTGCTTCACTTGCTGAAGGGTTGCCAATGGCATTGAACAATCAGAGAACATCCCCACTCCTGACCTTCTGATGGAATGGAGGTCACTGATGAAGCAGTTGGAGATGGTTGGCCCAGGACTCACTCGGAGCAACTCCTATGGCTGGGATAATGGACGTCCAACAACCACAAGTATTGCATAAAGCTCAATAGACATTGCAGTGTATATGTAAGTTACACCATTTAAAATCTGATATGTGCAGGCGTGCAGAATTATTTATGTGGTGTGTGAATCCTTTGCAGCTAATTATACACTGCATTTATGATATGATTTAGGGTTTCCTGTTGGTATATATTTTTAGCTCATGGACTGGGCATGGCGCGTTATCCACCATTTATTTCCACCCCTAGCTGACCTGGAAAGACAGGGTTGGACCATCTCTCTGCACTGTTATGCTCTGCACGGACATGGGTATTTCTTCACCGGATCGTGTACTCACTACTGGAGTCAGAGCGGTACAGCACAGAAACAGGCCCATCAGCCCACACTGTCCATGCCAACCAAGTTGGTATACTGAGTTAGTCCCATTTGCTGGATTTGGCCCATAACCCTCTAAACCCTTCCTATCCATATATCTGTCCAAATGTCTTGATGCCAAGGACAATCACTCTCAGAGAGAACCAGCTAATGTTTCCACTTGGGGATCCTTCATCAGAGATGGGCCTTTGACGTGAAACGTTAACTGTTTCTCTTTCCACAGAGGCTGTCGGAGCTGCTCAGTGTTTCTGGCGTTTACTGTTTTTATTTCAGATTCCCTAATCTGATCTGGCCAATCTGAACTCGATTAACAAATTCATTCGTCTCATGCAATCAAGTCACAAACATTTCCATAATTTTTGGGACAAAGACCCATCATTTATTTATTTGCCTCTGTACGCCACAATTTGAGATTTGTAACATAAAAAAATCACATGTGGTTAAAGTGCACATCGTCAGATTTTAATAAAGTCCATTTTTATACATTTTGGTTTCACCATGTAGAAATTACAGAGACCCCCCCCCCCACCATTTCAGGGCACCATAATGTTTGGGACACAGCAATGTCAGGTAAATGAAAGTAGTCATGTTTAGTATTTTGTTGCATATCCTTTGCATGCAATGACTGCTTGAAGTCTGCGATTCATGGACATCACCAGTTGCTGGGTGTCTTCTCTGGTGATGCTCTGCCAGACCTGTATTGCAGCCATCTTTAGCTTATGCTTGTTTTGGGGACTAGTCCCCTTCAGTTTTCTCTTCAGCATATAAAAGGCATGCTCAATTGGGTTCAGATCGGGTGATTGGCCACTCAAGAATTGGCCATTTTTTAGCTTTGAAAAACACCTTTGTTGCTTTAGCAGTATGTTTGGGATCATTGTCTTGCTGTAGAATGAACCGCCGGCCAATGAGTTTTGAGGCATTTGTTTGAACTTGAGCAGATAGGATGTGTCGATACACTTCAGAATTCATTATGCTACTACCATCAGCAGTTGTATCATCAATGAAGATAAGTGAGCCAGTACCTTCAGCAGCCATACATGCCCAGGCCATAACACCCCCACCACCATGTTTCACAGATGAGGTGGTATGCTTTGGATCTTGGACAGTTCCTTCTCTCTTCCATACTTTGCTCTTGCCATCACTCTGATATAAGTTAATCTTCGTCTCATCTGTCCACAAGACCTTTTTCCAGAACTGTGATTGCTCTTTGAAGTACTTCTTGGCAAACTGTAACCTGACCATCCTATTTTTGCAGCTAACCGGTGTTTTGCATCTTGCAGTGTAGCCTCTGTATTTCTGTTCATGAAGTCTTCTGCAGACAGTGGACATTGACAAATCCACACCTGACTCCTGAAGAGTGTTTCTGATCTATCAGACAGGTGTTTGGGGATTTTTCTTTATTATAGAGAGAATTCTTCTGTCATCAGCTGTGGAGGTCTTCCTTGGCCTGCCAGTCCCTTTGCGATTAGTAAGCTCACCAGTGCTCTTTCTTCTTAATGATGTTCCCAACAGTTGATTTTGGTAAGCCTATGGTTTGGCTGATGTCTCTAACAGTTTTCTTCTTGTTTCTCAGTCTCATAATGGCTAATTTGACTTTCATTGGCACAACTTTGGTCCTCATGTTGATAAACAGCAATAAAAGTTTCCAAAGGTGATAGAAAGACTGGAGGAAAGACTAGGTGCTGAGAGCTCTCTTCTACCCGCATTAAGGAGGCATTTAAAAACACCTGAGCAATTACAAACACCTGTGAAGCCATGTGTCCCAAATATTATGATGCCCTGAAATGGGGGGACTATGTATAAACACAGCTGTAATTTCTACATGGTGAAAACAAAATGTAGAAAAATGGCCTTTAATAAAATCTGACAATGTGCACTTAACAACATGTGATTTTTTTTCTATTACAAATCTTAAATTGTGGAGTACAGAGGCAAATAAATAAATGATGGGTCTTTGTCCCAAATGTAATTGGACTCTGGCTGGAATCAAGGAATAATTAAGGTGGCCATTTTGAGAAACATTTAGACGGGTTCTTGGATACGACAGGTTTAGAGATGTATGTATTCATCCTGTCTAAACCGGTCATATGCCAAACGCAGGCAGGTGGAACTAGTGCAAATGGGGCATGTTGATCAATGTGGGCAAGTTGGTCCGAAGGGTCTCTTTCCATACTGTATGACGCCATGACTATGACTATTGGACACATCAAATTTACATCTATTCCTACTTGGGTAATTCCATCTGCCCCATTTTCCACATAACCCTGACTACTATTCTGCCTCAAGAACACAGTTTCCGTTTAAAGGTTCAGGGTGATTCTGCTTCTATACAGGCATGGAATTCCAAATCACTGTCACGCACAACATAAAACAAGTTGTTTCACACATCCCACGCCCAAAATCTTACATGTGAGCCATCAGTCCTAGAATCGTCCACTAATCGTCCAGTTTTGCCCCACAGTCTGAAGAAGGGTCTCAACCCGAAACGTCTCCTATTCCTTTTCTCCACAGATGTTGTCTGACCCGCCGAGTTACACCAGCTTTTTGTGTCTGACCCCACAGTATTAACATGAATTCTCCATTTACATACACGTTTATCCCACCATCTCAGTCACCCTGTCCCCTCCACTCCCCTTTTATCTTGTTTCTCTTCCCCATCCCTTCCACCCACACCACTTCCTCCAGCTTTACATTTCACTCCTCTTCTTTCCTGATCTCCTTCTGGTCTCCTTTTCATCTCCAGCCTTTGTCATTTATTCTATCCATCAGACAATCAACCCTGACCAACCCCCCACCCCCTCCCTTTACCTGTATCCATCTCTCACTTCTCAGGCTTTTTTCTTCTCTCCTTCCTACTCCATCAGTTTGAATAAGGATCTTGACCTGATGCTGCCTGAGATGAGTTGCTCCAGTGCTTTGTGTTTTAATGATTCATGTTTTCATCCTGTCTAAACCTGTCATATGTTTCGCTCAGGGACAAAGACAGCAGAAGAAATCCCCTCGGCCCAGGGTTCCATGCTGGCCATCGGACCCATCCATTTTCCAGTATTTTTATACGTTGTGAGTGACAACACAATGAAGCCCAATAGCAAGAGCAGCATACAACAGGCAGAGCCAAGTCAAAGGAGCTCCACTGCCCTTCTCATGGCTCTGTGAATGGTGGTGGACAGGTCTACAGTTCCAGGTAGGGGACGACTCCAATACTCCCATTCTCAACAAACATGTAATGCCACGTGAATGTCCGAGAACGCCAAGCATTAACATCTGCCTTCAACCAAAAGCTCAGAATGGATGATTCATCTTGGCTTCCTCCCGAGGTCGCTCCCCCAAAACAGGAGCCTGGCTTCAGCTGATTCATTCAGGTCCTGGTGCCAACTAAGAGGGGTGGGTGCCAATGGAAGCCTGCCCATGCTGTCCCAGTCATTCTAGCTCCAACGCCGTTTTGGAATGTACAATACTTTTCAGTATTGAAGTGAAAATAGGAACCCGAGGGGCAGTATTTTTCACTCAGAGGGTGGTGGGTATATGGAATGATCTGCTAGTGGAGGTAGCTGAGGCACACACAATAACAGTGTTTTAAATGGCACTTGCTCAGGTACATGGATAGGTTTAGAGGGATATGGGCCAAATGTCGGTAATTGGGATTAGCATAGGTGGGGCAGCTTGGTCAGCATGGCCGAGTTGGACCTGTTTCCGTGTTACTTGACTATTATTACCAAAACAGGCCCTAACTAAATAGAACGATCACTATTAGATTGCAAAGCAAGTGTTTCTGCTCTAAGAGGCTGGATCATTTGGGAAAATAAGCACACAGAGGTTATTACTTTCCCCAACTTTGATCATTCATCATGTGCCTCTAGGACCAAAATGACCATTATACAATGTGTAGGAAGGAACTGCAGATGCTGGTTTAAACCGAAGATAGACACAAAAATCTGGGGTTTTCTCCAGATGCTCAAGTTTCCTCCCACATAGCAAAGACATATAGGTTTGTTGGGTGAACACAAAATGCTGGAGTAACTCAGCAGGTCAGGCAGCATCTCTGGAGAAAAGGAATGGGTGACGTTTCGGGTTGAGAGCCTGCTTCAGACTGAAAGTCACGGGAAAGGGAAACGACAAACCTCATTTCCCTTTCCCGTGAGTTTCAGTCTGAAGAAAGGTCTCGACCTGAAACGTCACCTTTCCCAACCATCATAAAATACTTTGTGTAACAAGCCTGCCAAAGTTTAATGTTTGTAAATTGGCCTGGAGAACTTAAGGCATTTTTAAACAAATGCAAAGTTGCAGAAAATTATATGCCCATATTTTAAAAAAGTGTCCATTTCATGTCACCTTGACAACAATGTGCAGCATCCGAACATTGGAAAAACTTGCCAGGCGTTTTAGGGGAACGTTAACAAAATCAAAGGCCTTGGCAGCTTCATATGTGGCTGCCACTGGTGCAGTAATTAAGTTTCTGATTAATAATTCTTTGGGCAAAGTACTCATTTATGTAGGATGACCTATTCCGGGGGATCAGGGAAGCGAAGAGGCTGTATGGACAAAAACTTAATAGCCACTTCGCAAATTACAAAGACACACGTCGCTTGTGGCAGGGATTTCATACCATCACTGACTACAAGCCCCCCCCCCCCCCCCCCCCCGCTGCGGATATGCCAAAACGACCCCTCTCTACCAGATGAACTGAACGAGTTCTACGCACGGTTTGAGGTTAAAAACAGCACCCAGACACGTGCACTACTGCCATCTCCCAGTGACCAGTCGCTCATGCTGTCCGCAGCCGGTGTTAAAAAGGCCTTTGCCAGCATCAATCCACGCAAAGCTGCAGGGCCGGACAACATTCCTGGATGCGTTTTAAGAGACTGCGCCGAGCAACTGAAAGATGTCTTCACAGACATTTTTAACATCTCACTCAGCCAGGCAGTAGTGCCCAACTGTATTAAGAGTGCCACCATCGTCCCTGTCCCGAAGAAACCAAACCCAGCCTGCCATAATGACTTTCGACCAGTGGCTCTAACACCCATAGTAATGAAGTGTTTTGAGCGACTGGTTATGCAGCATATCAAAAATAGTCTACCTGCCGACCTAGACCCACTGCAGTTCGCCTACAGAGCCAACCGATCCACAGAGGAGGCAGTCTCAACAACACTGAACCTCGTACTGTCACACCTTGATCGGAAAAATATTTATGCCAGGATCCTCTTCAGACTTCAGCTCTGCTTTTAACACAATCATTCCGCAGCAGCTGGTGGAGAAGTTGGAGCTATTGGGGGTTGATGCTGGCACATGTAACTGGGTCCTGAACTTTCTATCGCAACGGCAGCAGACAGTCAGGGTGGGCAGTAGGACATCAAAAACCATAGCCGTGAGCACTGGCTCGCCCCAAGGCTGTGTCCTAAGCCCCCTGCTGTTTAGTCTGCTTACACACGACTGTACTGCTAGACTCAACAACAACTTCATCAACAAGTTCGCTGATGACACAACAGTGGTGGGTCTCATCAGTGACAATGATGAGTCGGCTTACAGGATGGAGGTGGAGCTGCTCACAGGATGGTGCAAATCCCACAACCTCATTCTCAACGTGGGAAAAACTAAGGAGATGGTGGTTGACTTCAGGAGGGCGGGAAAACAACACCATACACCTCTGCACATCGATGGAGCTGATGTGGAAAGAGTCAGCAGCGTGAAGTTCCTAGGACTCCTGTCAGATGACCTGACATCCACGACCAACACCACAGCACTGGTCAAGAGAGCCCAGCAGCGACTACACCCTCTCCGAAGACTACCGAAAGCAGGTCTCCCCACTACACACCTACGAACTTTTTATAGGGGGACAATCGAGAGCACATTAACCTACGGCATCACTTCCTGGTTCGGGAGCTGCAAGGCGTACGAACGGCACCAACTAGACAGGATTGTGAAGACCGCCAGCAGGATTATTGGTGCTCCACTCCCTTTCCTGCTGGACATATATATGTATCAGCAGAGCCATCTCCATCATCAAAGACCCCTACCACCCATCGCATCACATATTCTCCATCCTGCCTTCTGGGAAGAGGTACAGGAGCATTAGCTGCAAAACCAGCTTCTTCCCGCAGGCTATAAGACTGATAAACGGACTTTGCCCCCTGCCAAAGTATCGCGCACCAACCACCAACCTGGACACACTGCAGCAGAGCCACTGTCGTGCCGCTGCCGATCGGAATGCCTGTTGATGTTTAGTAGAGAGTAGAGTGTTTAATTTGTTCATGATATATGTATTTTTATTTCTATTTATTTTTTACTGCACACTGAATGGACACTGGTTGAGCAACATTTTTTTATTTCCTCTGGGTATGTGAGTACTCAGGAAAATGACAATAAAGATATACTATACTATACTATGATAGATGGCCAGGATGAACAGGAATCTGAAAACTTACTAACAAATTCAGGAAGAGTTTTTGTTTGACAACCATCAGGCTCTTGAATGCTCCAGGCACCAACTAAATTGCACGCTGTCTGAAGAAGGGCCTCAACCCGAAACGTCACCTATCCATGTTCTCCACAGATGCTGGATGATCTACCGAGTTACTCCAGCACTTTGTGTCCTTTTATGCACTATCTTGGTTGCACTAGGGACTTTGGGGTTTTGTTTTGCATTAATATTGTAGTTTTTAAACATTCATTAAACTTTTGTTTGTGTTATCTACGAGTACTGTGTTTACAGCCTTGCTATGCTGCTGCAAGTAAGAATTTCATTGTTTCAATTCTGTGCTCACAAGCATCTTTTGGAGAATTGTGTGCAGTTCTGGTCAGCCGTTGGTGGAAGGATGTGAAGGCTTTGGAGGGGGTGCAGAGGAGAGGTTGGACAAACTTGCATTGCTTTCTCTGGAATGTCTGAGGTTGAGGGGAGAGTTACACTAATCAAAACCAGGTAAAGACCGCAAGTTTTATTCTTTGTTGAAACCGATGGGGTTTTGCAGCAGTCCCCCAGCTTTGGTCACTGTTAGTAATACCAATTTAATATATAACGCAAGCTTAATACACAAAACCAATTTTCAAATAAAAATAAGTTTAATATATTTTAACTGAATTAAAATTCCCCAACTGGCATGGTGTGAAGTGAGCTCAGAGCCTCCGGATTATTGCTACAAGGCACAATTGCTGGTCATAAATTCATAAGGAGCAGAATGAAGCTACTCGGCTCCAAGTTACTCTGCCATTCAATCATGGCTGATCTATGTGTAGGAAGGAACTGCAGATGCTGGTTTAAACCGAAGATAGACACAAAATGCTGGAGTAACTCAGTGGGACAGGCAGCATCTCTGGAGAGAAGGGATGGGTGACGTTTCAGGTCGAGACCCTTCTTCAGTCTAGTCATCAGAAAGAGGAACGAGAGATATAGACGGTGATGTAGATGCAGGAGGAATCACAGAGGGGGAGCAGCTAGAGAGCTGATCTATCTTTCCCTCTCAACCCCATTCTCCTGCCTTCCCCCTCTAAACAGTTCTACAACAGGATCATTCTATAGAAAGAAACGTGCACTTTATACCGTTCACACTAACCACGTTTCCACATCTCCTTTCACCCTCTCAGGATTTCAATCAATTAAGTATTTTAAAGGAGTAGTTATTGCTGTGTGCAATGCTGGAGCTGATGTAGAAACAAGCACCCACAAAAGGCAATGTACTTTGCTGCTGCCAGATGCGAGCTAATTATAGGCCTGAGTATCAACTCAATGTATCCGGTAAACAAGTCCGAAGAACAGCGTTCGTTGAGTGCTGTATTAGAGTACTAGCCAACATGCGTACAAGTTGGAACCCAACACCACGCCATCCCAATTCATAGGGAACAAGCTAAAGTTGCAACACCACCAGCATCTTGAGCGTTTTAACAGCTGACATGTTTACTACAGACGTGAACATTTGGAATGACAACATACCATTTCATATCCTGAAATCTGTATATTTTCAGTACATTGAGGCAGTAGTTTCTCCAGGTTGATTCAACAGCCAAGGCAGCACACCAACACATCTACTTCCCGAGGAGACCGAAGACATTCAGCATGTCTCCAATGACTCTTACAAACTTCGACAGATGCAGCATAGAAAGCATGCTGTCGGGTTGCATCACAGTTTGGTTTGGGAACAGCTCTGCCCAAGATTGCAAGAAATATCAGTGTGTGTGTTGTGTGTAGATGTATCCCAGTCCATCGCACTGGTCAGACTCCATCATCGATTCCATGTACACTTCATCCTGCCTCGGGAAAGCAGTCAACATAATCAAAGATGTCCCCGACGTCCTCCTCCTTACTGCTCCCATCCCGCAGATGATAAGAGAAGCACACCACTAGTCTTCCCCTCCATTATCAGGCTTCAGAATGGTCCTTCCATTGGCTAGGGTACTGCCTAATGCCCCAGTGTGGATATTGGACTTTGTCTCTGGAACTGGTGCACTAAAATGCTGAAAACTATTTTCTGTACTCTGTACCTTCTGCTTATTGGAAAGAGAGGTCTACCCAGTATTGATGCAGGTGATGTTCTTGTAAATGCATACAGTGCTTGATCAGCAACAGGCAAGTGTTCACAAATCCATGTACACAAATCTATCAATACGCCATCTGATTCAGGGATGACAATACTATTACCAAGACAAAAACTTTCAATCAGATCCTCTCTAGTTCGATGAGTGATCGTCTTGTCTTCAGGTCTGTAGTAAAAAAGTCATTGTTTGACAAGACTGGGAAGTCACACCTGAAATCACATCCATGGACTGGAAAAAATATATAAATGCAGTACACTTCAATGGACTGAACACATTATAGCTGGACATATGTAGGAAGGAACTACAGAGGCTGGTTTAAACCAAAGATAGACACAAAAAGCTGGAGTAACTTAGTGGGTCAGACAGCATCCCAGGAGAACATGGATAGGCGACCCTATTCCTTCTTCAGGGATGGTGCCTGACCCGCTGAGCTACTCTAGTACTCCTTTTTGTAAACCAGCATTTCAAGTTCTTTGTTTCTGATCCATTTTTTGCTGCTGGCCAAGTGATCAACATTAGCCAGGATCCATTCTTCAATAGTTGCATCTATGGGATTTTTTTCTACCCCACCGAACCAGCAACTCCATTTACTCAGCTTCAGGTATGGGTGAGGCCGACCTGAACGGCATTTTTACCCATCCCAATCACTCTGCAAAGATGCTGGTGCCACCGCCATGGGGTGTTGTGGACTTTTGGGTGAAGGTGCACTGACAATGCGGGGATTTAATCCAGCCATGAAGAAGGGACAGCAATATATATATATTCATATCAGACAGGGCTTTGGATTAACAGCTCATGCAACAAACATCACATAGCACTCCAAGTGAGATTAGGGTACTGGGGACACAAGGCACTGCAGATGCTGGAATCTGGATCAAAACACAAAATGTTGGAGGAACTCAGCATGTCAGGCAGCATCTGTGAAGGGAGATTGACGTATCAGGTCGGGACCCTTCTTCAGACTGAAGCAGTGTCCTATCCTGAATTGTTGTCTGTACTTCCCCTCCACAAATGCTTCCTGACCCGCTGAGTTCCTCCATCTGTTTATTTCTTAAACCACCCTCCTCTGTGCCAACTCCATCTTCAGTACAAGATGAAGACACAAAATGTTGGAATAACTCAGCGGCTCAGGCAGCATCTCTGAAGAAAATGTTCATTTTTTCCCCAGAGACCTACTGAGTTTCTCCAGATATGCTGCGTAACCCACTGAGTTACTCCAGCATTATGTATCTATCTTTGATATAAACCAGCATCTGCAATTCGTTTTTATTCCATCCTCCGTCGAGCCAACTTAAAGCAAAAAGCTGGAGGTACTGCATATCTGAAGTGAAAATGGCCAATCGAAATGTTCAGCTTGTCAGGCATCTGTGAAGAAAGAAACAGGCTTCTTTCATTAGACTTTAGAGATACAGCGTGAAAACAAGCCCTTCAGCCCATTGAGTCCGCGCCGACCAGCGATCACACGGTACACTAGCACTATCCCACATACTAGAGAAATGTACATTTTACAGAAGCCAATTCATCTACAAACCTAAAACATCTTTGGAGTGTGGGAAGAAACCGGAGAACCTGGAGAAAACCCACGCAGTCACAGGGAGAACCCACAAACTCTGTACAGACAGCCACCCACGGTCAAGATCAAACCCGAGTCTCTGGCGCTGTAAGGAAGCAACTACCGATGGGCCATCTTTTTCAGGTCAGTAGAAAGCTCCGATGAGCTATGAACCTAGTTCTCCCTCGACTAACATTGACTGACTGTTGATTTCCCCTGACGTCCACTGAACAAAATATACCCAATAGAAATATATTAAATGATGAGTCACTGATAAGGCAAACAGTCAGAATCTTTATCAGAGTGAAACGTCATTGACTAGAAGTCACAGCTTTAATGTCAGAGGGGGGAAAGTTTAAAGACAATGCATGGGACAAGTTTTTTTTGTGGTGGGTGCTGGGAACGTGCTGCCAGGCCTGGTGGTGGTATCAGAAAAGTGTGCTTAAGACAGGAAAATTAATCATCAGTTGGCATCGAGGACTCCTTAGCCTGGAGAAGGTTCACAACCCATAATGTCACCTATCCATGCTCTCCAGAGAAGCTGGGTGACCCACTGACATACTCCAGCACTTGGTGTCAGCCCAGGGTGGTGTTGGAAGCAGATATGATAATGGCATTTAAGAAGCTTTTAGACAGTCACATTGATATTCATGGAGTGAGGTGACATGGATCACTTGTAGGCAGAGGACATTAGTTTAACTTGGCATCATGTTCAGCATAGACATTGTGGGCCTGTTCCTGTGCTGTACTATTCTTAGTTCTAAAACGAACTGGCTCGGGGCAAAAATCCAGACAAGGAAAAGAAAATGGACAGTTCTACCAGTGTGGGATGCAGTCATCTATACGACACCTACGTCATCTATATATTACCAAGTTCCCAGCCCTGATGTCAGGTTCCATCCCGACTACAGGCGCTTGCTTTTTCAGAGGTTGTACGTTCTCCCCTGACCTGCGCGGGTTTCCTCCCACGTTCCAAAGTTGTACAGGTTTGTTGGTTAATTGGCTTGGTGTAAATGTTAAATTGTCCCTAGTGTGTGTAGCGTAGTGTTAAATGTGGGGGGATCGCTGGTCGGTGCGGACTCGGTGGGTGGAAGGGCCTGTTTCCGCGCTGAATCTCTTAACTAAACTAAAGAAAAAAATGCCCTCCACCAATACCCTCTGGCTCCCATCACCAAGCCAATTTTGGATCCAGTTTTGCCAACCTGCCTCATGTCTAGCCTTCTGGACCAACCTAGCACAGGTAAAAGCTTTACAGAAGTCAATGTAAAGCACGTCTACCACAATGACCTCATCAATTTTCTTATCTCTTGAAAAACCCCCTTAGATTTGAGAAGCTAACCCGTGTAGTTCCCAGGCTTATTCCCGCTGTCCATTTTTAAACAAAGGGTCAACAACATCAGCTACCCTGGTACCTCACCTGGAGCTAATAAAGATACCACCAGGGGCACCAAACGATTGGGAGCCCCGCCAACAGCCTGTTTTTTTGTGTGGTCTTTTTAAACATTTTTAGTGCGCTTTATAAGTTTGTGTAAATGTTCTCCGGTTTGTTTTATGTGGGGATGGGGTGTCGGGAGAAACTTTTTTTTCCCGTTTCATACTTTGCTGGAGACACAATGTTTCCAGGTCGCGTATCTGGTCGCTTTGCAGCCTATCATCGATGGAGCTGGAGGCCTCCTCGGACTGACCTTGGGCCCAACCACGGTGCGCGTACTTAATATCGGAGCCGATCGCTTGCCTGGGATCACTCCAACAGTGCCTGCGGACTTACCATCATGAGCTCGCAGTCTCGGGAGAGGCTAGTTGGAAGCTCCGATGAACGCAGAGGCTCGACCAGCCCCGATGCGGAGAAACTGACATCCTCCCCGATGTAGGAGCCGGATCGTCCCTACGTGGAGGGCTCAAAATGGGAGTGAAGATCGTCCCGTCAACAGAGGGCTCGAGGCGCCCGACCGCGGGAGAGCTAAGGGAAGAGATTGAACTTTTTTTCGCCTTCCATCACAGTGAGGCATGTGGAGTCTCTGTGGTGGATGTTTATGTTAAAATGTATTTTGTGTGTTCTGTTGCTTTTTATTTGTATAACTGACTTGGCAAATGAAATTCCTCGTATATGTTGCAAAACATACTTGGCTAATAAAGTATTATTGTGATTGTGAAATTTCTCTGTCAGACAACCAACAATCTCCTCCCTTACTTCCCTTAGCATCATCGGACAGGTCCCATCTGACCCTTGGGATTTATCCACCCTAAAGTGCTCCAATATTTCCAACGCTCCCTCCTTGCTGAAACAGATGTGCTCCACAATATCAGCAGATCCTTACCTCTCTAGCCTCCACGCCCTCCTCCCTTTCTTCCCCAAGGTCTGGTACAGTCTCCTCCCTGGTAGCTCTGAATCTGGGGAGTTCTTGGGGGTTCATTTTACAGAGTGAAAGCTTCATCTCAAAACATGACTTCAAACCCACCCTAACCATTCCAAATCTTATGTTTTATAGTTTAGTTTAGAGATACAGCGCAGAAACGGGCCCTTCAGCCCACCGAGCCAATTTGCCTACAAACCTGAACGTCTTTGGGATGGAATTTCTAGGCTAAATGAGCCCATCGACCTGCAAAGAAATGAAGACAGGAAACTGCAAACATCGGAACCTTGAGCAAAACAAAGCGTTAGAGGAACTCAGTGGAGCAGGCAGCATCTGTGGAGGCTTTGGACAGGTGATGTTTCAGGTCGAGATCCTCCTTCAGAATGACTGGAGCAGAGGGAGGAGAATGCTAGAAAGGGGTGGAAGAAACCTGGAAATGAGGTGGGGATGGAATAAATGTGCAGGGATTGCTGTGACTGGCAGAGAGAGTATTGACAGATGGGTGGAATAAGTAATAAAACCTAGAGGTGAAAAGGAGACAAAAAAGGGTGTCCGTCATGGAAAAAGAAGTGAAATGTAAAATGAGAAGGAAGAATACTGTGGAAGGGGGCGGGGAGGGGAGGGACGCAAATGGGGAACTCAGGATTGGGAGATGTGTACGATGGAGGGGGAATGAGCAGGGTGATTATCAGAGAAAACTATTGCGCATGGGAGTGGAGGCACAGGAAAGAAGTACGGTAGAGGGGTATTACTTGAAATTGTAGAATTCAATGTTCATACCGTAAGGTTATAATCTACCCGAGCTGATTACGAGGTAGTGTTCCTCCAGTTTGTGCGTGGCAACGGAGGCAGCCCAGGACAGGAAGGAATGGGAGGGGGAGGTAAATCGGTTAGCAACCGGGAGATCCCGCAGGCCTTGGTGATCGAGCACAAGAGTTAGGTGAAACAGTCGCCGAGTCTACGGCTGGTTTCACCGATGTAAAACAGGCCACACCATGAGCACTAAATGCAATAAACAAAGTTTAAAGAGGTGCATTTGAACCTAGAGAAAGGAATTATGAAGACGGGCTGTTCCAAGTTACTTGTGAGTAGTTGAAGCAAATATTCTAAGTAGGCAGGACTTACCAGCAACACCTCCTGAGCATCAGTTTACACTGCACACTTTGAAGCCAGTTAGATATTTTTCCAAGCAGTTTCCATTGTAATAACTAACTGAAATGCACGGAACAAAACGCCCAATGTGATAATGATCAGATAAATGGCTTTAGTGATGTTGTTTGATGGATGATATTGATCACGATAGTGGAGACTGTCAAGGTCCTCCGAATAGTGCCATGGGACCTGTTGTCACTGACCTGAGAGATTGGCTGCATTCTGATTGAAAGTCTGCTGACGGAGAGCACTTCTAATTGGCCAGCACTCCCTTAGTGCAGCAGTGGCAATCTGTATTGAGCGCCTAAGTCTCTGGAATGAAACCTTCACCATCAGACATCATACAGAAGCCTCATTGATCAGGAGTGTCAAGGTTGAATAGTTACATAAACCCCATATTCCAAAAAGTAGCACAATTGCGTTAGGAATTCATTAATGAATGAATATTAGTGCAAAGAATGAAGTATGGACATTGAGGTAGAAACAACAATCAGACACGACTGCACAGTAAATCATTTCATTCTTCCCAACCCTACCCAAAAATCAGATGAGCTTCACAACCATGGTGTGTTTTGTGTAAATAACATTCCTTTCCATGGCTACATATGCTTCAGACTTGGGAGTTGATTGTGCATTCCCAAGGTCAGAGTTAATCAGATTTGAGACAAATGAAGAACAGGAGTCTTTTTTTCCCCATAAAATTTTATTCAGTAAATCTGGAATACACGGTGCAAAGCTTTGTAAAGTGCCTTCCTGGTGACTCATTGTAAACAGGTTTAATTTCAACCAGAGTATAGCTTGCAACATGTATGAAGATGATACAAAGTTAGTTCATTAAGGTAGACACAGGATACACATACATCGACCACTGCAGCATGCTTTTCTGTTGATAATGTCATGATAACCAAGCGAGCCAAGTGGAGGCAGTTTGGTGTGGAACATATTCTTATCCAGAGAAGATTCCAACTGTTTCACATTGACAGGAAATAATCAAAATCCATGGACTTTCCTTCAATCTATAAATTTGCTTCTAATTCTGTTGAGGTTAGAAACTCAGAGCGATAAAACATAGCTTAACACCAGAACCCTCATTGTGGAGTCAAAAACTGCACCCTCTGAGGATAATTCCATAAGGTGGTCAAATTAAAGGTACCCGTGACAAGATCAGGAACTAATCATGTTCCCGCTTTGCTTGCTCACACCAAAGGCATAATTACTTGCACGCTTACAATCTAACGAGAATGACGAGCAACATTTGGCAGCATATATCCTGTAGTCAATTCACCGAGGACAGAAGAAGGGTCGCGACTCGAAACGTCACCCATTCCTTCTCTCCAGAGATGCTGACATTCCTGCTGAGTTACTCCAGCATTTTGTGTCTATCTTCACTAAGGACAGACTTCCCTTCACAGTATAATGAGCGGAGTCAACAATTCTGTGCTGGTTTCCTCTATCTGTCACACAAACAGTAGAGAATCACGCCAGCTTCTGTGCACTTCCAACTGTAATGACTTGTTATAATTGCCGTACAGCAGCAGTCACTGTGAATTACATATTATTCACATTGCTTAGCTAATTCAGTCATGAACGAGTACTTGTACAAAGAATGAAGCAGAGTACCAATTGAAAATGAAGCATTTTTATCACTCCCATCTCACCTTCATCACCATGATCAAGTCACTTGGGGAAATCAGTACAGTCAGTCCTATACAACAGCACACATTTTGATCAAAGGTACAATTCTTCTTGATCAGATGAAACCAGAGAGATCAGCTCAGTGCGGATATAACTCAGTCCGATAAATACAACTTCTTCAAAGTAGGCATAACTTGAGGAGATTTAGCAGACAAAGACAAAACGTGTAGGGAGGAACTGCAGATGCTGGTTCAAACCCAAGATAGACAAAAAGCTGGGGTAACTCAGTGGGTCAGGCGGTATCTCTGGAGAAAAGGAATAGGTGATGTTTCAGATCTCGACCCAAAAACGTCACCTATACCTTTTCTCCAGAGATGCTGCCTGACCCACTGAGTTACTACAGCTTTTTGTGTCTACCTCTGGCCAATACATCTGCATTTGGAAATGGCTCATCAAAGAAAGGAGCAATTAATGACAGACAATAAATGCTGCCCTTACCACAGATGTGAAAAACAATTCAGGATATGGTCGCATGGTTATGTTACCTGAACAAACCTGGAGCAAACTCCAAAAAATCTGCTGTTTAAATCCTGTCATCGCAGAAATTAAATACAAGCAATGTTGTTTGTGTGACAGAAAGTTAACTAGATTGATGTGTAGCACCATGTGAACTGTTGTAAGAGCACAGCAACTTGGAAGTGTGTACCACCAGACTCAGGAACCGCTATTTGCCCTCTGAATGGTCCTTCCATAAGCTAGGTAACTGCCCAATTCACCTCTACGCCATTGTGGACACTGAACTTTGTCTATGGATCTGATGCGCTGCAATGCTGGGAACTATATCCGGCACTCTTGCTCCACCTATTATACTCGAGTTTGACTTGATTGTATTTATGTATGGTATATCTGATCTGTTTGGATAACAAAGCTTTTCACTGTACCTTGGTAAACCGAGAGTACCTGTACTTTTTTTAATCTACAAAATAAAAGGGCTGGATACGAGACTGGAGTCAGCACAAGTGACCGTAAAACTGTTGGACTGCATGAACATACATTCCTTCAATGTCCTTTAGGAACAGGAACTTGCCACCTTTAACCGGTTTGGTTGGTGCACAAATCTAGATCAATGTGGCTGACTTTTAACTGCCCAGTGAAATACAATTTAATGCCAACTACTTCCCTGTAGTTCACAAAATGGGCAACAGGGGAACAGGTAACAAACTGCTGGTCTTTCCAGGGCCTACTAATGTAAGAATTAATATAAAAAGTACTCAGTAGTAGGTTAAAAAAAAACCCACCCCATGGAAAGTAATTGAACAAGTTGTGGGAGAATTAAAGTGAGGCAGTTCTGAATTAAATGAGAAATGGTGTGTGAGGTTTGGGGATGGAAAAAGAGCTCAAGTTAAATTAGAAAAAATGATTTCCTTATGGGCCTGTCCCACTTACGCGATTTTTATCGGCGACTTGCCGGCACCCGTCATAGACACAGCAGGTCTCCGAAATATTTCAACATGTTGAAAATCCAGCGGTGACCAGAAAAAGGTACGACTCTTTGGGCGACTACTCACGACCATATAGGCTTCACATGTCTCCAGGGTGTCGCCTGTATGGTTGTGAGTAGTCTCCTCAGTCACCCAAAGAGTCGTAGCGTCTTTCTGGTCGTCGTTGAATTTTCAACATGTTGAAAATTTTCGGCAACCTATGACAGGTGCCGGCAGTCGCCGAAAAAGTTGCGTAAGTGGGACAGGCCCTTTGGTTGTACAGCTCTCTACTTCCTGAGGTTCTTGACCTCAATACCAGACATTATCATCTACGATAAAAAGAGTGGTAAAAGGCCAGTTAATTTATTTTAGTGAGGTTGAACAGGAATGAACACTGGCCAGAACCTGAAGGAATCATCCTAATTTTTAGATGAAAATAGCGCCATGAGATTATTTTTGCTTAACTGACAAACAGCCAGGATCCAATCTTATACAATGTGCCAGCACTCTCAAAAACCATGTGGCAGTGTCAGTGAACACTTGCATTTGAGCCAGTGGGGTGGATTTTGAATGCACAACTGAGCCAGATCACTGGTGGATCAACAGGTAAACGCAAGCTGTTGAGACTTCAGCACTAGAACCACAGAAGTGCAGGGGACTCGGGAAGGGAATGCGGACGCAGACCAAGCAGCGAGAAACAGGCATTTAATATCCAAAGCACTGAATGGACAGAGTAATGAATGCAGGGGATTTACATGGTGTGGGAATGTTCCATGCTGACGTAGGATGCTGACCACGCTACTTCCCAGCACTCTCAGCTCTTCTGTACTTGCCAGCTCCCACTTGGAAGGCCGGGAGATCACATTTCATCTCAGAAACATGAACGCGTTGAAGGCTGGCACTGCCTCTGCATGGTTTTAGATTTTGCTTTAGTGATATAACTGGACAAAGGTCCTTTGGCCCAGAGTCTGCACTGATCATCTGTACACTAGTTCTATCCTAATACTAGTGTACACGAACTTGAACTTTTACAGAGGCTAATTAACCTACAAGCCTGTACGTCGTCTTTGGGATGTGGGAGGAAAGCAGAGCATCCAAAGGAAGCCACGCGGTTACAGGGAGAACGTGCAAACTCCATGCAGACAGCACCCAGTCAGGATCGAATCAGAGTCTCTGGCGCTGTGAGGCAGCAACCCGAGATGCCCACTGTGCTGCCCACACGTTGGATATCAAATGAAAAGCAACGTTTCTTCAAATTACCCTTCCTCCAGTTCTTTGAAGTTACACACTCTGGATAAAGGGAATACCAGTGGATATTATGCCTAGTCTCTCAAAGAATTTGAAATGTGGAATCAAAGATTTTTGTAGAAAATAAAATGCTCATGGTGTAGATATTGGAATTAATGGAAAATTGGTTGGCTAACAGGAATTTCTAGGCATAAATGGGTCTCTGCTTGGCAAGTTGTGATGAGCTCTGTGTCACGTGGGTCAGGACCAGAGCTTCAACTGCTGTTTTAAGACACGTCATATTAATGATCTGGATGAAGACACCAAAGGCATGATTGCAAAATGTTCACATGGCATAAAGGTAGGTTATAAAGTCCTAAGTGATGGGAGCATTATTAGGCCATTCAGCCCATCAAGTCTCCTCCGCCGTTCAATCATGACTCATCTATCGCTCCTAACCCCTCATGCATGTGGTTCCCCAATCCGGCTCCACCATTGGTCGAATATGGCTGATCTTCTGCCACAATGTCATTCCCATCCCTCGATTTCATTAATAAGCAGAAACCTATTGATCTGTTTGGAATGAACTGGGTGACCGAGTCTCCTTGAACTTGGACTTTATCTAGGACAGATTTGTAAAGATTCACTGGTTACTGTGAAGAAATATATCACCGCAGTCTTAAACAGCCTGCCCGTTATACTGAGACCGTGACCCCTGGTTCTACACTTCTCGGCAGTGGACACACTCCCTGTGTCCAACCTGTCAAGCTTTGCAACTTTCAGAGGTCTACTGTCCTCTCAACTCAAGAGAATACAGATTTAGCCTACCCGTTCAGCAGACCTGCAATCTTGTCATCTTCACTGCACTACCTCAACTCCATATGCATCTCGTAATTGAGGTATAGACCAACAATGTATACGTATTCAAGATGCTTCTCACCAAGTCCCTACATTATTGCACAAAGATCTTTATTCCCTGTACTAATATTTGCTTGTAATGAAGATCATACCATTTGCCTTTTTAATCACTCGCTGCAGCTGAATGTTGGCTCTCAGTGACACCTAAATATCACTACCCAATCTCTGCCCATTAAAACATATTGCTATACGCGCATTATATTGCAACTGCCATGTTCCTACTCACACACAGCTTTGTATATCCCCTTGAAGCCTCTTTACATCCTCCCCCTTTTTCACAATTCCTTCTAGTTTTTAGCATCAAACTTGGAATAAATGACATTTGGTAGCGATTGTGAACAGTTTCCAAACCCTGTGGAAACTCAACTGATTACAGCATCCCAGTCTGAGAATCATTTATTCCCAATTGTTGCTTTCTACACACAGAACAGAACAGGAACAGTGCCCATGTCAAACATGATGCCAGGTTAATCTAATCCCCTCTGCCTGCACGTGATCCGTACCCCTTCATTCCCTGTACATCCATGTTACTATCTGAAAGTCCCTTAAATGTCATTATTGTATCTGCCTCCACCCCCTCCCCCCGGCAGCACATTCCTGGCACCCACCACTCTGTGTAAAACAAACCTGCCCCACACATCTCATTTAAACTTCGCCCCTCTCACCGTAATGCTATACTCTCTAGTTCTTGATATTTCCACCCTCGTGAAAAAAGGTTCTGACTGTCCACCCTTTCTATGTTTCCACTAGTGGGAGAGTCTAGGACCAGAGTCATAGCCTCAAAATTAAAGGATATTCCTCTAGGAAGATGAGGATGAATTTATTTAGTCAGAGGGTGGAGAATCGATGGAATGCATTGCCACAGAAGGTCGTGGAAGCCAATAAATATTTTAACGAGATAGATAGATTCGTGATTAGTATGGGTGTCCAGGGGTTATAGGGAGAAGGCAGGAGAATGATGTTCGGAGGGAGAGTCGTGGTTGAATGACGGAGTAGAGATGGGCTAAATGGCCTAATTCTGCTCCTATCATTTATGACCTTATACCTCTCATAATTGTATGTACTTCTTTCAGGTCGCCCCTGCACTGAACTGAACTTCTGACATTCCAGAGAAAACCAGAGTCTTTGAATATCTTTGAGAGGTGTAGAATGAATTTTGACAAGCAAGGAGATGACAGGTTACTGCAGGTGTATGACAATGAGTTAAGGCTACAATCAGATCAAGCCTTCTACTATAGCAGAGCAGGTTCAGGGGGCAGAGAGGCCAACTTCTGCTAATACGTGCGTTCCAACTGGGATGACTATTTGTCAGTACTATTTAGTGCAAACCCGGTGAATGCCATGTAGTTAACACTTTCATACATGCATCTGTATTTGCATTTGTCACTGTACTGCTTCTGTTATAGTTGTGGGTTCAGTTTCTGTAAGAACAACTACCAACTCTACCTTCCCAAAATGCCCCCACACACAATAGATATACTTCTTCAGGCTTGCTGTCTAGGCTATAAAACCATAAGGAAAAAAAGAAGCAGAATTGGGCCATTTGACCGAGTCTACCCCACCATTCTATCAGCTTGTCCATTTTTCCCCTTTCAACCCCATTTTCCTGCCTTCTTCCTGTAACCTTGGATGCCCCACTTAACCTGCTACTCAAGTTGTGGATAACCAATTTGTTTTCCCAACCAAACCCCCAAATCCTCACTGTAAACCACAATTGCTGATCCCTTCATCCAGGCACAGACCGAATAAGGCCAAATGAAGCAAACAGGAGCCCCTCAAGTCGGAATCACTGTTTATCTCTATGTTAATCCTCTCCTTCAACAGTTTTACCTAATAAAATTGCACCGCTCTCAGTTGTAAGCAGTCAGTTGCCCCAGCTCACATTACTGTTGTGAAGAAATGTCCTGATATCATTGGAAAATATAATAGCCACATTGAAGCTACAGCCAAGAAAGCACACCGATGCCTCTACTTCCTCAGAAAATTGCTGAGGAAATTCGGCACCAGCAACTTTTACCAACTTCTACAGATGCACAGGGGAAAGTATCCTATCGGGATGCATCACAGCTTGTTTTGCCAACAGCTCTGCCCAAGACCGCAATAAATTGCAGAGAGTTGTGGGTGTAGCTCAGTCCGTCACACAGACCAGACTCCCCACCATCCACTCCATCTTCACTTCACACTGCCTCGGGAAAGCAGCCACTCACACCCTGGTTCATTCCCTCTTCTCTCATCAGACAGGATATATAAAAGCTTGAAAGTACAGGCCACCAGATTCAGGAACAGCTTCTTCCCCGCTGCTAATAGACTACTGAATGGTCCTTCCATAAGCTAAGGTGCAGTCCCGATCTTCCAGCTTACATCATTGCAGACCTTGGACTTTTTTCCTCTATCAATAATGCTACAATCGTAGCACTATAATCTGCACTCTGGTATTCTTCTCTCTGCACTACCTGTTGCATTTGTGTACAACTTCATTGTACCCATGCATAGTATGAAGTGACTGAATAGCATGCAAAAGCAGCTTTGCACAGCATCTTGGTACACGTGACAATAATGAACCAAAACCAATAAAAGGCTGAGCACTCATTTTGCTTAGACTTCCCCAGAAGAAAATGTCTCTATTTATCCTTGAACCGTGCAGGCCTGCTGAGCCCAGAGCTTAACATATCTATCACCAGAATTTCACTGAGTGTCCATGCATTTCCTCACATTAATTACTAAAATACAAATCATTTTGTCAGCTCCAAATATTCTCTCTCCAACATCCTCCCATCCTAGAACTATTTGTTTACTGTTTGTTCCCTGGCTCCCTTGCCCAAGGCCGTAAGAAATTGCAGAGTGTTGTGGATGCAGCCCAGTCCATCACACAGACCAGACTCCCCACCATCTACTCTTCACACTGCCTCGGGAAAGCAGCCAACATAACCACGTGTCCCAACCTGTTATTCCAATATTGAGAAAAATATTTCACATTCTTTATTTACCCTTTTAGAAACATTGAATGATAAAAAATAGGTGCAGGAGTAGGCCATTCGGCCTTTGGAGTCTGATCATATAAAATCAGTATCCCATTCCTGCCTTTTCCCCCATATCCCTTGATTCCTTTAGCCCCAAGAGCTAAATCTCTCTTGAAAACATCCAGTGAATTGGCCTTCACAGCCTTCTGTGGTAGAAAATTCCACAGATTCACAACTCTCTGGGTGAAGATGTTTTTCCTCATCTCAGTCCTAAATGGCCTACCCCTTATTCTTAAAATGCGACCCCTGGTTCTGGACTCCCCCAACATTGGAAACATTTTTCCTGCATCTAGCCTGTCCAATCCTTTAAGAATTGTATATGTTTCTATAAGATCCCCTCTCAACCTTCTAAATACCAGTGAATACAAGCCCAGTTGACCCATTCTTTCTTCATATGTCAGTCCCGCTATCCCGGGAATTAACCTGGTGAACCTACACTGCACTCCCTCAATAGCAATAATGTCCTTCCTCAAATTAGGAGACCAAAATTGCACAATACTCCACGTGTGGTGTCACCAGGGCCTTGTACAACTGCAGTAGGACCTCCTTGCTCCTAAACTCAAATCCTCTCGCAATGAAGGCCAACATGCCATTAGCTTTCTTCACTGCCCGCTGTACCTGCATGCTTCCATTCAGTGACTGATGTACAAGCACAACCAGGTCTCGTTGCACCTCCCCTTTTCCTAATCTGACACCATTCATATAATAATCCGCCTTCCTGTTCTTGCCACCAAAATAGATAACCTCACATTTATCCACATTATACTGCATCTGCCATACATCTGCCCGTTCGCCCATCCTATCCAAGTCACCCTGCAGCTTCATAGCATCCTCCTCGCAGCTCACACTGCCACCCAGCTTTGTGGCATGCGCAAACTTGATACGTCACATTTAATTCCCTTGTCTAAATCGTTAATAAACATTGTAAATAACTGGGGTCCCAGCACCGAGCCTTGCGGCACCCCACCTATTGTACTGGTGGGGATCATTGTATTTTTATATAGTATCACATGATCTGTTTGGATAGCATGCAAAACAAAAGCTTTTCACCGTATCTTGGTTCACGTGGCAATGATAAATCTAAACCAACCAGTGGGGGACAAGAAAGCAAATGGGGACGACTTCAGAACCATCAGGACTCAGCAAAGTTTGTAAGACTGAATATTCGAGTAATTAAAAAAAGATGAAGAAATGCCGCATGGGACTTAGACCGTTGGCAGCAGAGATCTAGCATTTGGGGTGGATTGTAAATTTTTTCTTGATATAATTAACCAAATGGTTCTCTCAGCCTTTGTTTTTGCAGGATTTTGGCACTAACATGATGCATGGCAAAACTTGCACAACCTGCAGAATCTTTCGGGGCACCAATATGCTGCTTGCTCAAGGGGCCTATCCACATTTATCTGTCAATTTGGTAGCCTACTGCAGAGACAATGGTGGGACCGATAGACCACGTGGGTTAAAGCTTGTGATGTCTTCAAACAGATATCTTCTTGAGAATCAGAATTCCTCAGGAAACAAGGGAGGGGAACAAAATGGATGTGTGACAATGAGTAGGAAGAAACTGCAGATGCTGTTTAAACCCGAAGATAAGACACAAAAAGCTGGAGTAACTCAGCGTCACTGGAGAGAAGGAATAGGTTGACATTTCAGGTCTCGACCCTTCTTCAGACCTTGAGATTTGGCTTTAGACTAGAGCAGCAAATTAAATATCCAGAAAGGAATAGTGGCCAGCACAGCACCAAGCAAAAGTAATGGAACGCCGGCCAGTTGCCAATGATGTTATACAAAATTAGAAACATCAGGTCCTGGGATGTCAGCTGCGTTAGAGCATTACTGAGAGGTTCCCAAAGCTCACCACTTATGTTTTCCATATGTGTTTGCTGCAGACATCAGTACAAGTTGGTCAACTCCATCATTGTTTCAACACCCTCTTACTAGGAAGGAGCATTGTAGCACTGAAGAAACCAAACATCTTCGGTTTTCTTTCCGTGTGGAAGCAATAATGTCAAACTAGGGGCAAACTCGGAACCTAAGGTTAGAGCAATGGTGGATGAGCTGGAGAGCTGAGCCGCACTGTGGGGAACAGAATAGGCAAATGTTGAGGTTTAGGAGGAGCACGTTTCATTTCATCAATGTTCTCACCCAACAAAGACATCAAGAGCCAAAAGAAATAGGCACTGGAGTACAGATAAAGTCACGACTGATTAGGTCCTTGGAGAATGTTGATAAGTGCACAATCCGTCAGTCAAGGACTTTCATTGATCGAGGAAAGTGATCAGGGATGATCATAACACATTCCTGAAACGAGGAACTGCAAATGCTGGTTTACAAAACAAGACAGTACTGGAGTAACTCAGCGGGTCAGGCAGCATCTTTGGAGAACACAGATATGTGACGTTTTGGGCCAGGACTCCCTAACACATTCCAGTTTCTCTCTCCTCTTCCATCTCTAACATTCAACAGGAAAATGAAGGCACTTCACCACCTGTGCAGCTTGGTCAAGTACTTTTAAAGCAACTAACACTCAAATACTGAACAAGGTGGTATTTGTTCATCTTCATCCAAGTAAGGAAGAAATGCAGAATAGACACAAAATGCTGGAGTAACTCAGCGGGACAGGCTGCATTTCTGGATTAAAGGACTGGGTGATGTTTCTGGTCAAGACCCTTCTTCAGACCTAGAATCAGGGGTGAGGAGACACAGAGATATGGAAGGGTAAGGTGTGAAAACGAGACATCAAAGGGGACAAAGTACAAGGAAAATGTAGAATAGATCATTTTTAGCTAGGGGTAGGTGACAACGAAGCACAGTGATAAAATGTAATCAGGAGGACAGTCAGACTGGTCGGGGAACTAGGATGGGGGAGGGATGGAGAAAGGGAAAGCTAGGATTACTTGAAGTTAGAGAAGTCTATATTCATCCTGCTGGGTTGTAAGCTGCCCAAGCAAAATATACTGAATGCCCATTTACAGCCTGGGGGGGATGCCTATTCCCATGTTAAGCTGATTTCATACTTGGTGTACAGCTAGAAGATTATCTTCTTAAAAGAACCGGCAACAACATAAGACTAAGACGACTCTGCTGGACATGGTCAATTCGCATTCCTTCAGACAAAGTACAAAAACAAACTAGTTTACAGCGATGATAAAGGAAGGACATTAGTCAGAAATGAGAAACTTCAAATCTGACAAAGAATCATGCGAATTCGTCTAGAGAATGAAGCCACTGACAATGACTTCAAAATAAAATGTAAACAGACATGTCAGTTGTAAGCAGTGAGGGGACAAAACAAGTCTCCAATTTGTGCCCCAGCACAAAATGGTTAAAATCATCCACCGGCTTTGAAGGAAGTCTCATTAATCGTAAGGTCTACGGAACTTCAAAATCATAAAACTCCCACAAACAGCAGGTGGAGAAAAGAGCCTTCTCCAAATCCATTCTTAAGACGTGGAAAGAGAAGTAGAGTGAACAAGGTAGTATTTGTTCATCTTCATCCAAGTAAGGAAGTTAATGCAGAATATAGACACAAAATGCTGGAGTAACTCAGCGGGACAGACGTTTTACCTCATACAGAGCTGCTGGCGGAAGTGGGAATTAAGGACTGGACTCGCTAAAAGTCTTTACATCAAGTTAAAATGAGAGAACAGTTAATGGTCTTCTGCCATGGGAATCCTGTTGTGTGCAGTTTTATTAAGCAAGGTCATCACACAATGTAAAATTGGAAAAATAATATGGATACTGAGAATCCTTGTTTGTTGCTGTTACATCCCTTCTCTTGTCTGTCAAGCCTGCAGTTCCATTGCTATTACTATAGTTGGGCATGAAGGTGCCGGCTGCAAGCTAATGTGGGTTAGAAATCCAGAGCATCAGTAATTTGACTGGGGAAGAGCTCAAGAGAGGTAATTTATACAATCACTTCACCCTGTCAAGAAACGGCAAGATTCAAGTCTGCCAAAGCAAGGTGCTTGCTCAGGGCGGCTCACAAAGGGAGAAGTCACGCAAGGATGCCAACATGCATATTTAATGTGGTTACAAATCAGCACTGGAAGTGGCCAGAGAAAAAAAGTGCACTATACTTTCAAATCTATTCTTAAACTATTTAATTCCCAGTCCTTGTCCCTGGGGTAATTGCTTTATTTACAAATGCAGCTGCTACAGCCACTGACAAACTGTAGGAATTGGTATGCTTTACAGAATGCAGGATTTATACAGAGAGTTCTTGGTTTCGATGGTAGGGCCTAAACCCTAAAGCCATGTGATGTACAGGGGGAGCTAGTACCCAATCACTGCATCTAACAGTGCTGGAGGTCTGAAAAATATTTTTAAAACACAGGCAACCCTCGAAACCTTGGAGGGCGCACAAGATGGCAAGAACGGGAAGGGAAGTTATACTTGCAAATGAAAAGAATAATCTTTACTTGGAAGTAATAAAAGTAATAAATGTGATTCTACAACTCCTGTTTTACATCAATTGATCCTTGAGATGTTGGTATTGAATGGATTGCAGTGGATATGTGCTACTAGTTATCCTTGTTGTCATCCTAACCTTGCAGCGTTTTAAACAAGCCTTATATGATGTCCTTCCCTGCCCCCAGCTCCGTCAGCTTGAAAAGGCATTGGATTTCTGAGCATATTTGCGAGTTTTTAATCTCTAAAAATCATTGGATTTAAAAAAATCAATAACCTATTTGGAAGAGGCCAGAGCTATATTAAAAAAAAATAGTAACACAAGGGTAGCAGAAACAGATGCTGCTTTAAGAGGTCTCAGAATTCCTGGTGGTGTGTGACTCACGGCCTCCCATGGGCTAGGACTCATCTGGTCAATGTACAAACAAACCAGGGATAGAACCAAGCGACTTTTATACTTGTTTATTAACGATCCCCAAGCCCGCTTGTGCATGGCCATGTTTCTGCCACCCTGTGCACTGAATAAAAACCAGGTTGGCCAGGGGGGCCACGAGCTGCCTGGTTCTGACTTTAAGTGCATTACCTGTCCTGGCAGTCCTCCTTCTGGTGCCTCTCGAGAATGGAGCGTGGGAACTGCTTCAGGCAGAAGCCGCACTCGCTTGGAAGCTCGCTCACCGCCTTTTCCACGGCCAGGTTCCTGCAGCACAGGCTCTTGCTGATCTCGCAGCGGCAGTTCGGGCAGGTGGCCTGCTCCTCCTTCAGCCTGGCATCAGCCAGCAGGTGAATGAAGCAGCCTGCACACATCAAGTGACCATTCGTGCACTGCCGGGCGGAAAGAAAACTTACATTTATACCAAGTTGCACACTGCAGCAAGTCTTTTGTTTTTGTTTGAACAGGAGGGAGGACAGTGCTGGGGAATAGAACATTTATTATTTTGTTTCGCATCCAATCAACAGCATGATGAGATCTCAAGGCCTGGTGTGGCAGCGATTAGCTGCAATGCACGGCACTCGCCAGCCTCCTCTGTGCCCTCGTGCACCCAAATCTAAACTCTCCCTTTCCACCAAACTCTCGTCACCAAACCCCCTGTCCTGATCTCAGGGCTAGACTGCAGAGAACATGCCACATCGTGAAGTTAAGGAATTCAATAATCATTTGGAGAATTTTATGAAGACCATTTTATACCCTTTCACAGCCCAGCGAAATGGAAGAAACCTTCGCTCCCACCTTTCTGCAGCCATATGCAGAGATGGAGGGAGCATTCGACCCTAGTTTATTCAGTATTACTGCCAAGAATCCCTGGGTGCAGGGGTTAGGGAGAAAAGAAAAAACAGCTTAACTTTGAATGGCCAAACTCACTTGCTGCATGTTCAGATCAGAGCAGCTAGAGACAGTTGTTTGCAGCACAGAGCTTTTATGAAGACCCTGTCAAAAACTGATGCTTTAGTGTGCCATCTCAACACCAACACCCTGGCTAACTCAAAGCTCGGATAAAATTAGACCAAATTAAATCCTGCATTTCCTTCCGAAACAAAGTAGGGTTTCTCTTGCTATGATCCACATCATATCCTTTCCTTCAGAACAAAAAAAAAATTATTTATCTCTTGGAAAGAGATGGGTGGGTGGAAAGATGTGGGAAGGAGCATAAAGCAGCAACGTGGGCTTCTGAAACTTCAGGAAATTTTATAAGCTGGCATAGCAAGACAGTTAGTGAAGTAGGTTGCTGGAACACTTTTTACGTTACTTCTGATCAAAACAAAAAGGACATTCATTACCCGGGAATTGGTTGGGAGCACTCTTGACTTTCCTCTCTGGGTAAGCACATCCCTGCTTCCTTGGCCTGCTGATTGTGAAGCCTATAGCAAATGTGCATCGGGAGAGGGGGTTGACACCTTCCACGGTGAAATCTGGGCCACTTACTAAAACCTTTTGCTCAGCAAGATTATTTTGCTCAATAATCTCCAACAAAAACTTGCTCATCGTTTTTTTGTGTAAATATTAGTTTTGATCAACAAGGGGCTCCAGGGATCAGTTGTCTGGACCTCAAATCTATGATTAACATTCCAAAACTTCCTGTACATTGAAAGACTGATTTTGATGACAAAAAGGCACAGAAAGACTCATCTTTCCTGCAGGAAGAGTGTTTGGTATCAGACTGGCTCAGTTAGTAGTTGGACAAACAAAGGAAAGAAAATATGGGCATAATGCATATTAATACCAATTTATAGGAGCTTGCAAGGAAAGCTGGTTAAAGCAAGATTACCTACCTCTCTCTCTCTCTCTCTCTCACATCCTTTTTTATCCTCCACATACCTCAAGGCAGGCCCATCTAACCTCACTGATGTCTCTCATGGGATCTTTGCCCACTCTTAGGCTTTATAAAGACCATGGCAGCTCATCGGTCTGTGGTTCTTTTATCGATGCACACAGCCTGCGGGATAGGTGATGCTTACACAGCAAAATAAAACAATTTTGCGATAATTTAATAAACTTTCAACACATTCCAAATGGGAATTAGAAAATTGGATAAGAGGGCATACGTGAGATATGTGGAGGATAAGACATTCAAGGAATGGATAAAAACACAATGAAAGACAGTTCTTACTTTATTCCTCATTCATTTACCCATCATCTTGCTTCAGGAGTGTGCTTCAGGACTATTAGAAATGTGGTGCTGGACAGAACTAACTCATTGGTCAAAATTAAAATCATAACATGGCTTCAGACACTTGGTCAACTGTGAATGTACATACTGTGACTATTCCAAGAAGTCTTGTATTTCCATCCAAAAAACAAATGTGCAATCAAAGTTTTGTTGTGAGCTGGTCCAAGTAAAAGCAGGATCGGTTTCTTGAGAAAGATTGGAACTCTAAGCTCAATGTTTTCGACAAACCTTTTTTTCTGAGCAGCCTATTTGAACTCCAAGTCAATAATATGGATGTTCTGAGAAGTAGACACAAAAAGCTGGAGTAACTCAGAGGGTCAGGCAGCATCTCTGGAGAAAAGGAATAGGTGATGTTTCAGGTCGAGACCCTTCTTCAGACTGATAGTTGTACTCGGTAGCTGTTTAAATAAATCACTGTATTTGTTATGCCAAGTGGATGAGGCCTGGCATGTGATGCCAAGGGAGACGGAGGCAGATGTAAGAGTCGCATTTAAAAGGCTTCTAGATAGGCAAATACAAGGAACTGCAGATGCTGTCTTACAAAAAAAAAGAACAAAAGTGCTGTAACTCAGCATGTCAGGCAGCTTCTCTACATGGATACGCAGGACAGATGAGATGAGATTAGTTTAACTTGGCATCATGTTCGACACTGACACTGCGGGCCGAAGGGCCTGGTCCCCCGGTGTACCATATTCTATGACCAAAAGACGACAAACGGTCAATCTACACCCAGATGACCAGGGTCTCCTTTATAATATCAGACAGCCTTTCCATCCGTCTAGTCTGCAAGGAAACTGTCTGCTGTCAAGAAGCAGAGCAACTGTTCAAACATTAAGGTCTTCCAGTTCAACCGTTACTATTCAAGATTCAAGTACAAACTACCTACACTTCAAAGGCAGCAACTGTGTAGCCAAGGGGCAAGATATTGAGTTTCAATAGGTCGAGGAATGCAAAGTTGATGTCACGCAGGGAGAATATTGATTTTGATGAACACAAGATCAGGTTTATAATTGGTTTGCTTCATGCACGATGCGATGATTAGAGGCGGTATGGATTTTATCTTGCACGTTGACTTCTTTCAGGAATTTATTCAACTCGCATTTAAAGGACGTAGTCATCCGGCTGCAGAGGGTCATGAAGACGCTCAAAACTGAGGGCCCCGAGGAGCAATGCCTTTGGAATTTCATCTCTTTGGCTCTAAAAATGCAGCAGCTCCATAATGCAGTGAATAAATTCGCCTAAAGACAAACACTAAAATCAATATTCTTTATCCTGGGATTTAAAAAGTCACCACAAACTTCTTGAAGTCTCCTCTTCTTGGCATTTACGTTAACTTTATTATCATTACATTTCTTATTCTGAGATTCAGTCTTGACATCCAAACGGTTACTGATTTGAAGGGAAACTTTCAATTGGAAGCAGTTTTGGGTTGTGTTGACATTTCTCACAGCATTCTGCCCTCTGCAGCCTCAATCAGGAGCAAAGGTTCCCCAGAACCACAGCCAACAAGAAAGCTCTTCATGGTAAAGAGACGCCTGGAAAAATAAATCTTCTCTTCGCCTGCTGATGGTCTGAAAGATCAACTTGCTAATTCCGACTGGTGTTGCCACAGAGAATATAAATGAAATGGAATAATCTTTAAAGAGGTTTTAGGACAGCCAGGGATTATAGACACAAAAAGCTGGAGTAACTCAGTGGGTCAGACACCATCTCTGGAGAAAAGGACTAGGTGATGTTTTGGGTCAAAACTCTTCTTCCAGGGATTGATGTACACAAACTCTTGAAGATTGCAGGACCAAGCTAAGCACGCCATTGAATGATACCAGAAGTCTGCCCTTGCAGGCAGAATATAAAGCTTTATAAATCATGGGTCAGGCCCCAGCAGCTAAGCCCCTTGCTTAATCCAAATAACAGTTAACGTGCAACTGAAGTTGCAGGATGTCACGTACGTATAAACTGGAGATTCTGAACTTGTTTGCTTCACAGCAACTGAGGTCAAGGGTTTGGGAAAATTCAACTCTTGTATTCAAGGATCATGAATTTTTGACAGAACAACGAGGATCCTTTTCCAGTGGCCCAAAAACACTAGCTAAAAAAGTTGCTGCAATCCACTAAAAAGTTGCTGCAGTCAGGAATGATGGAAACAGATCCAATTGTAAAGCGTTCCAAAGGGCACTGAACAAATAGTTGAAACAAAAATGTAGAAGAAATTGCAGGTTTGTAAAAAATAAAAGTGAAATTTGACAAATCAGGAATTCTTCATGTGTGCATATGCACAGTGAGATAACCAGCATTCTTGTCTGCGGTATCAAACAATACAAGCAAGAGCTCCATAAAGATAAATGGAAGGAACTAAGCCACATTAATAGAATGATGGGTTATCACAATAGCAGGCTTCACGATTATATCCACTGATATATAGTGATTAAATTAATAATAGCATTATTGCCAAGGCAAAGCTAAAATGTTTGTCAGCCAAGACAGATTGGATCCAAGTTCCAGTTAGTTCAATGATAGCAGAAGGATATGAAATCTCTTCTATCATCAGTCTTCTTATCACTAAATAGCGTCAGAACAACTGTAGATGTGTGTGGATACCATGTGGGAATGGGATCTTCAGAGCCGGATTACTCTACAAAACATGCAGAGAGAGATGGTTTTTGGAAGAAGGCAAATAAGGTCTGCTTCCAATCCAATCTTAACCTATGTTTGTCTCCGAGGTCAGTCTGAAGATCAAGAAACAGTTCTTGCAACTTCATTTAAAAAAAAGAGCAAAAGTCATCTTGTCTTCAAGGATCAGTTCAGATCAATTCTTCACAGGGAGACTCCCCACTGATGGTTGCCTTTCATCAAAATCAGCAGACATTTGAAGATTGCTAAGAAAAAAAATCTTGACTTGAAAGATAAGCTTGATGTGGACGTTCCTTTCATTGCTTCTGTTGAAATTATACATCTCAACACACATTTTGACTCCAATCAAAAGCAATGCAAAAACCATCCCAAATCTGAAATGTTGACAGGAAATGTACTCACAGCCACCCATAATACAGAACCAACAAGCTAAATATTGCATACTGGAGAAAAAATACACAACTGATCTTTTATTGGTGCAGAACAACACTGCAGCATTGGAGGTGGGAATCACTTTTGTTTCAAGATTAACATTTTTGAAGTGGAGAGAAAATTCTGAGAATTTAAATCACTTGAGACTAGCCTGAAGTTTACTGTGAATAGGTGAATGAGGAAGAAGGTAGTTCACTGTGCTTTGGTCCCTATAAAAAAAACCTGACAAAATGGTTAGAAATTGCTCAACACTTATTAGGATATCAGTTAGGACAATTGTGTTCCATCAAAGATTCTGTTCCAGTTCAAAAAACATCAACGCATTTTGTAACCCAGTGAGACTTTGGGAATGAAATTGATGGAATATTAGCAAAATAAAAAATTGTCATCAATCATGAACAGACAGAAGCACTACGCAGATCACTTCACAGTAACCAGAAACGGGTACTTTCCCAGCTCAAAGGGCTGACAAACTCCAGCTTAAGCTTCACTCACTGTGCAAACCAAAAGCCCTTTGCATTAAGTGCCATATCTCGAGCACAACTGTTTAGCTCAAGCATTATATTTAACCGTTCAACTTCATGCACACAGTAAACAGACTTACAACTGTGAACGTATATTTATTGTGTACATGTGTGGACTGTAGGATGTAGCATTTAAGCTGTACATCGATTATTCATTCCCATGGTGTCCTAATGTCAACTGCTGTACCAGCTTTGACAGGCTAAGCGACCTACCATTGGCCTTGAAATCAAATGCAGGCCTGTGTGAAAATATTTTTACAACAATTTACTGAAAAGGATTGCGGTCAGTTGTGTTTACTATGCTGTAAAAAGAAAGTGCGGTGCAGGCTCGAAGGGCCGAATGGCCTACTCCTGCACCTAATTTCTATGTTTCTAAAGCAAGATATTTGTTAAGAATATTTAGACTTATTTTCATTGAGCATGTTCAACAGTAATCCAGTCTTGAGAAGATTGGTTTAAGAACCTGAATGCAAAAGCCACCTTAAAAACAATAACCAAGGCAATTAAACAAGCAATGACCTCAAGAGGTGAGACTAGAAATTAGTACACATGTTTTAGTTGATGCTATCTCTGCAAAGGTTTCCATCCAGTCCTTGCATTTCAGCTCCTAAACAGCCCAGGAACAGTATATTTAGACACGGATCATTTGATCACTAAGTGCCTGAAGAATAAACTATTTACAATACCTTACAGGGGAGATGGAGGACCAAGGCAAAGAATTAGGAGGCCAATGCAGAACAAGCTTGCAAATTCCACATGCAGAATTTGCAATCTGTGATAGACTATGGCTTACAAACAAAAATAGCTTTGTTGTGATCCTCATACCAAATTTATTCAAAACAAGATTGAATTCATTCAGAAGCTACTTAAAAGGGTAAGTTCACTGGTCTTAGTGTGTAAGAAAGATTGTTTCTTTAAATTACACCATTTAAAGTCTTCACAACCTGGTCGCTAACATCAATTCTGCTACTCAAGACTATTCAACAAGTAAACGTGATGCTGTAAAGTGATAAGCTGCCAGGCTCATCCAAACTTTTTATATCCTTGGTCTAAAATATTGCAGCCAAACTTTACTCCATGTCAAAGATGTCAGGAAACTTCCTGACCTTTGAAGAAAATGAGTATCAACCCACTTGTTAGGCCTCTTCATACTTCAAAACCAGCTTGTCCATCTTCACAGGCCTTGCAGCCTTAGAGATCAGTTAAAGTTGGAGGCGTACCTCAACTATATTTACAAGTCCACTCGAGCTACCAAAATGATCGCAGTAGCAAATTCCTTTTTTCAAATTCAAAACTGCTGTTTCATCATGGCAAGAAGAACATCCCAGCTATTTTGGGGATTATTAAGCAGAATCTCAAGTCTTTCTTCCCTTCTGTTATCAGGCTTCTGAACAGTACTTCCATAAGCTACGGTACTGTCTGATTCACCTCGACCCCATTGCAGACATTGGGCTTTGCTGTAAGCCAACAATGATGCAACAGCCAAGGCAGCACACCAAAGCCTCTACTTCATGAGGAGACTGGAAACTAAGCATGTCTGCAATGCACCATAAAAAGCATACTGTCGTGTTGCATCACAGGTTGGTTTGGGAACAACTCCGCCCACGACTGCATGAAATTACAGAGAGTTGTTGATGTAGTCCAGTCCATCACACAGACCAGATACCCCACCATTGGGACTTTGCACTTCACACTGCCTCAGAAAAAGCAGTCAACTTAATCAAAGACTTGTCTCATCACCTTGCCATTCCTTCTCCCTGCTTCCGTCCAGCAGAAGATACAGAATCTTGAATGTGCAAACCACAAAGAACAGCTTCTTCCCCTCTGTTATCAGGCTTCTGAACAGTCCTTCCATAAGCTAGAGTACTGCCCGATTGTGGACATTGGACTGTCTATGGAATTGGTGCACTACAATGCTGAGAACTATACTCTGCATTGTGCATCTTCCCCTCTGCTCCATCTACTGCACTCGAGTTTGAATTGATTCGTATACCGTATAGTATTATTTGATATTTGCATAGCATGAAAAATAAAACTTTTCACTGTACCTCAGAATACATGACAATAATAAACCTAAACCTCTCCTCTGGAACTGGTGCGCTACAATGCTGAGAACTATATTCTGCACTCGGTATCTTCCCCTTTGCTCTACCTATTGTACTTGAGTTTGACTTTATTGCCTTATCTGACAAAGCTGTTCACTGTACCTCTAAATATGACAATTGCAATAAAACTAAACCTAAACATGATGAGCAAAAATGGCCCAAAGATTTCTTTCCCTGGTATAATTGCGAAATTCAAAAATGTTACTCACTTAAAGAACACTTTTGTCTTTATTGTAACACATAGACCATTCTTTAGCAATACACCTATTCAAATCCACATAAAAAACATTTATATGAGCAAATGAATGAACCCAACCTAACAAATGGGAGATTGTGACATCTAGCGCATGCAAAAAAACTTCAGAGTCCGGTGAAAGATGGCGGAAGGGACTGCAGGTGCTGGTTTAAACTGAAGATAGTCAAAAAGCTGGAGTAACTCAGCGGGGCATACAGCTTTTCAAGGGAAAAAAGGAATAGGTGACGTTTTTGGTTGAGTCCCTTCTTCACACAGGCAGCAGGTTAGGCAGCATCTGACAAGAAAGAAACAGTCAACAGGTCAGGTCGATCTCCTTTCATCAGAACCAAGTAAATAGTCAAACTTGTACATTCGGGATATTAGGAACACTCAAACTAGATTGTGCACAAAAGCAAGTAGAAAGAGAGAAAAGGTGCTACAGGGAAACTAGACATCAGTTGCAATTAGATTGGCCCAAGACAAGATGTTTTAGCTTAAATGGGAGTGCACAAGAGAGTGCCTTTCTCAGGCAATATGTTCCCCCTCTCCCACCCACAGGTGATATCTTTCTTTCACAGATTTGTCCTTTGGTATTGCAATTTTTGACTGCCAAACAATTACTCAAGGTCAGCAGTAATTGAGTGGTCAACGAGAGATGACTAGTTCATTGCTGCATCTGAAGTGCTGGTATTGGACAAAACAGATGAGTGCAGAGAGAATCCTGCCAGATGCAAACAACAACTTCCTCGACAAAGCAAGGTTTCAGCTCAGAAGATCCATCTAGATCGGAGATGTGGATCAAGACACCTTCCAAAGATGAGCCATCTGGCCAAGTCCTTGTGTTGAATTTTGCTGAGCTTAGGGCAACTGAGACAAGTGAACAACCCTGAGGGAAGCAATTACTCAAAGCTCAGGGTGAACCAACTAGGAAGACCGATATTATTTTAAAGAGCATAGCAAACCTGAATTGACAAATACACACGTATCAGTTATGGCGTTAATGCCCTCGCTGATTTTAAACACATCAAAATCCACCCAATTCTAGTGAATAGGCCACCATGTTAGCAGCACATAGCTTCTGACAAAGGGAATAAATGGAAACAGAGGCCATATCAGCCACAACACAAGACTGTCAACACCTTTTATAATATTGGTATGAAATTTCAAGAAACAAAGCATGGGCCCACCTAGAAATATCTCCATCTGGTTTACACGACTCAGCTTCAGATTGTTTTGATATCAACCTGAATAATTGATTCCAGAGGGCATTTCAACTTGTTTAAAAAATACCCACATATTTTACACCAACTTAATCCATATGTACACTTACAATAGAGACATACGGGTCGTTTTGGTCTAACTCATTCATTCCAGTCCCATTTGCCAGTGTTTGCCCCATATCCCTCGAAATCTTCCCTATCCATGTACCTGCCCAAATTACTTAATTGTCATTGTATCTACCACATCTATCCCCTCTGGCAGCTTGTTCCATATACCCACCACCCTCTGCGTGGAAAGGTTACCCCATGGTTTCTATTAAGTCTTTTCCCTCTCACCTTAAGCAAAGCCCTCTAGTTCCTGATTCCCCAATCCGTGTGCATTCACTCTATCTTGTGTGTGAATGTGTGTGAGTGATTGGTGGTGGTCGGAGGGGCCGTAGGCGCAGATTGGCAGCCACGCTTCCGTCAGTCTGCCCCAGGGCAGCTGTGGCTACAGAAGTAGCTTACCACCACCGAGTGTGACTGAGGAGTGAATGAATAATGCGATGTAAAGCGCCTTGAGTATTAGAAAGGCGCTATATAAATCCTATCCATTATTATTATTATTTATCTATTCCCCTCGTGATTTTATACACTTCTATATAGTCACCCCTCACTCCAAGAAATAAACTTCTAGCTTGCCCAATCTTAGGTCCCCTGTTCAAGCTCAGGTCCTCGAATCCTGGCACCATCCTCTTAAATCCTCTCTGCACCCTTTAACCTATTGACATGTTGGTTAGTAAGTTTGCAGATAACACCCAGATTGCTGGACTGTGAGGAAGGCTATCAAGCTATACAGCAGGATATAGATTTGCTAAGGAAATGGCAGGTGGAGTTAATCCCAGCAAGTGTGTGGTGATGCACTTTGGGAGGTCAAATGTAAGGAGAAAAATATACAATTAATGGCAAAACCCTTAACACTGTTTATATACAGAGGGATCTTAGGGTCCAAGTCCATAACTCACTGAAAGCGGCAACATAAGAAATAGAGTAGTAAAGAAGGCAAATGGTTGGCTTGTTTTCGTAAGTCAGAGTGTTGAGTATGTCAGGAAGTCATAATGCAGCTATATAGGACTTTGTTCAAGCCACAGTCAGAGTATTGCGTAGAATTCTGATCGGCCCATTACAGGGAGGACGTGGAGTCTTTGGAAAGGGTGCAGAGGAGGTTCATCAGAAATGTTTGGATTAGGGGGTATTAGCTAAGGGAGAGGTTGGACAGTCTTGAATTGTTTTCTCTGGAAGGTCGGAGGGTACGGGGAGACCTGAAAGAAGTATGTGAAATTGAGGCACAGTTAGGGTAGATGATCAGAACCTTTTTCCCCAGGATGGAAAGACCAAATACTAGAGGGCATAGTTTCAAGGTGAAAGGGGCAAATTTGAAGATTTGTTGGGCAATTTTTTCTTTACACAGAGGATTTATGGAATGCCTGGAACACTCTGCTGGGATTGTTAGCTGATGCAGATACAATAGTGGCATTTAAGACACTTTTGGAAGGTATATGGATTTGCAGAGGATGGAGGGATGTAGACTATGTGCAGATGGATAAGAGATGGCCCCGGCATCATGCTCAGCATAGACCACGTGGGCCGGAGGGCCTGTTCTTGTGCTCTACTGCCCCATGCTCTGTAACCTCATTACTTATTTTGCTTTAAGACTGGATCTGTTAGCAATCAACACATGGGATGTGACCTTTCTGTTGCAATGTTATCTGAGCCCTTAGACTGAATTACCTTCACACATTCACTATGGAACTGGTTGGTATTATTTAAAAGAAACAATGTGATGTTTTCCCGCAAGCAGAAGTCACTATGAACTGATAATACTTGTGCAAAGCAAATGGATGGCTATAGGCAGGCAACCCCATCACAAAGTGTGAATTGTTGGGGAGCAGTTTGTGAATTCCATCAATGAAGATATGTGTTAGCCCCATGGCCATTACACAGGGAACGCCTGTATTCAATTCAGTCTAAACTCAATTCAGCACCAACACAAAGTAGGGCACATTTCTTATTCAAGTTAATAAACTTCCGAGGAGCTTCCAAATATTTTTTTCTCTCAATAAATGTTTTCACACGATAAAAGCTCGTATCTATGAGCCTCGGGGTCTGTGCTTGATCATGCCAGTATTCACTATTAAATACTGTGTTAATCTGACAGTACAGCTGTAAATAATGCCATTAGGTGTTTCTGTGACAAGTGCACCTCCCAGCTCAGTCAACAGCATTTCTGGTTGGGACTCTTCTTCAGACAAATTTACGTATCCAGTCACTGGAATGATTAATATTTCACAAATGATTTCAAATTAAATGTGAAATATAATCTCAGCCAAACAAGCTTGCATGGCAGGGCATGTTCTTGGAAATCAGAAACCCAATATTATATAACAGAAAACACAAGTAAGCTTGTTCCAAGAACGTAGGAACATGTAGAACCAAATGATGACTGTGGCCCATTCAACCAGAGAAATGGGTAAATTGTAAGTGAAATTATTCTTGTGTGGGAGAATGTGCAAGAACACACTATTCTAATTGGTCTTTAGGAAAACATTGCATTGTCAGAAGATAAAACACGTCTTACACTGGATGTTTCCATTTTGATCCTTTGATCTTCAGCAAGAGGTTCTGACCTCAAAACTAGAATTCTCTCTTCGTTTAGGTTTATTATCGTCATGTGTACTGAGGTACAATGAAAAGCTTTGCTTTGCCTGCTATCCATTCAAATCAGATTACATTATACATAGATACAATTAAGCCAAACTCAAGTGACAATGTAATGTGACAAATGCGATATAGCAGCCCTCAAAACTGCAACCATGAGCCAATCGCTTTTGGGGGAGAAAAGAGGGGTGAGGGCTAGAGAAAGGCCCTTTATTCGCAGGACAAAATCCAACTGAATGAGGTACTACAACCATTTGAGGTTGTAAGGACAAGGGAGACGGAGTGCAGACAGCTACTTTGAGTCATAGAGTGATACAGTGTAGAAACAGGCCCTTCAGCCCAACTCGCCCACACCGGCCAACAATGTCCCAGCTACCCTAGTCCCACTTGCCTGCGCTTGGTCCATAACCCTCCAAACCTGTCCTATCCATGTACTTGCCCAACTGTTTCTTAAACAATGGGATAGTCCCAGCCTCAACTACCTCCTCTGGCAGCTTGTTCCATACACCCACCACCCTCTGTGTGAAAAAGTTACCCCTTGGATTTCTATTAAATCTTTTCCCCTTCACCTTGAACCTAGGTCCTCTGGTCCTCCATTCCCCATCTCTGGGTAAAAGACTGTGCATCTACCCGATCTATTCCTCTCATAATTTTATACACCTCTATAAGATCTCCCCTCATTCTCCTACTCTCCATGGAATAGACACCCAGCCTACTCAACCTCTCGCTACAGCTCACACCTTATAGTCCTGGCAACATCCTCGTTAGTCTTTTCTGAACCCTTCAAGCTTGACAATATATTTCCTATAACATGGTGCCCAGAATTGAACACAATATTCTAAATGCGGTCTCACCAACGTCTTATATAACTGCAATATGACCTCCCAACTTCTATACTCAATACTGTGATAGATGAAGGCCAAAGTGCCAAAAGCCTTTTTGACCACCTTATCTACCTGCGACGCGACCTTCATGGAACCATGCACTCGTACTCCCTCTGCTCTACAACACTACCCAGAGGCTTACCATTTACTGTGTAGGTCCTGCCCCTGTTCGACATTCTACTTCTGCATTTTCCTCAGATAACTGTGGCAAAACGCCTTATATATCAAAGTGAAGTCCTTCTGGAGAGGCTAAATGATCATGACAGTTTTAAAGTGGCAGAGAATCAATGATCTTAAAATATTTCAGTCGTTTACAAGGACAATACAAGTGAAAAGCAGTATTGGCTAAAGCAGATTCCATCCCCACTGTGGACTGGAAAACAATAAAACCTGCAGATGCTGGAAATCTGAAAGGTAACAGTCAGAATGGATGTTGGGCTGAAGGGCTGTTTCCATGCAGTATAACTTGAGACTCTAAAAGCAGAAAATGCTGAAAATATTCAGGTCGGGTAGCAATCCTGGAAAGGAAAACAGTGTCAGAACTGGAAAAAAAGTTCAAAAATGGTCAGTTTAAATTGAAGAGGTGGCAGGGAAGATGGACAGTGGGCCATTCTAATGAATTTAAAAAATAGCAAATGTTAAAGAATAAACTAATAATGTGAACAGAAGGGAATATGACAAAATAAATCCAAATATTTAGAAGGGATTGTGCTGGTGCCCATGTTGCAACTTAACATTAACTGCTATACCATACAGCTCACAGGAGGCAATTATAACTATACACATGTGGGACTCTGGACCCATACATGTAAACCATCCAGCAGTATAGCTTTCCCTACTGTAAGGGCACTGTCTCAATGTATTCAGCGCAGTAGGCTATTTGATCCTGCTGCCTGCACCAGTTTTCATGGAGCTATCCCAACAATTCCATGCGTCCAATCCCTCTCCATTCTCCCGCTCTGAAAGTGACATCCCAATGTGTTTGCTCCCATCTCCCATTCTGGCGACACACTTTGCATCACAGCAACTTGCTCTGAAATGAAAATGTCCCCATGTTGCCTCGGGTGAAACAAAGACCCCCACCTCCCTGGCCATCCTCGCTGCTACCATATAGACGATGATACAGGAGCCTGAAAACTGTGACTACCAGGTTCAAGAACAACACTAGCTTCAGCAGCTATGATCTTTGTGCTTCTATGGGTTGCATTACAGACTTTGCTTTTGCACTGTGGTACCTAGTATTTTGCTTGTTAATTATTGTATTATTGATTACATATTTATCTGTGTGTTATTGCAATTATGGGCTTGTTACATTGCAGCAAACACGAAATTCATTGTTCTATTGTCAGTACATGCAATTAATTGCCAGTAATGAAGCACTCTTGATTATTGTCCTTTCAACCACCTGAAACCAACCCCCCCTGGTTTCCAACATTCTTGCCATTAGCTTTCACCTAAAACTCAAAGTGCTGAAATAACTTTTTGTTATTTGGGTAACAATTTGGGTTGGGACTCTTCTTCAGACTCAGAAGTATGAAACCATGACTTCCTTCAGGACCCAAACGTCACCTACCCATGTCGTCCAGAGATGCTGCCTGCCCCACTGAGTTACTCCAGCACTGCAGAGTCTCATCCACACAATATGCATCTGCAGTTTCGTGTCTCCATTACCTTTCACCGTACCTATATCAAACCCTTCAAGATTTTGAACTCTTACATTTTTCACTCATCCATTCTTCATTATAAAAATTCCAATATCCTCATATAACCCAGGTCCCTCCTTAATCATGCCAAATACCACTGTAGCGAATTTCCTTTGCATCCTTCCCAAAGAGCAATTCGCAGAACACCACTGCAGCTGATTAATCCATAAATACTCAGTAGAGCTACATTGTGTACACATTGTCTCTACTAATTGTGTTTAGTTCAGAGATACAACATGCAAAGAGGCCCACACCAACCATCGATCACCCGTTCACATTAGTTCTATGTTATCCCGCTTTCTCATCCACGGCCTACACACTAAGGGCAATTAACTTACAAACCCACATGTCTTTGGGATGTGGGAGGAAGCAGAGTACCCGGAGAAAACCCACGCGGTCACAGACAGCATCCGAAGTCAGGATCGAATCTGGATCTCTGGCGCTATGAGGCACAGCTTTACCAGCTGCGCCACTGTCCAAATCCAGGCTTGTTCTGGTAGATTTAAAGATATGTACATGTGCTCCAAGTGGATATGTTCCCGCACTACCATATGGAGAACGTTTCAACTGTAGGCCAAGCAACCAAGAGCAACAGCAAGAACAGAAGCCAAAGGTGAGGTTGTCCACCCTCCCTTCATCCTAGAATCAGGTTCATAATAACCTGGGAATAATCAGGTTCCTAAGAAGCCAAGCTCAAAGCTACTGCTGGCTCATTCATTGAATAAAGTTGTAGAAAGGGCCTTACACTAAACATCTGGAACACCAGCATCCTCTACCATCCTGCCCCCATTGCACAACTTCTTATGTCAGCAAGATTCGTCTCTAAATCATTCACTAAATGCTTTCTTTTTTTTTAATTAAAAAAATCTTTTTTTTAAAAAAATTTTTTTTTAATTAGTACAATAAGTTACAGTAATACACACCACATATATCTCATTACATTTGTTGTACCCCTTCATTTTTTGAGCTTTAAAAAAGATAGAAATAAAAGAAGTAAGGAAAGTGAGAAAGAGTCATGAAGGTGCAGGAAAGTGTTGGGAAAAGAAAGCCCATTAGAAAAGGAGTAAGAGAAGAAAGTTAAGAAATAGACCCTAGAAAAGAAAAAAAGAGTAACAATCGCTCTATTATAAAAAATTAAAAAACTCCGCAAAAAGGGATATACCAACCGTATTTTTCACCCCCCGTTACCAGATCCTGGCACCATTTATTTTTTAAATTACTATTGCACCTTATGCTTGTAATAAGTGCCCGATCAACATTAGTTCCACCTGCCTGTGTTTGGCCCATATCGCTCTATCCATGTACCCGTCCAAATGTTTCTTAAACGTTGGGATAGTACTGCCTTAACTAACTGCTCTGGTGGCTTGTTCCATACACCTATCACCCTTTGTGTAAAAAAAGTTAGCCATCAGGTTCCTATTAAATCTCTCTCTCTTTCCCCCCCTCATCTTAACCCCACGTCCTCATATGCTGCCCGACTTGCTGAGTTACTCCCACTGTGCGTTTCATTCACGATTCCAGCATCTGCAGTTCCTTGTCTCCAATCTGCCCCATCCACTGGATATCACAAGCTACCCTGGTTCTCAGAATAGTGTCCATAATACGGGGCATGTTTGAGAGTTACAGGAGAAGCCATTCCCACCCACAGAAATGCACCTCTCGACATAATCTATACAGCAGCTACCTCTCTGGCCTTTTAACGACATCAATCAGTCCAAAAATACTTAGCAGAGAAGCTAAACAAAAAGCAAAATACCCTGGAAGATTCCCTGCATATTCTGAGACACCAAGCCTGATTAATGGATTATTTCTCATACAGCAGCAACTTGAATCAGCTGACTACAAGGACCAAGAGCTTGCTCAACACGAGTAGATGAATCCAAAATATTTTTTCTTCCCCTCGATTGTCACTCAGCCCCAGAAGACTGCTTTATTTGACAGGAAAATTCCAGTTAGGAGTAAGAGAATAAAATGGAAAATAAAAATATTCTGGAAGTGCTCAGCAGGTCAGACAGCATCTGTGGAGAGAGAAATGGTCATGTTTATATTCCAGTTACCCTTGAGCTCTTTATGTCTGAATGCAAACCAGTTGTTTGTTCAATAACGGCAGGCATAAAAGATGAAAATTTTCTGCAGGATTTAGAAAGCCAGGCACATATTTGATCTCTTCATTCAACAGAATCATCTGCTTTCACGATGAGACTGCACAAACAATATTAGGATTTAAGGTGTGATCATTCTGGAGTGATATGAATGCTATGTAGAGAGAGCACGGTGCATTTCCTGGAATCTGTCCAACTCTTTCCAAACCGTTACTATTTTTTAATGGAAATTCTCAGGCACAGCAATATATAGGACCAGTGTACTATCAATACAGGAGCCGAGTCTTCATTAATAGCAAGGAATTATTTGTATACTCGATTCCCCACCTGCCTTTAATCTAATGAAGGCTGTGGAACAACAGATTATTTTCGGATGATAAATGAGAAAAGATAAATAACTGAAGGAAACACACACAGAACCAATGAAATAGTGATAAAATAATATTTTATTTTCGTATCTTAAAAAATATTTAACAATGGAACCTGGAAAAGAAAAGATACAGTGCAATGAGACATGGAAGACACATTTAAATTCAGTCTAAACTATCTCAGTGAAGGGAACAATTTTCCTGGAAGTAAACAGAAATGAACAGTCGTGCCAGCGATCCCAGTTCTCTCCCTTTCTCCCACCCATATTATACAACACAGCAAGTACACAAAAAAGTAACTTGCCAGCTCCCTTGCACCATGTACAGATAACTAGAGTTTCTGGCATAGCCAACCCCTGCAGTTTATCATTGTTTCAAGTGTACAATTCAATACCACTGAGGTGACCGCACACCGATGATCAGTGTCCCAACACTCATTCAACCACCCAAGCAGTCAAATGTATCCGCACCGGTCATTGGGATGTATTTTGCAGTCTTGTGAGAATCCTACATCCGTGCTAAAGGCAGCAGCTGCTGCGAAAACTCAAGGAAAGGGTGTCCAGGTTAAGTTTCAGTGGTCGTCACAGTTTACCCGCACCTCAACTATCACCCAACTAATAATCAATGAGGGTGCACAGCAAGGGAGGGGGGGGGGGGGGGACAAGCCATTGAATATCAATACCAGCAACAATAATGCGCTAGAATGCCGCAACTTATAAAAATCAAACTTTTCATTACTTCAGGAAAATTCAGCAGAGTTTATACATTAATAGGATGCAGTACAAAAAGAGCCAGTCAACCATGCCCACTCATAGAACACAGATCAGTACAGCACAGGAACAGGCTCTTCAGCCCACAATGTCTGTACCGAACATGACGCCAAGTTAAACTAATCTCCTCTGACTGCACGCGCTCCGTATCCTTCGTTCCTTGCATATCCATGGACATATCCATCTTTTAAATGCCACTATTGTTTCTGCCTCTGCCTCCACCACCACCTCTAGCAGCGTGTTCAGGCAATGACCACTATAAAACTATGTTCCTGTGCAGGTATATAGTTCCTGTACAATTCTATGTTCTACATTCCAGTGCAGGAAAATTGCTTCGAATGATCTGGATTCAAAATAAGCACATTTCTAAACAGTAAATACCCAATGAAGGGCAGTGCCATTATCTATATCCCTTCCTATTTGCCAAGGACACATGTAACCCCAGCTATTTCATTTCAACTGTGCCACAGATTATAACAACTTGGATTCGTATGGTTTGTTAAATGGCACCAAAGATACTGTTTGTATCTTCCAGAAAAAAAAATGGAACAAGGACAGTAGGTCACATTCATCAACTAGATTCCCGCAAGCCCTCTCGCAAAAATCAGCTCCCCGCACCTGCTTCTTTACTGTATTTGCACAAGGGACTATCGCATCACCCACTGTCTTACTAACACTCTGTGTCCCTCGACTCTGTGCCAGGGAATTGCAAATTCAGATCCATTCACATTTTACAGCAGTGTACAAATTCGCAACATGATTAAATACAGGTCAGTCAGCACAGGCACGTGACATTGCCCTGCAGAAAAATTTGCTAGGTAGACACAAAATGCTGGAGTAACTCAGCAGGACAGGCAGCATCTCTGGAGAGAAGGAATGGATGATGTTTCGGGTCGAGACCCTTCTTCAGACTGATGTCAGGGGAGGGGGCGGGACAGAGAGAGAATGTAGTTGGAGACAGTTGGGCTGAAAGGCCGTTTCAATACTGTATAACTATGACATCCCTAGAACCTTGAAGAATTTGTTCACAAAACTTTCAATTCTGTTTTCAATACATTGAAAGAACATTTACACCGCCATTCCAAAACATCCCACTTCATCGGTGCAGCTCAGAGCAGGCCCTCTGACACGTGACCTCGGTGACTATTCCTTCTGCATGTGTTCCCTTATATTGATATCACGCCCAGTCTGAAGGATTCCCACCCAAAACATCACCTATCCATGTTCTCCAGAGATGCAGCCTGTCCTGTCGTGTTACTCCAGCAATTTGTGACCTTTTGCGCAAACCAGCATCTGCAGTTCCTTGTTTCCACAAGATATCACACCCAAGTCCACGCCCTGCCCTCATCAACAACGACTTCATTATAATCAATAGAAGTGAACAGGTTTTCTGACTTGAATCCAAGGAGGCTAAGTCAGCTTTTTACGTAACATACTACAATACTCTGTATTGAGCCATACCACACAATTGTAAGATGCTACCAGTAGAAAACACTTTGTTTAGGCATTTTAAAAATGTTAGCAATGACAGATGTCATCACTTCTGATTACAAAGAATGTCACTGGCACTTCAGTTCAGAAACATTCTACAGAACTTTTCACAACGTCAGCATGTTCCAAAGCTTCCTTCAATGAAGTAGTAATCAGCCTAACCACTACCACAATATAAAACGCGGGTTCCTGCAACTTGGATTCCTAAATTTAATTCCAGCCCCTTAAACAAGCAATAACGTCAGTATAATTGCAGAGCAAAAATAAGCACCTTCATTTTCTTAGATGCACCATCAAGGTTTTAAAGCAAGGCATGTCATCATGACCAGCTATTTTTGAACAAACATGCACAACAAAGAATTGGTAAGGTAAGGATTGACAACTATGATTTCCCAAACAACTATCAGCTGTGCTGTCTTCGTGAGCTTCAGATGTGGCTTTCGGTTTATGCAATTACTTCTCGTTTAAAATATATTTAGAATCGGTCATGCAGCCAAAGATGCCCCATCTAAGCTAGTCCCATTTGCCTGCGTTTGACCCATATCGTTCTAAACCTTTCCAATCCGTGCACCTGTTCAAATATCTACAAATTATTGTACCTGCCTCAACCACTTTCTCTGGCAGCTCGTTCAATCTACCCATCACCTCTGTTAGAAAAAGTTGCCCCTCAACTTCCCATGAAATTTTTCTCCTCTCACCTCCAGTTCTCAATTCTCCTATCCTGGGAATAAAAGACTCTGCAAATTGTGTTGCTAGTAAATGCCTAGTATTTTAAGGAAAGCTGACAAACAAGGGAGTTGTTAATCAATTGGAGATTCAGGGGGAAACCAGGTGAAAAACAGGAGACCACAGTAGATAAACTGAGGTGGGTTAGATCCAGATACAGTTCTGATGGGAGGATGTGGTCATGGGATGAGAACCTTAACTCTGCATATATCAAAGAGCAGCTGGAGATGTAAGTAGAATGAGAAGCAACAATGCAAATTGATAGGGGATGAAGGTAGAGATAAGTACTGGAGGAACTCGGGGAGAAGCAGGCCTGTTGCCAAACACAGACAAATTTTTGATTTTGCTGTCAATGCACAGCAGGTAGATGAGGAAGAGGGATGATCCAAGGGTGGACTAATCGGGCTCCTTTTAGAGATACAGCGCAGAAACAGACCCTTCAGCTCACTTAAAGCCCATGTCCCACTTAGGAAACCTGGACGGAAACCTCTGGAGACTTTGCGCACCACACAAGGTTTCCGTGTGGTTCCCGGAGGTTTTTGTCAGTCTCCCTACCCGCCTCCACTACCTGCAACCTCCGGCAACCACCTGCAACCTCCGGGAACCGAACGGAAACCTTGGGTGGGACGCAAAGTCTCCAGAGGTTTCCGTTCAGGTTTCCTAAGTGGGACAGGGGCATTATTAGTTTGCACCGACCAGCGATCACCCCATACTCTAACACTAGCTGGCACACTAAGGACAATTTACAGCTGCCAATTAACCTACACGTCTTTGGAATGTGAGAGGAAACCGGAGCACCCGGAGAAAACCCACAGTAACAGGGAGTATGTACAAACTCCGTACAGACAAGCATTCCTAGTCAAGATCGAACCCAGGTCTCTGGCACTGTAAGGCAGCAACTCTACTGCTGTGCCACCCCAGAATAATATGGTGGGAGGGAGAGGTCATGGCTAAAGATACATGACTGCAACCCAGCTCACGAGGGACGTTTTAATTGGTACTGGTGTTAAAAAGTTGCAGTCTCTCAATGCTAACATGCACTAATCTCTGCATCAGGGAAGCAGCCAAGAACATCGTGCAACATTGTACTTTTTATACTCATTTTCAAAAACTCTGTAAAGCCTATCAAAATCAAACTTGGCTTGGCTCAATTTGTTCACAACCAAATTCTTTTTGGGACAAATGGAAAACTCAGTCATATTTGATCATAAATCACTGGGACTGAAGTAACTAACCCTGGAGAGTTTGTTGAATCACTCTCAATTGCATTCTGTTTTCAGTATACACAAAAATGGCCCTGTTGTAATGTCACCGTGGGATTGCCAATGGCAACAATTATTCACAATGAATCAGAGGCAGCATCAAAACCAGACCAAAACATAAAAGCGTGCAGCCAAATGATTTTTAATTAATTCTTAATTCACATTTTAAAGATCCATCAGATTTATATAATGTGGTAAAGCCGGAGAAAGTGAAGGCAGATATAGGTTTGTTAGCAGGGAAAGTGTCAGGGTAAACAGCTTATTTTCAAGTTCAAAGTTAACTAATAAGCCAGTGCTGGAGTGTCACTCGTAACCCTCAATATTCATTACTGCACCATTACACACCATCGGAGACCCTCGGACCATCTGTAATCAGACATTACTGGCTTTATCTTGCACTAAACGTTATACCCTTCAACATGCATCTGGTACACTGTGAATGGCTCGATTATAATCATGTATTGTCTTTCCACTGACTGGTTAGCACACAAAAGCTTTTCACTGTACCTTGGTACACATGACAATAAATAAATTAACTAAACTAAACATGACACCAACACCTTAAGCAATTCCGACATTTCTGCAATTCACACAGATAATTACTATTTAAATACCTCTGCCAGCATCAACACAGGCCTGCTTGGCATGTGTTGAAAACAGACTCGGCCGAGAGCACAGGGTCACTTCTCCTCTATTGGTTTATACAAGGTGCAATGGAAGAACACAAGTCAAACAGACTTATGGAATATGGACAATGGTTTAAAACATTTGATCTATTTGCTTTGGAGTTTAGAAGATTGAGGGGTGAGGTATCAAGATACTTCCAATCATTGGAGAATCTCGAACAAGGGGATAGTTACATGATTAGGTCGGCCTTTTAGAAATGATACAAGTATAAACATTATTTTTGTAGGGGGTGGTGAATCTCCAGAATTCCCCACGCCAGAAGGTTGGGGATATTGAAAGAGAATGCAAAAAAGTTTGGTAACCATGGTAACAAAGCTTTTCACTGTACCTCAGTACATTCAACAATAATAAACCTAAATCTAGCGTCTCCGCTTCTGACAAGGTAAGTTATAGCCTTAATTGAATTCAACTATTTCAGATAACCAGCCTTTCCCGTTTGTGCCAGAACTGGCCTCTTCTGAAAAGTCCAGCCACCTGTATTAATAATTCAGTTTATCCCTTTCCGCAGATACTGCTTCGCCCAGATATTTTTGGCAGTCTTTTATTTCATATTTCCAGCATTTACAGTGTTCCAAACATGATCCAGTTCTAATGAAAGGTCAATTGTTTCTCTCCAAAGATGCTCCTTAAACCTGCTGAGAATGTTCAATATTTTCATTTTATGAAAGAGATATAGCCTGATACATCGTAAATGTTTTCAATAGCCTCACATGCAATAAAATGCTTAAAAATACAGTGGCAATTTGAGAAGCAATGTTGCAACTCAGAATCATTCATTAATCGAAGATAGATAAAAAGCTGGCGTAACTCAGCGGGTCAGACCACATCTCTGGAGAAAAGGAATAGGTGGTGTTTCGGGTCGAGACCTTTCTTCAGGCTGAGAGTCAGGGGAAAGGGAAACGAGAGATATAGACGGTGATATATTTCTCGTGAGATGAGGTGGGACGTTTAACAAGGGCAGGACCTATACAGTGAATGGTAGGCCTCTGGGGAGTGTTGTAGAGCAGAGGGATCTAGGAGTTCAGGTGCATGGTTCCTTGAAGGTCGAGTCGCAGGTAGATAAGTTGGTCAAAAAGGCTTTTGGCACATTGGCCTTCATCAGTCAGAGTATTGAGAGTATAGAAGTTGGGAGGTCATATTGCAGCTGTATAAGACGTTGGTGAAACCGCATTTAGAATAATGTGTTCAGCTCTGGGCACCATGTTATAGCAAAGATATTGTCAAGCTTGAAAGGGTTCAGAGAAGATTTACGAGGATGTTGCCAGGACTAGAGGGTCTGAGCTATAGGGAGAGGTTGAGTAGGCTGGGTCTCTACTCCTTGGAGCACAGGAGGATGAGGGGCGATCTTATAGAGGTGTATAAGATCATGAGAGGAATAAATCAGGTAGATGCACAGAATCCCTTGCCTAGAATAGGTGAATCGAGGACCAGAGGACTTGGGTTCAAGATGAAAGGGAAAATATTTAATAGGCATCTGAGGGGTAACCTTTTCACACAAAGGGTGGTGGGTGTATGGAACAAGCTGCCAGAGAACGTAGTTGAGGCTGGGACTATCCCAACATTTAAGAATCAGTTAAACAGGTACATGGACAGGACAAGTTTGGAGGGTTATGGACCAAACAAAGGCAGGCAGGACTAGTGTAGCTGGGACATGTTGGCCGGTGTGGGCAAGTTGGGCCGAAGGACCTATTTCCACACTGTATCACTATGACTCTATATAGAGATATATAGACCAAATGAATGAAAGAAATGCAAAAAAGTAACAATGATAAAGGAAACCGGCCATTGTTAGCTGTGGGCTACGTGAAAGAGAGTACAGACAATGAGACTCAACAAGACAACTTTGTGGCTAGTACAACAGCTTGGGTGGGAGAGGGATGGAGAGAGAGAGGAGATGCAAGAGTTACTTGGTTAAAGAAATCAATATTCCTATGCTGGGTTGCAAACAGCCCAAGCGAAATACGAGGTGTTGTTCCTCCAATTTGTGTTTGGCCTCACTCTGAAGATGGAGGCGGCCCAGAAAGAAAGGTAATTAATTCCGACAGCACGTGGTCTGACTCTGCTGGGTCCAACTGCTCTCTCGCCCATTCCATCCTCTCTATATCTCTTCATTTCTAAAAGGCGGCGTGGCATCAACCGTCTCAACTTTTCCACTGCCCTTACCTACTCTAACCTCACCCCTTCTGAACGTACAGCCCTCCGCTCACTCTTCAGCAGCCCTGACATTATAATCAAGCCCGCCAACAAGGGAGGTGCCGTGGTAGTATGGCGCGATGCGGGCTGAGGGCAGGCGACAACTCTCAGACACCTCCTCCTACTTATCCTTGGACCATGATCCCAGACGAGCACCAGGTCTTAATCTCAAACACCCTTTCTGATTTCATCGCTTCTGGCTGTCTGCCTTCCACAGCCTCCAACAATATCGTTCTCCAGCCCCGCACAGCCCAGTTTTACCTTCTCCCCAAAATCCACAAACACAACTGCCCTGGCAGACCCATTGTTTCTGCCTGTTCCTATCCCACGGAAATGACTTCCACGTACCTCAACTCCATCATATCCCCCAAGGTCCAATATCTCCCGACCCACGTTCAAGATATCTCACATGCTCTTCGTCTCTTTAGCAACTTCCACTTTCCGAGCCCCCATCTTTACTATGGACGTTTAGTCACTCTACACCTCCATCGCCCACCAGGAAGGCCTTAAAGCCCTCCATTTCGTCCTTGACTGCAAAACCTTCCAATTTCCCTCCACTAACACTCTACACCGCCTAGCTGGTCCTCACCCTCAACAACTTATCCTTTGACTTCTCCCACTTCCTCCATCCAAGGTGAGCTATGGGCACCCGCATGGGCCCAGCTATGCCTGCCTCTTTGTAGAGTACGTTGAACAATCCCTGTTCCAGGCGTACAATAGCCCTATCCCGAAACTCTATCTCCATAACATTGATGATTGCATCGGTGCTACCTCCTACACCCATGCAGAACTCATGGACTTCATCAACTTCACCACCAATTTATCCTGCACTCAATTTTCATCCTGCACTCGTCCTGCATCTCCGACACCTCCCTCCCTTTCTTGATCTCACCGTCTCCATTACAGGAAACAGACTATAGACTGACGTCCATTACAAACCCACTGACTCCCATAACTATCTTGACCACACTTCTTCCCACCCTGCTTCCTGCAAAGACTCTAGCCCCTACTCCCAATTCCTCCGGCTATGCCGTTCTGCACCCAAAATGAGGTGTTTCATGCTAGGCCTTATTCTTTAGGGAACGGGGATTCCCTAATCATAGATGAGGCCCTCACTCGTGTCTCCTCGATAACCCGCAGCTCCGCCCTTGCTCCCCCTCCTAGTCGCAACAGAGACAGAGTCCCCCTAGACCTTACCTTCCACCCCATCAGCTTTCGCATACAACACACAATCCCTCAGCATTTCCACCACCTCCAACAGGATCCCACCACTAACCACATTTTCCCATTTCTATCCCTTTTGCCTTCCGCAGAGATCATTCCCTCCGCAACTCCCTGGTTAATTCATCCCTTCCCACCCAAACCACCCCCTCCCCAGGTACTTTCCCCTGCAACCGCAGAAGATGTAACACCTGTCGCTATACCTCCTCCCTCAACTCTGACTCCAGGGACCCCGACAATCCTTTCAGGTTAGGCATAGGCTCACTTGCACCTCTTCCAATGTCATCTATTGTATCCATTGTTCAAGATGTGGACTTTTATACATCAGCGAGACCAAACGCAGACTGGGCGATTGTTTCGCGGAACGCCTGAACCAACCAGATCTCCCGGTTGCTGGAGACTTTAATTCTCCTTCCCATTCCTACACAGACCTTTCTGTCCTGGGCCTCCTCCATTGTCAGAGTGAGGCTAAACACAAATTGGAGGAACAGCATCTCAAATTTCGCTTGGGCAGCTCACAGCCCAGTGGTATAAATATTGATTTCTCTCACTTCATGTAGCCCTGGCATTTCCTCTCTCTCTATCCCTCCCCCACCCAAGTTGCACTAGCTTCTCGTTTTCACCCTACAAACAGCTAACAATGGCCTGTTTCCTGTATCGTTGTTACTTTTTTACATATCTTTCATTCATTGTTCTTTATCTCACCACATTACCGTCTATATCACTCATTTCCCTTATCCCTAACCAGTCCTGAAGAAGAGTCTCAACCCAAAACATAACACATTTCTTCTCTCCCGAGATGCCGAGTTACTCCAGCTTTTTGTGTCCATCTTAGGTCATTAACCATTAACCTTTGTGAGGCAGTCAAAGATAAAATGCTGGGCAGGCCACAATCTCCCCCTCTTCAAAAAGCACTGAGCTCTTTATAGTTACTCTCTGCTGAAACATAGCCACAAAAGCTACCTCCAATAATGTTGGATGCTCTCAAAGAGATATTTAGCCTGAATCTTTCCCCCCAGGGTGGAAATGTCAAAGATTAGAGGGCATAGCTTTCAGGTGAGAGAGGCAAAATCTAAAGATGATGTGCAGGGCAATTTTCTATTAAAACACAGTGGCAGCAGCCAGAGGTGATTGTGGAAGCAGATATAGTAGCAGTATTTAATTACATTTTAGATTACCATGTGGAATGGAGGGACGTGGATCACATGCAGGCCGAGGACATTAATTTAACCATGTTTGGCACAGACATTGTGGACTGAAGGGTCTGTTCTTGTGATGTTCAACACTTGCGATGAATCTTGAATGGAAACCTTTTTGCATGAAGCCAACTTGGAGCTTTGAGAAAAGAAATGAGGCTTGCTAATTTTATACAGTTCATTTGCTTAAGACACAAAGGCAGCCTACTGTTTCCTAAATTTTGGAAAGGAATTAACTAGGAAATCAAAGACCATCTGCAGCAATTGTTTGACAACCTAAATTTGAGTTAGTAGATGAAAACCTAAATGAAAACATCCTAAACAGCATTCCAAAAGAAGTATGTACCAGTTACTTTAGAAAGGCTGGATAAAACTTCAAAGTGGATGAAAGGAAATAGTTAGGAAAGCAATGCCAAACTAGTCTATTAAAGATTCGGTGCTGGAGCCTTTAATTTTAGATCTAAGTAAATGATCTTTGCAAAATTCTTAGAAGATCATTCAAAATGGTGTTATAGTAAGAAAAAACATAAACAGAGTGATTAAAAATATGGCAGAAAAAATTCAACTTCTGCAGAGTGATGCAGCTGGTAGAGTTGCTGCCCCTCAGTGCCATGGATCCGGGTTGATCCGGACCTCGGGTGCTGTCTATGTGGAGCTTACACCTTATCCATGTAACCGAAGGGCCAATCGCCATACTGTGTCTTTCTAAGCAATTCAAAGCTGGGAAGTACAGGTTTGCAGCTTGGAATATTAAATAAAACCACAGTAATGATAAACAAATGTCACAGTGAATGGATATGGAACTGAGATTAACTAGTGTAGTACAATCAGGCCTTACAATCTGCAGATATTCCAGTCACCCTAGATCACTGTGGACATTTTGATTGTAATCATGTATAGTCTTTCCGCTGACAATAAAATAAAGTTTCTCTGTACCTCGGGACACGTGACAATAAACTAAACTACTCACGTTCCAGTCACTGAGGCACAGAAATGTAAATACAAGCAGCAGGTCCAGTCATTACTGCATTTATCTAGAGACTAATGGTAAGACATCTCAAGGTGCTTTAACTTTCAGATCATGATTTATCCCAGTTGAGATGATGCATCATCCCAAGTGATTTGACATCAAGGCACAAAATATCAGGATAAGTGATCAAAGCAGCAAACTTTTAAAATGGCTTTAATGGGATTGAGAGGATGAATAGAAGAGTTTTTTTTTTTAAATTGCACTCGAGAAAACAAGGCCTAGGCACTTAAAGGTCACAGGGAGAAAGTAGACTGGGGATGTGCAAGAGGACATGAAAGGGTGAACAGGATTTGGTCAAGTTAAGGGCCTGTCCCACTGTACGAGCTAATTCAAGAGCTCTCCCGAGTTTATAAAAAATCAAACTCGTGGTAAGCACGTAGAATGTATGTAGTGGGTATGTCGGAGCTCGGGACGTCTCTTAGCGCCTCGTAACGCTAGCGGCAGGTACTCGGGAAACGCGGTAAGTTCGTGAAGACTCGTGAAGATTTTTCAACATGTTGAAAAATGTCCACGAGAGACACGAGTACCCACGGGCGGCTATTATCGTAATTCTCCGAGTTCGAATCAGGGGAAACTCGGGAGAACTCTTGAATTAGCTCGTACAGTGGGACAGCCCCATAAGGATATTTACACCAGGATTACATAGAATACAGAACAGTACAGCGTATATGAACATGCCTTTCAGTCATAAACATATCTGTGCCAAATTTAATATCCTCTGCCTGTACGTGATCCATATCCCTCCATTCACTGCATATCCACGTGCCTAACTAAAAGCCAGTTAAATGCCATTATCGCATATCTGCTTCCACCACCACTTCTGGCAACACATTCCAGGTGTCCATCACTCTGTGTGATGCAAAGAAAATCAAGAGAAGGGAATAAGGTGATATAGTTTGACAGAAACAATAAGTTGTCTAAAGGGGATGCAAGGAGAGAGACACTGGCTCCTTGTTTACAAGAGCTAGTAGGTGGTATTTAATGAAAAATATGAATTACTGACTTTACAAGCCGTTACACAATATAAAAGCTAGGAAATTAGGCTAAACCTACAGAAAAGTACTTCAGTCCTTGCGAGAATGCTGCATTAAATGTGGGTATGCACTACAGTTGCGAAGGCTATGGGAAAGATTTCTATCCCATTTATGAGCCTGGTCCTAGGGATGAGAATTACATTTATATGGAAGGGGCACCTCTCCGTTGAGCAAAAGGGGCCTAGGAGAGATTGGACAAAAGTCTTGACCCAAACCCTTGAACGTCCAGATGCTGCTAGACCTGCTGAGTTCCTGCACTAGTTTTCTGCATGGCATCTTTCTTACTGTTTATGACACATTGCATGACCTCACACTCTTCTCTATTGACTTTTTATATCAATGATTAAAGTGACCAAAGTGTTGATAACCAAATGATCAGCAGGACAAAGGAGACAATGGAGATCGTGATCGACTTCAGGAAATGAAGCAGTACACACACCCCAGTCTGCATTGATGGTGCCGAAGTAGAGATGGTTGAAAACTTCAAATTCCGAGGAGTCAATATCACCAACAACTTCTCCTGGACCACCCATATTGAAGCAACGAACAAGAAAGCACACCAACGTCTCAACTTCCTTTGACGTTTTAGGAGGTTTGGCATGTCCCCATCAACTCTCACCAACTTTACAGATGCACCATAACAAGCATTTTATCAGGATACATCACAGCTTGGTTTGGGAACAATTCCATCCAAGACTGCAAGAAATTGCAGCGAACTGTGGACACACTAGACCATCACACAAACCAGCCTCACTTCTATTGACTCCATTTAAACCTCAAGCAGCCTCGACAAGGCCAACAGCATAATCAGGGAAGAGTCGCACCCTGGCCACTCCCTCTTCTCCTCTCCCCTCTCCCATCAGGCAAACAGTACAGAAGTGTGAAAACACACACAGATTCAGGGACAGTTTCTTCCCAGCTGTTATCAGACAACAATAATCCTACCACAACCAGAGAGCAGTCCTGAACTACTATCTACCTCTTTGATGACTCTCGGACTATCCTTGATTGGACTTTGCTAACTTTACCTTGCACTAATCGTTATTCCCTTATCTACACACTGTATTCATTCATTCATCGTTGGAAACATTAGCTACGCAATGGTGCTGGTTTCCGATGGGCATTTCCTTACAATGCTGTGTACGACAGTGATCGCAACTTATACTGAAGTGTGGACGGCCGTTGGCTCACTAGGAGCTCATCCGCACTGTAAATGGCTTGATTATAACCATGTAGTGTCTTTGTGCTGACTGGTTAGCATGCAACAAAAGGATTTTCACTGTACCTCGGTGCACGTGACAATAAACTAAAATGAAGTGAACTGAATTTAATTATATGAAAGGATGAAAAACATTTTTCCTGAACTTAAGGACATGGAATGTGCTGCCTGATAACCCACATTCAATAACCTTTCAAAGCAAAAAGATAAAAATAAGGTTGTAAAAGTGGAGGAGGGGGTGTTAATAAGAAATGTTGTAGCAGGGAGGGTTGGAAGCATGGAATGTCTATCAAAGGTAGACAAAAGTGCTGGAGAAACTCAGCAGGTGCGGCAGCATCTACGGAGCGAAGGAAATAGGCAACGTTTCGGGCCGAAGGGCTGACTCAACCCAAGGACCAAATGGCCTTTATGCATTGTCCCGCTCTATCAACAGTGGGAAATAAACAACTCGGGGGAGGCTTCAACCTTGAAAGGAAACAAATGGGAAAACATTGAGCTGCTGGTGATACCAGGATACTCCAAACGACCTTGTAAAGACTTTTAGTAGTTACAAAACTTGCATCCACATTACAGATTACCCAGACATTTCCTGCCACACTTGGCAGAATAAATCCAATCAATTAATTGCCATCCAATCATGTTGCTGCCAGAGAGCAAAATACCGAGACGGATCATAAAGTACATTTATTCACCAGGCACGATTGCTGTTTACCAGGCATTAGTGTAGCTTGGAACTAAATATGGACTGAATACAAGGCTGAAAAACACTCATTATGTCAAGACAACACTAGACTAAATGTGGAGCCTTGGAAAACTGGTCTGCAGACCTCCCCCTTCACCTCAATTCCAGGGACCCCAGCAGCCCTTCACACGCACCTTTTCTAACCTCATCTATTGCATTTGATGCTCATGCCTCTCTTCTTTACATTGGCGAAACCACGCGTAGACAAGGCAACCCTTTCACTGAACATTTGCTGAACCAAGGCTTGCTGAATCTCCCGGTTGTGAACCATTTCAACTTCACTTCCTATACTGACCTTTGTCCTGGGCCTCCTCCACTGCCAAAGTGAGGCCACACATAAACTGGAGGAAGAACACCTCACATTCCACTTGGGTAGCTTACAACCTAACAGTATGAACACTGAATTCTCCAAGTTTAGGTAATGCACCCCCCCCCCCTCCCCTTCCTTATCTCTCCTTTCTCTCCTGTGCTCACCCCCATCCTCAGTGCACACTTTTCTTCCACCCAAGACCTCCCCACTGTCCCTTTCCACCTCCACCTCTGTCTCAACATTTCATTCCTCTTCTCTCCTTATTTGACATCCTTTTATCTAAATGTCCCCTTTTGTCAAAACTGCAGATGCTGGTTTACAAAAAAAGACACAAGTGCAGGAGTAACTCAGCTGGTAAAGCAGCATTCGTGGAGAACATGGACAGGCTATGTTTTTAGTCGGGACCCTTCCTGAAATGTCACCTATCCATATTCTCCAGAGATGCGGCCTAATCTGCTGAGTTACTCCAGCATTTGGAGTTCCCTTTTGTTGTTTTTTGTCTCCTTTTCATTTCCAGCCTTTGCCCACCTATCTCTCAGTCAAATGCCCCATCACCTGTCTCCACCAATCATTTGCCAGGCTCCCCCCCCCCCCCCCCTACAATATGTCTGAAGGAGGGTCCCGATCTGCAACACTACCTGTTCATGTCCTCCAGAGATGTTGCCTGACGCACTGAGTTAGTCCCACGTAGTCTTCTAGGCAGGTTTCCAGCAACTGCAGCTCCTTGCGTCTCAGACACCCACAAAGATAGTACTTTAACATCTGAAGTTACATCACAAACAATGCAATGTGGCACTTCTCGCAAATTGTAGGGAAATATTTAATTCCATTGGAAACTCCTCAGAAGTTGAAGCAGTCTCACCTGCATGCATGACCAAGAGAGCTTGCATTAAAACGAAGCAACAAAAAAAATCTGCACACAGTACCAGGGAATGACAATCACCAACAGCAGCATCTAGCCACCAATGGCATAACCACTGACACCCCAACCATTCAGATTCTCAGTGACAGGGGGTAAATCACAACTATCATGGTTACAAAAGCAAGTCAGAAATTGGATATCTTGAAGTGACTCACCAAAGCCTTTCCATCATCGACAACATACTTGGCAGAAACGTGATGGAATATCCTTCAGTTGTCTGGATGAGTGTAGCTCCAGTAGAAGGAAATCAAAAGTTTATCGCCACCCTGTACTACACAACTTACACACTATCCATCATCCCATCCCATTATGCCAAATCCCACATGTACTATGGAGGGCAAGGTGCGCAAATGTACACGGGTTTCACCAACTGCATGTTCTCCTCCAAGTGCCATACCATTATAATATGAAGGTCAATTGCCGCTCCTTCATTTACGGAGTCAAAATCCTGTAACTAGCCAGCAACAGTGGGAGAACTTTCATCACAATAACTGCAGCAGTTCAAGATGGCTCACTGCCACTTCCTTGTAGGCAATTAGGGACAGGAACAAAAGAGCCACTAGCAACACCAATGCTTCATAATAATAAATTAGCAGCCAATTTTCACTCAGGGGGTAATCCGTTATAAGCTGCCAGAGAAGCTAGAGAAACAGATACAATTGCGACTTTCAAAAGTCATTTGGACAGGTGCGCGGATAGAAAGGGTTTGAGGTCTATGGCCAAATGCAGTAAAAAAAATAAAAATAGGGCTAGCCCAAATATAGACACAAAATGCTGGAGTAACTTAACGGGCCAGGCAGCATCTTTGGATAGAAGGAATGGGTGACGTTTCGGGTCGAGGCCCTTCTTCAGATTCATTCCATTGGAAACCAACTTGTTCAATATAGATAAGGAGGGCTCAAGGGTCTGTTCCAAGCTGTATAGCTCTATGATCCCAAATGGAATAGAAGCATAATTTGAAATTGTATTTAAGATTAAGTCACCGGAGATGAATAATTGATTGATACAGCATGGAAAAACGCCCTGCAGCTTAGAGTCCATATCGACCGTTCACATTGGTTCTCTGTTATTCAACTTGCACATCCGCTCCCTGCGCACTAGAAATCATTTACAGAGGCCAATTAACAAACCTGCACGTCTTTTGGATGTTGGAGGAGACCCATGTGGTCACAGCTAGAATGTATAAACATCCACAGATGTTTCAGGATGAGACCCTTCTCTCCAGAGATGCTGCCTGTCCCACTGAGTTACTCCAGCATTTTGTGTCTACCAATTATTGCATCGTACAGATTTCATTTACATGCCCTGGGTATTCATGTCCAAATCATTAATGGAAACTGTTGAAAGCAAAGGCCAGGCATTAACAGCTGTGGAACATCACTGGTACAGCTCACCAATCATAAAGACACCAATTATTTATCTTTTTGCTTCTTGCCAAAGGCAATTTCAGATCAAATACGCCAGTTTCCCAGGATCTAATGGGCTTTGGCTTTTGATCAACCTACCAAGTGGGACTTAAGCAATGGCCCTACTAAAAATCCATATGGACTACATCAAACACACAGCCCTTAGTCAACCCTCTTAATTACCCCAGTGCCTGATCAGGGCACGAACCCAGGTCCCTTAGCACAAGTTGCCCATGCCGACCATGATGCCCCATCCATACTAGTCCCACCTGCCCACGATTGGCCCATACCCCTTTAAACCTTTCATGTTCAATGTAACTGTCCAAATATCTTTTAAATGTTGCTATAGTACCTGCCTCAATTACCTCCTCTGGCAGTTTATTCGATATATCCACCACCCTCTGTGTGAAAAAGCTACTGCTCATCTTTCTCTCTGGTTCTTGATTCCCCTTCCCAAGGTAAAAGATTGCATCTACCCTATTTAATCCCCTCATGATCTTATACACTTCTACAAGATCACCTCTTGTCCTCCTGCGCTCTAAGGAATAAAGTCCTAGCCAACCCAACCTATAGCTCAGATCCAAGTCCTGCCATCACCCTCTTCTCGAAATTCAATCAAATAAGGGAGACAACTTTCCTTTAAATCCATCCCAACTGCCCACGTGTCATCTCTCAAGCCACACGTTCATCTGCACCACAAAACTAAATGATTGACCTTGAAGTAATAAAGGAGAGCATGCTGTGGACATAAATAATCCTTCACTGCCTAAATGTCATCACATTTTTCTCTGCTTTGATTAAATCAAGACCATTTTTTAGCTTTCGGGAATAGTAAGGCTGCCGCCTTTGACAAAAGTTATTTCCCGTGAGTGAAAGGGTGCTGAAGCTCATTTCCAGATGGCCCTGTCGGTGAGGCATTATGACATTCCCACTTGCACATTTAGAAAATGTAAAATAAATAAATTGCTTGATTGTACTCCTGTTCTACTTCTCCCCTTCCCCCCACCCCCAACGTAACTTGGATTTATTAATGAAGAACAGTTTTAACTGGAAGCTATACAGAGGTGGCCAATAAAAATAAGATCCAACATTGCTGATAAAACACACCCACTAAACTCATATTACATATTTTCACTCCGTAACCTCCTCAGGATCCTGTCTCACCCAGTTCTGTCACCCACTTAATCACTATATTCTTAAACAATCAATCTGGGTTGTCTTTTGATGACTGGGTTTACGGTTACCATTCACCTAAAGCTGCCTCGGCAAGGCCAGCAACATAATCAAGGACGAGTTGCACCCTGGCCACTCCCTCTTCTCCCCCCCTCCCATTTGGCAAAAGGTACAGGTGTGAAAACACACTCTTCCAGATTCAGGGACAGTTTCGTCCCAGCTGTTAACAGGCAACTGAACCATCCAACCGCAACTAGAAAGCAAACCTGAACAACTATCTACCGCATTATATCCAAGTAGATAAAAAAAATTAGGGGTCTATGATTCTAAAAAGCCATGCACAACAATCCCATTTTCCAGTTCTTGGTCTGTAGCAAATTGTGCTCATTCAAGTCCTTTCCAAATGCTATCATTTTTACTCCAACTACTCTTCCATGCAGTAAGCAAACACATAGATTGTTATTTCGACTCTCCTCTAATTCTACCAATTTAAATCTGTGCACAGTTTGCGAAAATAACTAATGGAATAGGCAGCGGTGCCTTAGCAGCTGCGGCTCGCCTGCAGTCCGTCTGCTTTTTTTTCTTTTTTGTGTTGTTCTTTTGTCCTGTTTTAGTTATTTTTTGGTTTATTAGGTTGTGCATGTGTGTGGGTGGGGGGGAGAAACATGTTTTAGTCTCTTCCTTCGGGGGGATGCGACTTCTCTTGTCGTATCCCCCGTCTCCGCCTGCGCCGAGGCCTAATAGTGGAGCTGGCGGCCTCGAAGCTGGGGCAGCGGCAGCGGCGACCCGACCTCGGAGCGGGCAGAGGCAGCGGCAGCGGCGACCCGACCTCGGAGGATCGCCCGCGGGCCTGGTGGACTCGGCCGAGGGCCCAGTGGACGACATCGTCGGGAGCTCGCAGGTCACAGGTTGGTGACCTGTTCTCCGGAGCTCCCGCAACAACTGCTGCATCCGCTGGATTGGAGGGCTGCAGCTTCGGCAGCTTCGACCACCCCGGGCCGCCGAGTTGAACCGGCCCGTTCGCAGAGCTCGGATTCAGCCGCGGGACTGACATTACTTACCATCACCCGGCGGGGTCACAACATCCGAAGCCTGGATCGCCTCGGCGCAGAGGGAGAATAAGAAGGGAAGAGACAAAGACTTAAGACTTTCGCCTTCCATCACAGTGAGGAGGTGCCTGGTGAACTCACTGTGGTGGATGTTAATTTGTGTTTATTGTGTTTTTGTCATTTTTTTACTATATGTAGGACTGCAAGGCTCAACCTGTACAAGAAATATGGGCACGACATTTGTATAGTCACCAGGACGTCAAAAGACAATTCCAGACTAAGGCGGAGTCACAGACTAACCACTCAGTAACAAGGCTTGCACGCTATTATGGGCTACAAAGTGACGTCCAGCAGACGCAAGCAACAATGCATCCCTCCTGAAAAGCTCAATGCCATTTATGCCATCTTTGAACAGAAGGTACAGAAAACTTGGCACATGGTGTCAAGACAACATCTTCTACCTCAATGTCAGCAAATGGAAGGAGCCAGTCATTCACTCCCAGACTCTATCAATTAAGATGGTTGAGAGCTCCATGTGCTTAAGAGTAAATATCACCAATTTGTCCTAGTCAAACCACATTGACACAGAGTGAGAAAGAACACCAACATTTCTAGTTACTCAGAGGACAAAGGATATTCAGCACCTATCAATTGATTCTTACCAATTTGTATAGATGCACCATGAAAACCATCCTATCGATTGGGATGGCAATTGCACCGCCGTAAACCGCGAGCAATTGCTAATATTTGGCAATGCAGCCCATTTCATCAAGTAAAACATCTTAGATTACTGAACGCTCTCTCACAAGCTAAGGGTGCAATCTCCCAATCTATCACATTGCAGCCCATGCACTTAAAAAAAACCTGTACTTTTTATGTAGCTGCAACACTAACACTATACTCTGCACTCTGGTATTTTTCTCTTTGCAGTACCTGTTGGACTTCTGTGTGGTGTAGGAACTGCAGGTGCTGGTTGGCACCAAAGATAGATACAAAATGCTGGAGTAACACAGGCAGCATCTATGGAGGGAAGCAATGGGTGACGTTTCAGGTCAGGACCTTTCTTCAGACCATGTACTCCTGTATAGAATTATCTGACCGGGTAGCACACAACTAGGTTTTTCAAGATATCTCGGTGCACATGACAATAAAAAAACAATAATAAACTAATAACAAATACTTTTCCCTTCACTCAGCTTAACTTCTTCCCACCTTTTTCCTGTTCTATTCCATCCTCCGAGTTCCTCCAGCTCTGTTGCATCTCTCCTGGTGGCACAGATTAATGTGCCCTCTCTTTTCCTCAAATGCCAGCTGTCATTCTCTCTTTACCGCTGACAGGTCACCCAACCATGGCTAAACTATTTATCACACTTCTCTTTTATTATTACTTTTTCACCACCCGCAGCGAGGGCCACCCCGTCCTTGTCCTCCACCACAGAAGACTCCATATTCAACAGATTAATCTCAGCAATTTCTGAAAGCTTCAACATAACGCCATGAGCAGACTCACCTTCCCCGCGCCAAGCTCAATGCTCTGGTCCACTCTTCCACCTTGCCAATCGATACTCCCCATTTCATGGCATACAGTCACAGGAGTTTCAACACTTTCCTTTAACAATTATCAACTAATGGGCCAAACGTTCCTTTCAGAAGTACTAGCAATTTAATTCCAATACCTCTGGATAGAAGGAATGGGTGATGTTTCTAAATGTCACCATTCCTTCTATCCAGAGCTGCTGCTGTCCCGCTAAACTGCTGAGTTACTCCAGCATTTTGTGTCTATCTTCGATGCAAACCAGTTTCTTCCTACATAATTCCTATACCTTATATCCTGCAAACTGCACTCATGATATGGTCCCCACTACATTATGGAAGGCAACCCAGGAATGCTTTACACTGCAGTCGGCCATTCAGTTTCACACCCCTCACCCTATTCCCTCCTCACCCCACCATCCCATGACTGCTCACACCCCTCACCCTATTCCCTCCTCACCCCACCATCCCATGACTGCCCACACCTCCCAAGCACATGGCCTCAGGATAAGAGTAAAATGTATGAAAATATGGAAACAAGGAACTGCAGATGCTAGTTTCCAAAATACAAGTATTGGACTAACTAATACTTTGAAGAACACAAATAGGTGACATTTCCAGTCGGGACCCTACTTCAGCATGAAAATATGATCACCTGCCGGTTTCCCACACCGATGGTCGGTATTGAGATGGTCCGAAAAGTTTCAGTCATTCTAAGGCACCATGAAGTAAACAGGGAAACATTTAATATCCTTCATCATCGCCAAATCTAAATCAAGAAAGTCCCCGTCCAAAACTACCCCCGGCACACCAGCCTGTGCAGTAGGGGATCATGCATTTATGCAGAGATGGGGTTATCGTTCTTCTGAAGATTGAGTGTATTTAAAGCTTTCTGCTTCAAAGGGTTGTGGAAGCAGAGGCTGAATATATTTTAAAAACAGCATAGATGGGATTCGCAATAAACAAAGCAGTGATGGAGGGTTGATTTTGTGATTGGAAGCCTAAGCCCAGTGTGTTCTACAGGGAATGGTGCTGCATACATTAACAATTTTTATTCAGTCCAACCCCCATGAAGCACAGAAACATTCCCTTTAATCCAGCAAATAGGCACCAACCATGCACCAGTCTACCTCACTACATTCTATTAAGAACATAGAACAGTACAGCACGAGAACATGCCATTTGGTCCACATTGTCTGCGTCAAATACGACGCTAAGTTAAACTAAACTCCTCTGCCTGCATGTGATCTACATCCCTCCATTTCCTGCATGAGGAGCCGATCTAAACGCTCCTCAAATGTATTTGGTTGGGTTTGTTTTTCTTGGAGTAGAGGGGGGTGAGGAAGAGACTTGACAGAAGTATACAAAATTATGAGGGGCATAAACAGTCAGAAATTTCCCCCCAAAACAGAGCTCTTTAAAACTAGAAGATAATAGTTTACGGTAATGGGACAGGAACTTTTTTACCGCATTTAGAGAGGCTGGCATTTGAGGGGATAGTAGAAGCAGAGGCTTTCACAACATTAATATACCCAGTTGAGCATTTGAAACACCAAGACATCAGAAGGCCAAGTGCTAGTAAATGTGATTTGTATCAATGGTCGGTATTGAGATGGTGTGAAAAGTTTCAGTGATTTTAGGGCACCGTGAAGTCAACAATTTCAGATAACCAGCCTTTCCTGTTTTCTTTAGAACAGGTCCGGTCTGATGCAAGGTCAAATTTGTAACTGTAACTCAGTTTTTAATCTGCACAGATCTGCTGGGTATTTCCAACATTTCCTTTTGTTGTGTTGTGTTGCACATCTCAGTTGCAGCATGTCCTTTTGTTTTTCCCCACTCCAGCTACCCTCATTTATGTATCAACTAGATGGCATCCATCTGGATAACCTTGGCCTCCGCCCCATCATTGTTCTTGCCACCTCTTCCCTCCCCCCCCCCCCACCCGGAACTTAAAATATATTTGTCTTTGCATTTATTTTTGCATATATTTGTTCTTTGCAGTTTGAATGAAGGTCCATTGCCCTAAAACATTTCCTTTTTTTTCTTCTTTCGTTCCATAAATTCAAAATGACGACAGTTGCAGAAAGTCTGAATTAAATACAGAAGACCCGCGTGTATTTTTGTGTTTTTATTTCTCTGCACAATACTGCTTGATGTGTTATGTACTTTCAGCACTTGGCTCTTATTTTTATGTAGGATTTCCAGAATATGCAGCCGTTTTCTGTGAGAGTATCTTCAACAAAAGTGCTGTGGTTCAAGACAGCACCTCCTGAAAAGGATTAACAGCAGACACACCATTGACACCCAGATCCCCAAATAGCAAAACCTCTCCCAAATATCTACCACACGAGAGTCATAGATAGGGTTGACGGTTAGATCCTTTTTCTCCAGGGTAAAAAAAGGCATACAAGAGGGCAGAGCTCGCAGATGAGAGGGGCAAAGTATAAAGATGATGCGCAAGGCAGGTGTTTTATTTTAAACACACAGTGGCTTCCTTTAATGTGCTGCCAGGGATGATGGTGGAGGCAGGTATGATAGTGGCATTTAAGAGACTTTTAGATAGGCACAGGGATAAGCAGAGAATGGAAGGATATGGATCATGTGGAGGCAGAGGGGATTAGATTAATTTGGCATCATGTTTGCCAGAGTCAAACAGATTCTTTAAGAATCTGGATTGAAGACAATAGACTGCAGAAGCTGGAACAGGAACAAAAAAGAAGAACTGTGGAAGAATACGACATGTGAAGCAGCATTTGTAGAGGCAAAAAGTTGCAAGTCGACACTGAAGGACTGAAGAAGAATCCAGATTACTGCACTGAAATAACAATGCAACTTGTTCAATTTTCACAGTACAGAATAACAAGTGTGCTATCTTGGTCAGTGAGACCTGTATCACATTAACAGCAGTAATTTATAGCACTGCAGTGCTGACATTTTACTATGAAGCTAACAGACACACACATGCTGGAGAGCTTTGATGGTTTCGGCACTCTGCCAGCAACTTCCATCACCACACTACTGGTCACGAGATTTCTGCTGCTGTCATTCACAATCTAAGCTTGTAACCTCGAACACCCAGTGCATTCCAAACACACTGAAAATAGACACTACCAAGAATTACACTTGGCCAATAGCCAAAATAACACTCAGCATGTACGGACAAAGCCAGCAGCAGTGGAAGGTCACGACAGACCCTATACTAATGATCTTCCTATTAGTAAGTGGGCCTCAAATAAAACATGTGTCATCAGATGCTGTGGTTCAACTTACAGAAGGCTCCAGTTTCCCTTGTAAACCAGCTTGCTGGGCACAGTGCCAAGTCCTTGGAGTTGTTTAATTAGAGTCATGCAGCACAGAAACAGGTCTTTCAGCCGACCAAGATGCCCCATCTGAGCTAGTCCTATTTGCCCCCACTTGGCCCATAAGCCTCTAAAAGCCCTGTTCCACGGTATGAGTTCATTCCAAGAGCTCTCCCGAGTTAAAAAAAAATCAAACTCGTGGTAAGCACGGAGAATGAATGTAGCGGGTACGTCGGAGCTCGGGGATGTCTCTTAGCGGCTCATACCGCTAACGGCAGGTACTCGGGAAGACTCGCTAACGGCAGGTAAGCACGGGAAGACCCGTGAAGATTTTTCAACATGTTGAAAAATGTCCACGAGAGCCCCGAGTACCGACGAGTGGCCATTATCGTAAATCTCCGAGTTCGAATCAGGGCCAATTCGGGAGAGCTCTTGGAATGAACTCGTACTGTGGGACAGGGCTTTAAACCTTTTCTATCCATGATCCCGTCTAAATGCCTTTTAAATGTTATTGCACCTGCCTCAACTATCTCCTCTGGCAGCTCGTTCCATTGGCCCACCACCTTATGGGTGCAAAGGTTGCCCTCAGATTCCTGGTGAATCCTTCCCCCCTCACCTTAAACCTGTCCTCCCCTACCTGGGAAAAGAGGCTGTGCACTTAAATTAGCAATTCCCCTCAAGATTTTATACACCTTGGCATTTGTGATATTTTAATTACCACATCATCACATCCTAAAAATACAAATTACAGCTGTTTTTTTCTATATGCAAAGACCACAACCTATTCATGCCAAAAATAACTTTCAACTTATAAAAATGCTGTTAACAGCAATAGCAAAGGGATTCCACTGAGATGTGTGTGTGTGCCTCTCACACACACACACTGCAATTAGCAGTTTCTGTATATATTGCCTCAAGGGACACAACTGCCAAATCGGACACCACAAGGACCCATATCCACATTCACCATTGAAATTTGAGCACATTTCCCAAGCCAGATTAAATCCGCTCGACTAAAATTACTCTCCAGAGAATTTAGACCAAGAATTAAACAACTAACAGTGGCCATGTTCAAATGAAAGGCTTTCACGTTCGATGCTCCATGCAGTTGCTCCACAATTGGGAGGGGGCTCATGGCGAGGGGAAGATACAGGAGGGAAGTGAGAAAATAACTGTTCGTTCATTGCAACCCAGCTGAGAAACATTCAGATGTAAACATAGGACTTCTCTCTGTGACAATGCGCCCGCACTTCAGAAACCGGTTAATCACCACTGTTATATCAATGCAATGAGATGATTCTCTGTTGACTGGAAGGAACTGAAAATTTCACAACTGATCTCAGGTTTAGTTTAGAGATACTGCATGGAAACCTGCCCTTCAGCCCACGCTGACCACTGATCACCCATTTACTAGTTCTAGGTTATCCCATTTTTACATCCTATACACTAAAGGCAATTTACAGAAGCCAATTAACCTACAAGCCTGCATGTCTTTGGAATGTGGGAGGAAACCAGAGCACCAGGAGAAAACCCACAGGGCCACGGGGAGAACATGCAAACTGCACGCACGCACAACCCATCGTCAGAATCAAACCTGGATCTCTGGTGCTGTGAGGCAGCAGCTCTACTGCTGCATACTGTATCGCCAATACAGGTAATAACAGTTTTTGTGATGCGACTGGAGAGGCATCGTCTGGTAAAGACACCACCCAACAGTTCACCTGATTTTATTGAAATTAAATTTTTAGGATTTTGTGTATCAACTATAAAAACCAGATATGGCCTCAATATCATTACCGATGCAGGGATACAATGTGAAAAATCGACCATTTCATTGCCTCCACAGATGCTTCTTGTGCTGCAGAGTTCCTCCTGCAGCTTGTTTCTAGATGGTATCTGTACACATACCTCAGCCAAAGGACAGCATTACATTTGTCCTGGGGTGGCACAGCGGTAGAGTTGCTACCTTATAGCGCCACAGACCCGGGTTCGATCCCGACTACGCGTGATGTCTGTATGGAGTTTGTACGTTCTCCCCATGACCGTGTGGGTTTTCACTGAGATCTTCGGTTTCCTCCCACACTCCAAAGCCGTATAAATGTTTTTAAAACTGTCCCTAGTGTGTGTAGGGTGGTGTTAATGTGCAGGGAATCGCTGGTCGGCACAGACTCAGTAGGCCGAAGAGCCTGTTTCCGCTCTGTATTTGTATCTCTAAACTAAACCTTCCCACTATGCTCCGTGGCGTCAGCCTGAATTTTGCAGTCAGCTTTTCAATGAGAATTGAACTCATCCTTTAATCCAGAGATGACAATCTCGCAACTAACACTCAGTGGATATTTTTGTTGACTAAGGGTGAAAGAACAGTTTAAAATGGTGTGCAATAAAGGAGGTAAATTACAATTCTGATATGATGCACAAGAGAGTAACATTCTGGTAGAGCTGCTGCCTCACAGTGCTAGAGACCTGAGCTCGATCCCGACTGTGGGTGCTGTCTGTGTGGAATTTGCATGTACTCCCCGTGACCGCGTGGGTTTCCTCCTGGTGCTCCGGTTTCCTCCCACACAGCAAAGGTGTGCGGGTTTGTAGGTTAATTGGCCTCTGTAAATTTCCCGTAATGAGTGGATGAAAAAGTGGTATAATATAGAACTAGTGTGAACAGATGATCGATGGTCGGCGTGGACGCAGTGGGCCAAAGGGCCTGTTTCCATGCTGTGTCGATTCAATCAATTCAATTTGATCAAATGTAATGCCTCCTCCTGCACCAATGCTTAAAAACACAGGGAATATAAAAAGGACAATAGACAATAGATGCAGGAGTAGGCCATTCGGCCCTTCAAGCCAGCACCGCCATTCAATGTGATCATGGCTGATCATCCCGAATCGGTACCCCGTTCCTGCCTTCTCCCCATATCCCCTGACTCCGCTATCTTTAAGAGCCCTATCTAGCTCTCTATTGAAAGTATCCAGAGAACCGGCCTCCTGAGGCAGAGAATTCCACAGACTCACAAATGTGTGTGAAAAAGTGTTTCCTCGTCTCCGTTCTAAATGGCTTACCCCTTATTCTTAAACTGTGGCCCCTGATTCTGGACTCCCTCAACATTGGTAACACGTTTCCTGCCTCTAGCGTGTCCAAACCCTTAATAATCTTATATGTTTTAATAAGATCCCCTCTCATCCTTCTAAACTCCAGAGTATACAAGCCCAGCCGCTCCATTCTCTCAGCATATGACAGTCCCACCATCCCAGGAATTAACCTTGTAAACCTAAACTGCACTCCTTCAATAGCAAGAATGTCCTTCCTCAAATTAGGGGGCCAAAACTGCACACAATACTCCAGGTCATAACCCCACCCACAACATCACCAATCTTATTTTGTTTTAAATATATTCAAAGGATGGAGCATCTCAATCAATTACTCATTCCTAATTGAGCTCAATATGATGGTAGGAAGTTAACTTCTCAAACTGTGGTGAAAGTACTCCCAGATTACACAGTGCTTGATTGATAATTTAAGTCAACCACACGGCAGCACGGTGGGTCTACGCCGAGATCTTTGGTTTCCTCCCACACTCCAAAGACTTACAGGTTTGTAGGTTCTTTGGTTTGTTGTAAATGTAAATTATTCCTAGTGTGTGTAGGATAGTGTTAGCGTACGGAGATCGCTGGTTGGTGCAGACTCAGTGAGCCAAAGGACCTGTTTCCACGTTGTATCTCTAAACTAAACACAGAGCTGAGTTCAAAGGTAGACACAAAATGCTGGAGTAACTCAGCAGGACAGGCAGCATCACTGGAGAGAAGGAATGGGTGATGTTTCGGGTTGAGACCCTTCTTCAGACTGATGGCAGGTGAGTGGGCGGGACAGGGATAGAATGTAGTCGAAGACGGTAAGACTGGTGGGAGAACTGGGAAGGGGGAGGGGATGGAAAGAGAGGGAAAGCAAGGGCTATTGAAGTTTGAGAAGTCAATGTTCATACCGCTGGGCCTCACTCGGTCAATGGAGGTGGCCCAGGACAGAAAGGTCAGATTGGGAATGGGGGGGGGGAGTTAAAGTGCTGAGCAACCGGGAGATCAGGCAGGTTAAGGCAGACCGAGCTGAGGTGTTCAGCGAAACGATCACTGAGCCTGCGCTTGGTCTTGCCAATATACAGGAGTTGACGCCTGGAACAGCGGACACGGTAGATGAGGTTGGAGGAGGTGCAAGTGAATCTCTGCCTCACCTGAAAAGACTGTCGGGGTCCTTGGATGGAGTCGGGGGGGGGGGGAAAGATAAAGAGACAGGTGTTGCATCTCCTGCGATTGCAGGGGAAAGTTCCTGGGGAGGGGGTGGTTTGGGTGGGAAGGGACGAGTTGACCAGGGAGTTACGGAGGAAACGGCCTCTGCGGAAAGCAGAAAGGGGTGGAGATGGGAAGATGTGGCCAGTAGTGGGATCCCGTTGGAGGTGGCGAAAATGTTGGAGGACTATATGCTGTATGCGACGGTGATGGGAAGGTGAGGACAAGGGGGACTCTTCCCTTGTTACGAATGGGGGAAGGAAGAGCAAGAGTGGGGAGAAGATTAAATCGGGCCGCGTGGGGCTGGGGAACGATAAGGTTGGAAGCCTAGAGGGCAGAGAGCCGGAGGTAATGAAATCAGAAATGGTGTGTGATAATAAGGTCTGGTGCTTGTCTGCGGGATCATGCTGAGTTCAAAGTCACACACGGGCAATCCCTGCTTTATGTGACGAGGAGGATGTTATTTTCCTAGAAAGAGGCCTTTCTGATTTTCCATTAGGCCAGTAAATGGGATTAGTGCAAGTATGGACATGGTGGGCCGAAGGGTTGATTTCTGCAGGTTCAAGAGACTGCAGCCGAGGGAATCTGGAACAACTGACAATCTGCTGGAGGAACTGTGTAAGGAGGAACTGGTTTAAACCAAAGATAGACACAAAAAGCTGGAGTAACTCAGCCGGAATGGCATCATCTCTGGAGAAAAGGAATAGGTGATATTTCGGGTCGAGACCCTTCTTCAGACTGAGAGCCGTTGGGGAGAGGAGAATCTCTTCAAAGTAGGTTTAAACCAGTATCTGCAGTTCCTCCCAACAGATTTTGTCTGCAAGTCTGAAGAATCTCGACCTGAAACGTCACCTAATCCTTTTCTCCAGAGATGCTGCCTGACCCGCTGAGTTACTCCAGCATTTTGTATCTGCTGGAAGAACGAGCTGGTCGAGCGGCATCTGTGGGTGGGGAGGAATGGCTGATATTTTTGGGCGGAAACCCCGATCAGGACTGAGAGGTTTATTCTATGCAGACTCTCTCCAAACACCACACACAACCCAACAATGTTCACCAATGTGAAATTCTGGCAGGATGTAGCTGCCATATCAGATGGGAAGATTGTGGTGGGTTGCACTCTCTTGACACAAACAGGCCAATATTCAGACTGCAGTATCAGCACTCAAGTTGTGAAACACTCAGGGCACACGGCCTCCGCTCAAGATCAGCCGTATTCTGATGTTTCAGCTAAGTGCCTATTATTCACGCCAGGGCCTGGACAACATGAGCAAGTTCTTCAATACAACACATCGGGCTCTCATCTGTGGCTCGTAGCTTCCAGCTGAGACCTTGGGGTGAAAAAAAAAAAGAATGTTGACCAATCTCCAATTGTACCATCCCAACTTGGTCACCCAGGAGAATCTGGACTCTAATTTCTCTAACAATCACAATTCTCAAAATAATATTCAGAAATCAAAAACAATACTGTGGAATGTCAAATTTATTCATTAAACACTACAGACTTGAAGGCTGAAACATCCCTCGACACAAAATGTCCCTGGACAGTAAGTGCATTTTAAAGATCTTTTAACATTCACTACAAAAAAAAAACAATGCACTTCAAACACAATTTTATTTCCAGCCATGACTGAACTTTGCCTCCCATCAAATGCTTATGCTTAAAAAGCAGCATTAAATATTTACGGAACCCAACTGCAATATTTTGGTCTCTTTCACATACACTAGGGATGAACTAGTACAGTTACGCAGCAAGATCATCTGCCGTGTAATACTATGCTAAGAACATGTTAACTGCAGCCAACCATGTTATCAAGTAGAAGACTGTTGCCTTGGTTACTACAGGTTGCACAGCACCCAAGGAAAAAATGTGTCGGAAGGAACTGCAGATGCTGGTTTAAACCGAATGTTGGAGTAACTCAGCGGGACAGGCAGCATCTCTGGATAGAAGGAAGGGTCTCAACCCAAAACGTCATCCATTCCTTCTATCCAGAGATGCTGTCTGTTCCGCTGAGTTACTCCAGTGTTGTGTCTACTCAAGGAAAAAAGGTCAGTTTACAAATTCACACTGCTGTCCAGCCTGGTCTTTACTCCAGGAGCTGGATCAAACAAGATGTCCAGACCTATTACAGTGGATATTTATGCAGCAATTCACTGATACCAAAGCAAATGGAATATCTATAGATATAATGCTGACTTATCGCTGCCTCATCCCTGCACTGTAACCACGCGCAACCTAACACTGTTCACCAATCTGAAACCTGTCAACCTCCTTTGAATTGAAAGGTTATTAAAAAAATCTTTGGGGCACCGACTCAGATATTGATTGCTGACATTAATTTGAAAGGTCAGGGGTCAGTATCAAATCAATAGGCAAGTTACTGCAATCAGTCTGAGCCACCCTGTTCTGGAGAAGGAATAATACTGAAAGGAAGAAGTGTGCATATGATAGACACAAAGCGCTGGAGTAACTGCAGAGATTACCGAGTTACTCTAGCACTTTGTGTCAATCTTTGGTGTAAACCAGCATCTGCAGTTCTGTGTTTCTATTTTCTTCTTCTATAAGTGTGCATGTATTCAATTCATGCAAGAAGGATTAATTTAATAAAAGGAACATGGAGATGTTTGAGGGGAGAATGAAGCAATGGGATGAGTTTTGTATTACTTTATTGATCATTCTCACAAATCTATTGTTTTTGTTGTAAAGTGTAACCGAGAGGATTGATGAGGGCAGGATGCTGGACATTGTCTACGTGGACTTCAGCAAGGCCTTTGACACCATACTGCATAGGCGATTGCTCTGGAAGGTTGGATCACATGGGATCCAGGGAGAGCTAGCTAATTGAATGCGAAATGGGCTTTGTGGAAGAAAGCAGAGGTGATGATGGGACGGTGTTGTTTGAACTGGAGGTCAGTGACTAGTGATGTGCCACAGGGATTTGTGCTGTGTCCATTCTTGTTTGTCATTTATTTAAATAATCTGGATGAGAATATGCAAGCCATGGTTAGTAAAATTGCGGATGACAGTAAAATATGTATCGTAGACCGTGAAGGTGTTGAAAAATACAGTGGGATCTTGATCAGGTGAGCAATTGATTGTAGACTTGTAGGAGAGTTCCCCCTCCCCTCACCACCAACAACACCACAGTCACATCTGTGGAGTCTTTTAAGTTCCTGGGAACCATCATCTCCAAGGACCTTAAATGGGGGGGGCCACCATCGACTCCAGTCAGAAAGGCACAACAGAGGATGTACTTCCTGCGGCAGCTGAGGAAGCACAATCTGCCACAGGCAACGATGGTCCAATTCTATACAGCCATCATAGAGTCTCTCCTCACCTTCTCCATCATGGTCTGGTTTGGCTCAGCCACCAAGCACGACACCTGGAGGCTGCAGTGAGTCATCCGATCAGCTGAGAAGGTTATTTGCTGCAACTTTCCCTCCATTGACGAACTGTACACTGCAAGGGCCAGGAAGCGAGTGGGTAAGATCATCTCTGACCCCTCTCACCCTGGCCACAAACTCTTTGAATCACTTCCCTCTGGAAGGCGACTCCGGACTGTCAAAAGCTGCCCCAGCCAGACATAAAACCTGCTTTTTTCCACGAGTAATTGCTCTACTCAATAACCAAAAATGTGTAGCCTCCTTTTGCTCTGGTATTTTACTTAATTCACACGTTTAATCAATAATGTTTTATTATTAATGTTTTATGTGTCATGCCTAACTGTCACTGTATGTCGTTGACACTTGCGGGCGGAGCACCAAGGCAAATTCCTTGTATGTGAATACTTGACCAATAAACTTATTCATTCAGGTAATAATCTGCCTTCCTGTTTTTGCCACCAAAGTTGATAGCCTCACATTTATCCACATTAAACTGCATTTGCCATGCATCTTCCCATTCACCCAACCTGTCCAAGTCACCTTGCATCCTCCTCACAGTTCACACTGCCACCCAGCTTTGTGTCATCTGCAAATTTGCTAATGTTACTTTTAATCCAGTCATCTAAATCATTAATGTATATTGTAAATAGCTGTGGTCCCAGCACCGAGCCTTGCATTACCCCACTAGTCACTGCCTGCCATTCTGAAAGGGACCCGTTAATCCCTACTCTGTTTCCTGTCTGCCAACCACTTCTCTATCCATGTCAGTACCCTGAGTCGAGTCTCGACCCAAAATGTCACCCATAACTTCCCCCCAGAGATGCAGCCTGTCCTGCTGAGTTATTCCAGTATTTTGTGTCTATCTTCCCTATCCCTTCTTTCCTGGCATATCCACATGGTCACAAACTGTTTGTGGTGTCCAATTAAAAAAAAATCTTTGCAAGAGAAATTGTGGAGCCATAACTACTCTTGGAAGAATGATCGCAGCTACAGGGTTTAAACTGAAGAAGCAGGGTTGTCTTCCTTAGAGCAAAGAAGTTGTGGAGCAATATTAGTTGTGGACAATTCATTAAAATTCTTGCATTAAAGAGGAAAAAAAAAGATTTTGTGCAAATAATTTAATCAGTGCCGAAACTATTCCCTTGAGTCCACCAAGAGAGTGCCCACCATTAACCACCCGTTTACTCATCATGTATTAACCCGATATTAATTTTTTGATTTTGGGAATAGTTTATGGATTCCACCATTCACATTCGTTCTTTGTTATCCAACTTTCTCATCAACTCCCCACACGCTTGGGGCAATTTGCAGAGGCCAATTAACCTACAAACCCGCCAGTCTTTGTGATGTGGGAGGAAATTCTTATCTATCAACTACCATCCTTAAAGCAGTTCATTCACCTCTCACTGCTTTTTCAAATTAAATAAAAATTGAGATTTTATTCACCGGTTGCACTAAATGTTAGGTCCAGGGCTCTTTGTGCTCTGACCTTGGTTGTCTGTGTCCAGTGTTTTATGTAGGGAGCTGTAGTGTGGAGAAGAGATGTTCCTCTTCCTTCTCCTACCACACCCAGCCCTGGCTCCACTGAGAACAGCCTTTCCACTGCAGGTATCTTTTTTGGTTGTTTTATTGCATTCAGAAAAGATAAGAGGCTTGTATTTACATATTGCCATTCACAGCTGCTGGGCTCCTGGTAATGTACAGTCAGTGAAGTATATTGCAGTGTAGTCATGGTTAGGGAATTGATGTGACGAAAAAAAAAATCATCTTAAGAATGGGCAGCAGAGTGGCACAGCGGGGAGAGATGCTGCCTCACAGCACCGGTGAACCTGGTTCGATCCTGACTACGGCTGCTGTCTGCACAGAGTTTGTACATTGGATGGAGCTGCATTTATCGCCTTTCAGTCTTACAGTTGGGTTTGAGGTGGGAAGGCTGACTGCATTCTGGTCCTTCCTAAATGGCCACTCTCCTTTCAAGTCCTTACAATCTCTACTCCCTGGAGATTTACGTTTTTTGTTTTTTACAAAAAGCTGCTGGGCTATTTGTAGCATCATGAAACAGGCCCTTCGGCCTAACTTATCCATGCCCACCAAGATGCATATCTCAGCTAGTCCCATTTGCCTGTGTTAGCCCATATCCCTCAAACCACTACCAATGGCAGCTCATTCCATATACTTGCCACCCTCCGCGGCAGGCAACTTATCGCTTGAGTACCTTTTATACCTTTCCCTCTCACCTTGAATCTATGCTCCTTAGTCCTTAATTTTCCCAATCTTTGGGCGGGGGGGGGAGATTGTGTGCATTCACCCTATTTATTTCCTTCGTGGTTTTATACACATCTATAAGATCACGCCTGTGCCTCTTGTGCTCCAAGGAATGAAGTCCCATCGTGCCCATCTCTCCGTGTAGCTCATGCTTTCAAGACCTGGCAACTTCCTCAATCCTCTGCACTCATTTTAGCTTAAGGCCAAGTACTGCCTTCACCATCCTGTTTACCTGTAATGAATTCAGACATTCCCAGGTCCCTCTGTTCCACAACCCTCCCCAGGACACTGTTCACTGTGAAGGTCCTACCCTGGGTTGACTTCCCAAAATACAACAGCTCTCACTTATCTGAAATAAACACCATATGCCATTGATTGAATGAATGAATGAATGAATGGTTTATTGGCCAAGTATTCACATACAAGGAATGTGCCCTGGTGCTCCTAACAGCTGTATGACAACATGACATACAGTGACAGTTAGGAATGATTCGCTGCAGCCTCCGGATGTTGTGCTTGGTGGCTGAGCCAAACCAGACCATGATGGAGAAGGTGAGGTACAGACTTTACGATGGCCGTATAGAATTGGACCATCATTGCCTGTGGCAGATTGTGCTTCCTCAACTGCCGCAGGAAGTACATCCTCTGTTGTGCTTTTTTGACTGTGGAGTCGATGGTGGCCTCCCATTTAAGATCCTTGGAGATGATGGTTCCCAGGAACTTAAAGGACTCCACAGATGTGACTGTGGTGTTGTTGATGGTGAGTGGGGTGAGGGGAGGGGGAGCTCTCCTAAAGTCTACAATCAATTCTACTGTCTTAAGAGCATTGAGCTCCAGGTTGTTGCAACGGCACCAGGACGCCAGCTGTGTCACTTCCTGTCTGTTGGCAGATTCCTCCACATCCTGGATCGGTCCAATCAGGATTGTGTCGTCCGCAAAGCTTGACAGAGGAGTCAGTGGAGGTGCAGTCATTGATGTAGAGAGAATAGAGGAGAGGGGAGAGAGTACGCAGCCTTGCGGTGGTCCTATGCTGAGGGTTTGCGGGCCCGAGATGTGCTTTCCCAGCCTCACATGCTGCTTCTTGTCTGTCAGGAAGCTGGTGAACCACCGACAGAGGGGTTCAGGCACAGTCAACTCGGAAAGTTTGGAGTGTAGTAGCTCTGGCACAATGGTGTTGAATGGTGTCAAGTTGGGAAAAGTACAACAAGATCTGGGGGTCCTTGTCATCAGCCACTGAAAGTAAGCATGCAGGTACAGCAGGCAGTGAAGAAAGCGAATGGCATGTTGGCCTTCATAACAAGAGGAGTTGAATTTAAGAGCAAAGAGGTCCTTCTGCAGTTGTACAGGGCCCCAGTGAGCCCACACCTGGAGTATTGTGTGCATTTTTGGTCCGCTAATTTGAGAAAGGGCATTCTTACTATTGAGGGAGTGCAGTGTAGGTTTACAAGGTTAATTCCCGGGATGGCGGGACTGTCATATGCTGAGAAAATGGAGCGGCTGGGCTTGTATACTCTGGAGTTTAGAAGGATGAGAGGGCATCTTATTGAAACATATAAGTTTATTAAGGGTTTGGACACGCTAGAGGCAGGAAACATGTTCCCGATGTTGGGGGAGTCCAGAACCAGGGGCCACAGTTTAAGAATAAGGGGCAAGCCATTTGGAACAGAGATGAGGAAAAAAAAATTCACACAGAAGGTTGTGAATCTGTGGAATTCTCTGCCTCAGAAGGCAGTGGAGGCCAATTCTCTGTATGCTTTCAGGAGAGAGTTGGATAGAGCTCTTAAAGATAGCGGTCAGGGGATATGGGATAAAGGTAGGAACGGGGTACTGAGTGTGGATGATCAGCCATGATCACAATGAATGGCGGTGCTGGCTCGAAGGGCCGAATGGCCTACTCCGGCACCAATTGTCTATTGAAATGTCACCCATTCCTTCTCTCCAGAGATGCTGCCTGTCCCACTGAGTTACTCCAGCATTTTGTGTCTATCTTCGGTTTAAACCAGCATCTGCAGTTCCTTCCTACACTTGAAGGGATAGGTGTTATGTGGAGGTTGATAAGTGATGGTCTCGGCATCATGTTCAGCACAGACACTGTGGGCCAAAGGGCCTGTTCTTGTGCTGTACTGTTTTTTGTTCTGTGAAATGCAAATGTAGCTCCAACTATTAGTACACACTAATCTGATGGACCCTACTTCAAAGGTTAATTTCAGAGCTCTACAATAACCTTTCATTACATGCAAAAAAACACCTAATTCAATTGCACTTTAAAAGGATTAGTTCCCATATGATTTTTATAAAATAGTAATACATTTTACTCCTTAAATTTACTACAACGTAAAGAACATTAAAAAGACACAAACTGGAGTAATTTAGCGGGTCGGGCAACATCTCTGGAGAACATGGATAGGCAACATTTTGTGGTCGGGACCCCTCCAGACTGAAGGGACGTTTCGGATCTGGACCCCTCTGGCAAACTAGCATCTGCAGTTCCTCACGTCTACACTCAAGAACATGAACAAGGCTCAATAGTGACAATCTCAAAATTCTAACATCACTATACTATTCACCAAATACAGGCACATCAGCATGTAGTCTGATTGGCCATTTCCCCTTGGCCAATAATCCCTCAAGATAATTAACCAAAGTCTGACATTATTTCTACACACTCTCCCTCATAATGCGAGCTAATCAGGATAAAACTGGTATTGGTTTATTACTGTCAAGTGTACCGAGATACAGTGAAAATTTTGTTTGCATGCCATTAACTGTAAAATGCTCCAGTCAGACTTCAAATTTACACGGCTGCTATACAACTTCAAAGTGCAAAGAAAGAGTATAAATGTGTGGCCTTTAAGAAAATGCCCCAAAGATAATCAAATAATTTGAATTACCTTACAAGTTCCAGGCACATAAATTCTAATAAAAAGGTACATCAGTAATAGCAGAAGGCGCCACTACATGGTGACAGAGTAGATGGAGCATGGTGGAATGATGCTGTATTGGGACATTGGGAGGGACTGGATACTTTATAGCATGTACAGATGATCTAAACAACCTCCTTTGTTTGTATTAGGTAGACAAAAATGCTGGAGAAACTCAGCGGGTGAAGCAGCATCTATGGAGCGAAGGAAATAGGTGATGTTTCGGGTCGTGACCCTTCTTCAGATTGTATTTAATTGTTTGTATTTATAATTTTGCTAGTTACCCAATCCCACCAGGACCTAAAGATTTTCTCAGTGGCCTATGATCGAAGCACTGACCAAAGCTTTGTCTATTATCTGCTATTCAATCCCTGCAAGTATTTTGGGGGTGGAAATATCTGGCCTTAACTACAATATCATCTACATCCAAAAAGGCCATTAAATGCAGAGACTTTCAGTCCCAAGCCCATGACACATTATCCCAGTCTAGTCCAGGTCTACAGAGGCCCCTGAAGTGTCTGTACTTGATAGGTTGTATAATAATTGAGCCAGGCTCAAAACTGAGGTTACTGCGGTTCTCCCTGATGCAAGGCAGAAAGAGACAGGAGCAAAAACTGAAGGAAACACCACAAACTCACAAGGACAATATAGGAAAGAATTCCAACAATCTTGCCAGAACAAAAGATAGAAACTCCCTTAAAAGGCTGGGTTTTGTTCTCCAACCTGACAACAATCTTAAAATTAAGGTTTGATCAGCTGGACAGAGAGAACAAGAGGCCATAGGTGGAGACAAGCGAGTGGAGATGCTAGAAATTGAAGCAACAAACAATGTGCCAGAGGAACTCGGCGAGTGAAGCAGCATCGGTCGGGGAGTGGGGAAAACAGTTGCCAATGTTTCAGATTGAAATTGAATCAGGACCGATGCAGGCTTTCAACCCAAAATGGCAACAATTCCTCCCCACATTTTCAACCTCTCACTTCTGAGGTCTGAGGTTCCCACCTGCTTCAAAAAGGCATCAATTATACCAGTGCCCAAGAAGATCAAGGTGACGTGCCTCAATGACTATCGACCAGTGGCACTAACGTCTGTGGTGATGAAGTGCTTTGAGAGGTTGATCATGGCGCAAATCAATTCCTACCTCGACAAAAACCTGGACCCTCTGCAGTTCGCTTGCTGCCACAACAGATCAACGGTGGATGTGATCTCGCTGGCCCTCCACTCCGCTCTGAAGCACTTGGACAACAAAAACTCATATGTCAGGCTGTTATTCATTGATTACAGCTCGGCATTTAATACAATCATCCCCTCCAAGCTGATTACCAAACTCGCAGAACTGGGTCTCTGCGCATCCCTCTGCAATTGGATCCTCAACTTCTTCATTCATAGACCACCCGTATGAATCAGTTCGTATTGGTGGAAATGTGTCAACGTCAATAACAATCAGCACGGGAGCACCTCAAGGCTGCGTGCTCAGTCCCCTGCTGTACTCACTCTATACTCATGACTGCGTAGCAGGTCATAGCGCGAACTTCATCATCAAGTCCGCTGACGACACCACACTTATCACTGATGGGGACGAGTCAGAGTACAGAAGTGAGACCGACCGACTGACCAAATGGTGCCAGCACAATAACCTGGCCCTCAACACCAGCAAAACCAAGGAACTGATTGTGGACTTTGGAAGGAGGAGGATGGGGACCCACAGTCCCGTTTATATCAACGTGTCGATGGTTCAAATTCCTGGGCGTGCATATCTCTGAAGATCTTTCCTGGTCCGAGAACACTGATGCAATCATAAAGAAAGCACATCAGCGCCTCTACTTCCTGAGAAGATTAAGGAGAGTCGGTATGTCAAGGAGGACTCTCTCTAACTTCTACAGGTGCAAAGTAGAGAGCATGCTGACTGGTTGCATCGTGGCTTGGTTCGGCAACTTGAACGCCCTGGAGCGGAAAAGATTACAAAAAGTAGTAAACACTGCCCAGTCCATCATCGGCTCTGACCTCCCGTCCATCGAGGGATCTATCACAGTCGCTGCCTCAAAAAGGCTGGCAGCATCATCAAGGACCCACACCATCCGGGCCATACACTCATCTCCCCACAACCTTCAGGTAGAAAGTACAGGAGCCTGAAGACTGCAACGACCAGGTTCAGGAATAGCTGCTTCCCCACAGCCATCAGGCTAATAAACTCAGCTCAGACAAAACTCTGAACATTAATAGCCCATTATCTGTTTATTTGCACTTTATCAGTTTATTTATTCATGTGTGTATATATTTATATAATGGTATATGGACACACTGATCTGTTCTGTATTCGTGTCTACTATGTCCTGGTGTGCTAAAGCAAAGCAAGAATTTCATTGTTCTATCAGGGACACGTGACAATAAACTCTCTTGAACTCTTGCTCGACCTGCTGAGTTCCCCCAGTAGATTGTTGGACAATCAAAAAATGTAGGAATTCTCACCACTTGAAATAATCCTACATTACAGGAATGGTTGAAACGGATACTATTGATGTACTTAAGAACAGGCTGGCACATACATGAGAAGCCAAAGTGAGGAGTAAAGTGCAGCTTGTGTGGAGGAAACACAAAAAGCATAAACACCAGCATGGACCAGAGTTAGAAGACCCATCTCCTGCTATAAATCTGCTGAAAATATAGATCGACTTCAAATAAAACCAACATATGCAATCCAAAGAACAAAATGCAAGAATTGAATAGGAGTTAACCATAGAGCCCCTCGAGTCTGTTCTGCAATTCAATAACATCACTTCAGATCTGAAGATAGATACAAAATGCTGGAGTAACTCAGCGGGACAGGCAACATCTCTGGATAGAAGGAATGGGTAATGTTTCGGGTTGAAACCTGAAGAAGGGTCTTGACCCAAAACACTACCCATTTCTTCTCTCCAGAGATGCTATCTGTCCCACTGAGTTACTCCAGCATTTTGTGTCTATCTTCGGTATAAACCTGCATCTGCAGTTCCTTCCTACACACTTCAGATCTGATCTTGGCCGTTGTTCCATTTTCCTTCCCTCATAACCCTCAACTCCACTGTAGACCTAAAATCACAGCCTTGAAAATCTTCATGATTTAGTCTCCACATTTCTCTGGGATAAAAATTCCATAGAATCACAAGCCCCAGAAAAATAATCTCTTGACAACCCCTAACTCTGAGGCTACAAAGCCCAATTTTGGATTGGTCCACAAGGGAAACTTACCTGTCAAGCCTCTTCAAAACCACACACATTCAATAGATTCACATAATTTTTCCAAAATCCAATGAGCACAGACCAAACCTGTCCAAATGTTTCTCAAAAGACAACCCTTCATCTCACAGACCAATCTCATGAACTGCCTCTGTCCTTGAATGACAACCATACACAAAATGCCATGTCTTACAAATGACCCTTACACCTGAAGCTGCACTTCAACTTTCATACTCCAATAACTCTTCAATACCCATCAACATTCCATCTTCTATCCCAAATATTTGTTCTACGGGATCACCAGTGGCACAGCAGTAGAGTTGCTGCCTTACACCGCCAGGGAATCGGGTTCGATCGTGACTAAGGGTGCTTGCCTGTATGAAGATCTTTGGTTTCCTCGCACACTCCAGAGACGTACTGGTTCATAGTTAATTGGCTTGGTATAATTGTATGTTGTCCATATTGTGTGTAGTATAGTACTAATCTGCGGGGATCGCTGGTTGGTGCAGACTCAGTAGGCCGAAGGGCCTTTCTCCGCACTATCTCTAAACTAAACACCTTTGTTTTTTGGGCAAGTTGACCCGCTGATCCCCGTGCGCAACAACATTTAAAAATCTCAAACAAGAGACTGCAGATGTTGGAATAGACAATTGGTGCAGGAGTAGGCCATTCGGCCCTTCGAGCCAGCACCGCCATTCAATGTGATCATGGCTGGTCATCCACAATCAGTACCCCATTCCTGCCTTCTCTCCATACCCCCTGACTCCATTATCTTTAAGAGCCCTATCTAGCTATCTCTTGAAAGTATCCAGAGAACCGACCTCCACCGCCCTAGAGACAGAGAATTCCACAGACTCACAACTCTATGTGAAAAAGTGTTTCCTCTTCTCCCTTCTAAATGGCTTAACCCTTATTCTTAAACTGTGGCCCCTGGTTCTGGACCCCCAACATCGGGAGCATGTTTCCTGCCTCTAGCATGTCCAAACCCTTAATAATCTTATATGTTTCAATGTGATCCTCTCATCCTTCTAAACTCCAGAGTATACAAGCCCAGCCGCTCCATTCTCTCAGCATATGACGGTCCTGCCATCCCGGGAATTAATCTTGTAAACCTACCTCAATAGCAAGAATGTCCTTCCTCAAATTAGGGGACCAAAACTGCACACAATATTCCAGGTGTGATCACACTAGGGCCCTATACAACTGTAGAATGGCCTCTTTGCTCCAAAACACACTCCTCTTGTTATGAAGGCCAACATGCCATTTGCTTTCTTCACTGCCGTTGTACCTGCATGCTTACTTTCATTGACTGATGAACAAGGACCCCCAGATCCCGTTGTACTTCCCCTTTTCCCAACTTGACACCATTTAGATAATAATCTGCCTTCTTGTTTTTGCTACCAAAGTGGATAACCTCACATTTATCCACATTAAACTGCATCTGCCATGCATCTGCCCACTCACCCTGCATTCTCATAGCATCCTCCTCACAGTTTACACTGCCACCCAGCCTTGTGTCATCTGCAAATTTGCTAATGTTACTTTGAATCCCTTCTTCTAAATCATTGATGTATATTGTAAATAGCTGCGGTCTCAGCACCGAGTCTAACGGTACCCCACTAGTCACTGCCTGCCATTCTGAAAGGGACCTGTTAATCCCTACTCTTTGTTTCCTGTCTGCCAACCAATTTTTAATCCATGTCAGCGCTCTACCCCCCAAAACCGTACCCTAATTTTGCCCACTAATCTCCTATGTGGGACCTTATCAAATACTTTCTGAAAGTACAAGTACACTACATCCACTGGCTCTCCCTTGTCCATTTTCCTAGTTACATCCTCAAAAAATTCCAGAAGATTAGTAAAGCATGATTTCCCCTTCATAAATCCATGCTGACTTAGACCGATCCTGTTACTGCTGTCCAAATGTGCCACTATTTCATCTTTTATGATTGACTCCATCATCTTCCCCTCCACCGATGTCAAGCTAACTGGTCCATAATTCCCTGTTTTCTCTCACCCGCCTTTCTTAAAAAGTGGGATAACATTAGCTACCCTCCAATCCACAGGAACTGATCCTGAATCTATAGAACATTGGAAAATTATCATCAATGCGTCCACGATTTCAAGAACCACTTCCTTAAGTACCCTGGAATGCAGACCATCAGGCCCTGGGGATTTATCAGCCTTCAGTCACATCAGTCTACCCAACACCATTTCCTGCCTAATGTGGATTCCCTTCAGTTCTCCCGTCACCCGAGATCCTCTGGCCACTAGTAGATTGTTTGTGTCCTCCTCAGTGAAGACGGATCCAAAGTACCTGTTCAACTCATCTGCCATTTCCTTGTTCCCCATAATAAATTTGCCGTTTTCAGTCTTCATGGGTCCAACTTTGGTCTTAGCTAATTTTTTCCTCTTCACATACTTAAAGAAGCTTACTATCCTCCTTTATATTCTTGGCTAGCACACCTTCATACCTCATCTTTTCTCCCCGTATTTCCTTTTCAGTTATCTTCTGTTGCTCTTTAAACATTACCCAATCCTCTTGCTTCCCGCTCATCTTTGCTATGTTGTACTTCTCTTTTATTTTTATACTGTCCCCGACGTCCCTCGTCAGCCACGGTCACCCCTTACTCCCTCTTCGGACTGAACTGATCCTGCACCTTTTCTATTATTCCCAGAAATTAATAGCCCATTATCTGTTTATTTGCACATTATCTGTTTTATTTACTCATGTGTGTATATATTTATATAATGGTATATTGACACACTGATCAGTTCTGAATTCATGCCTTCTATATTCTGTTGTGTGTGAAGCAAAGCAAGAATTTCATTGTCCTATCTGGGACATGACAATAAACTCTCTTGAATCTTGAAATACCTGCCATTGTTGTTCCACTGTCATCCCTGCTAGGGTATCTTTCCAGTCAACTTTGGCCAGCTCCTCCCTCATGGCTCCATTCATCTTTATTCAACTGTAACACTGACAACTCCGATTTACCCATCTCCCTCTGCAATTGGAGATTAAACCTGACCATTTTATGAGACCAAATCTGCAACTAAAACACAAAATGCTGCAGGATTATCAGCAGGTCAGCAGCATCTGTGGAGGGAATGGACAGGCAATATGTTGGGTTGAGATCTTTCATCTGATTACATTCTGTAATCTCTCTCTGCTTAAATATTCTGCTTCTGTTCTTTCTATCCCAGTGGAACACCACACATCATACCACATTACAGTACACAAGGCAAATTTCCTGCCCACTCACTTAACCTATGTCCTTACACAGCCTCCTCACAGCTCGTTGCCTCACCTATCTTTCTATTATTCATACAGTGGTGGGAGATTGCAACCTTCACGTGGTCCACCCTATTTCGATTAATGCAATCAACCCGACGTGCACAAACAAATAGATCAAATGGAACAAGTTGACCTACAACTATAGGCTGTGCACGCCATACGCAAGAAGATGATTATTCATACAAGATAGTTGATCTCTTTATCAACGTTATTTATTCAAAATTATAAATAGTTGAGGCTGTGGCACACACACTTCTGAATGTTTCACCATTTCCCACCTGGACATTCTATTAAAGTTCACAAGAGCTATTTTTATATTACAATGAAGGAAGGAGCCTGCTCTGCCAGCTAGAACTGTGACACCTCCGACAGCAGAGAACCCCTCCCAAGAGATTGCATACCTTTCCGCTGTTGACGGTGGAAAACGGCCGTTTGCTGAAAACAAAGACTGGCTCTCAAGTCGGTCTGGAACAAGCTGGTTCTAGCGCACACCACTTCTGGGCTGTCTTACCTATCCTCTCTCACTGCAGTGCAAGGCCACATACGGCAGTGGTCATAGGGCTGGATATTTACATCCACTTGGTACTCTGAAGAAGGACATGCTTTACAAGCACAAGTGACATTCATGAGGAAAATTTTAGAGGTTTTACTGCATGGAACATGGCTGAAGATAACAATAGTACAGATAGGTTAAAAGGAACATGATTTACTCTGACAATCAGTGCTCATTTGTTATATCAAATAACACAAAGGACATGCATTAAACATTGTTCAGAATTACTTCTCTTATAATCCACCCTCCACATTTTTGAGGGAGGTAGCAAGCAAATCAAGCTCACAACCGTTTCAGACCAGCATTACCAATACAATATGCTGCTCTCCATTTGAAATGGAGGGTCACACTAGTATTGGATGCTGCAAGATTTTAAATCATGAGACATTTAGAATGTTTGAACATGTACAAATTGTGAATGATAATGGAGCAACGGGTCTACGGCGTTGGCTGTGGGAAAGTGAAATTCCACTTGGCAGGCATGCTCACTCTGCCTAACCATCGCTTCTGCACTCAGTGGCCCAGAGGCTCCAGGTCCAGCAATGCGTCGGTACGACAGGCAGGATGACCATTGAGACAGGAATTCAAATTGCATGAAATGCAGTTTTCTGTATTGCTGACTCTTATCAAAAACTATTGTAACTGCACTTGCCAATTCCAGCAATTGCACTAAATGCTTGGCTGATCAAACATGAATTATCACCCTTGAAAGTTTGGGGCAGTGCAGTTACTATAGTGTGGCGTTTTCTTGTGTTATTTTAAGGTATTTCACACCTGCACACAAAATGTCAACTCTTGCCAATATCAAGAATGAAAGAACACCACTGACCTAGCTTCACAGTAAAGCAAATTAAACAAACATGGAATGTACAAGATTTTTATAATGAGTACCGAGTTTCAAATTCTTCTACAATAAGAGTTGAAAGATAAGCACAATGGGTAGGTAGTACTGACAGTGTCATAGAAGATCCCTCACCGCATAGCATCTTACAATTATCGCAGCCAAGTGCCAAGAAATGCCTTGTCCTTATCTCTAGTTCTAACATTATTTTTACTACTGCTCAGCAGATATAACATAAATTCATAAACAGGCTCATGCAAACTTTAGAAAGCAATCAATCTACCAGGTTTTGCAGGATCCTATCTAGATTGTTTCACCTCAATCTCTGAAATGCCTTGTATAATTACAGAACGGTATCCATATTTACAGTAGGCGACTGAGATTGGTTTCTAATACAGTAATGGCTCCTTTCCTTTTCCCCTCCAGATCTGGGTGACTGGACAGCCCTGGCACTAATTCTACAATTAATTTAACCTTTTAAATACCAGGATTGTCGGCTCCCTTATATTGATAGTTACTGCAAATCAGAAGGACAAATTTTATTTCACAAAAAAGTAGCCAAGAACCCTGAGAACCATGATTGTAACCTTGTTGAGATGGAACTTTGTTGCAACAGCATCATGGCAGATACTGATAAGGGTTAATAATACGGCATCGAATTAACTGCTTGGAATGTCTGATGAGGTCCTGCTAGTCTGCTCTGGAAATGCTGCAGATAGGAACCAAGCTGTTCACCACCGGTTTCGCTTGGTTCATCCTCAGCAAAGAAACAAGAGCTCCTGCGATTTATATTTCCTCCCATTTTAATTTAGTGGTTGGGTGGTGGGAAGGCTTGAGAGTAGAAGATCAAAAATTGGTGGCACTTGAAATTAATTTCCAACACATAAAATTCAAATGTTTTGTGCTTGTGACACCATTTTCAGAGGATCACCAGAAGCCACCCCACAAATTAGCCTAACACAGAGCTGCTGTTCATGGACAAGCAGAGAAACTGAATCCGTGCTTAATGTAGGATTATGCAGACATCACATTACAATGACTGCACTCTAACCCCAACATGTTTTATTAATACAGACTGATCTCCTAGCACAGGTAGAAAAAGCGAGAGACATATTGAATATTTGAGGACTGCTGGTAAGAGACAGAACACAAAATTAAAGATGACAAGTGAGGTTTTAAACCTGGAGGTATCAGTGTTTGACTGAAACATCTTTCAGTCATTTCACTTCCAAAGAGATGATTAAATCACTTGCATCCATTACTCTAAAGGATTAAGCCCACAAATTTGACCATTACTACGCTTGGATCTGGTCAAAGTGTCACGAGCACCAGTAATCTGCACGTAAAGCATGATGCCACACCTTGCGTGCCAAGAAACAGACTGCAAGAAAAATTAAACCGTCAACCCCACTGCATTGCGTGTCGAGAATACAAGAGATATGATTAGGCTTTTTCTGATATTTCCTGCACTCCAGTGCATTTACACAATACATATTCTGTCTCTTTGGTTAAAAAAACAGTTGCAAGGACTGAAGATCACTGTCAATACGCCACATTTGAGAAATGTTAATTAAAATCACTGTCTTCCCCACCCTCTGTGTCTGTAGATACTATTCACCAGAATTCAAATACTGTACCAACACTGCATCTACATAATTGTACATCTTCAAACACTCATTTTTACGTAGTCGACTTGTGTGACTACATTTTAGTATGTGATTACTGCAATCACATTTATAAAACATAATATCACAATTGAGACAGTTTCTCACATACTGATCTTTTACAGTGCTCTGTGAAGTGTTGCATTCCCATGATGACAAAATTTTATGTCTAATATGTATTAAATAACACATGAGGAAGGTTGGGTACCTGCTGAGCGCAGACAGCCGGCACTGCTTGTCCTTGTACATGGGTGTAGCGGGATTAGAGTGGTGCATGGAGAGGAGGTGTGTGAGTGTGGCTGGGGCGCCGGCTTGGGAGAGGGGGGGGGGGGGAAGACGGGAGTGTACCTGGTAGACGGAAGCCTTGGGCAGGTCCAGGCACACGGTGCAACACAGCACCGAGTACAGCCTCTCCTCCAGCTTGTTCTCGCCCCCTGCCTTGGCGCCGCCTGCCGCCGAGCCGGAGCCCGAGCCAGAACCCGCCGCCGAGCCGGACGCCGACCCCGACTCAGGCTCCAGCCGGGCCCGTTTCTTCGAGCTCGGCCCTTCCTCCAGCTCCGGCCGGTTGGTCTCTTGCGATGAGTTGGACGCCCCGACGTGATGCAGGGAGTCGGAGGGCCCCGAGGCCGCTGCCGCCATCATCATGGCCCCGCCAGCCGGCGAGGACGCCGCGGGTGCCGGTTCCCTCTCCTCCACCGCCGACATTCTCCCACCCGCTTTCCCTCCCGAATGTTGTTTTATATTTAACCGGGTTGGCGCCGCTTTGGTTTGACAATGTATTTTCTGAGGTAAGTTGTCCGCCGTCTGTTGTCCCCACCACTGGCGAGCAGTCGAGCGGAGGAAGCTTAGCCTCGGGCCGCCATCTTTGTTTTTCCTCTTCTCCTCGCCACCTCCTTCTGTGACGCAACCGCGCCGGATCCGCCAATCGCACCCCGCCTTGCTCCGCCCCGCCAATCGCAGCCCGCCGTCTTGCCCCGAGGGGAGGGGACAGGCCGGGAAGAACCCACACCCGCCGCTGCTGCCCCCTCATTGGCTGCGTCTCCCCCACGGCTGAGATTGGCGAGGTGGGCGGGGCTTGGCGCGGATGACGTCACTGATACCCTACCTTGCTCCCAAAATGATTTCATTCATTAGTAAATAATTGCTGCTTTTACCAATATTACTCTTACTGCTCCTTGAAAAAAAAATAGGGATGCATTATACTATCCTTAACACTGGAACAATCAAGGATAGCAATAATAAATGCAATTACAATTATTTTAGACAATAGGTGCAGGAGTAGGCCTTTAGAAACATAGTAAATAGGTGCAGGAGTATGCCATTCGGCCCTTCGAGCCTGCACCGCCATTCAATATGATCATGGCTGATCATCCAACTCAGTATCCTGTACATGCCTTCTTTCCATACCCCCTGATCCCTTTAGCCACAAGGGTCACATCTAACTCCCTCTTAAATATAGCCAATGAACTGGCCTCAACTACCTTCTGCGGCAGAGAATTCCAGAGATTCACACTCTCTGTGTGAAAAAAGCTTTCCTCATCTCGGTCCTAAAAGATTTCCCCCTTATCCTTAAACTGTGACCCCTAGTTCTGGACTTCCCCAACATCGGGAACAATCTTCCTGCATCTAGCCTGTCCAACCCCTTAAGAATTTTGTAAGTTTCTATAAGATCCCCCCTCAATCTTCTAAATTCTAGCGAGTACAAACCGAGTCTATCCAGTCTTTCTTCATATGAAAGTCCTGACATCCCAGGAATCAGTCTGGTGAACCTTCTCTGTACTCCCTCTATGGCAAGAATGTCTTTCCTCAGATTAGGAGACCAAAACTGTAGGCAATACTCCAGGTGTGGTCTCACCAAGACCCTGTACAACTGCAGTAGAACCTCCCTGCTCCTATACTCAAATCCTTTTGCTATGAGTGCTAACATACCATTCGCCTTCTTCACTGTCTGCTGCACCTGCATGCCTACTTTTAATGACTGGTGTACCATGAAACCCAGGTCTCGTTGCATCTCCCCCTTTCCTAATTGGCCACCATTCAGATAATAATCTACTTTCCTGTTTTTGCCACCAAAGTGGATAACCTCACATTTATCCACATTATACTGCATCTGCCATGCATTTTCCCACTCACCCAGCCTATCCAAGTCACCTTGCAGCCTCCTAGCATCCTCCTCACAGCTAACACTGCTTCCCAGCTTCGTGTCATCCGCAAGCTTGGAGATGTTGCATTCAATTCCCTCGTCCAAATCATTAATATATATCGTAAATAGCTGGGGTCCCAGAACTGAACCTTGCGGTACCCCATTCAGCCCTTCGAGCCAGCAGCGCCATTCAATATGACCATGGCTGATCATCCACTTTATAGATTACAGTGCATTATCACAATTTTCTTAAAATTTAAGTCAAGTCTTATTGTCATACGTATCAAAATGGAACATATGAAATTCTTACCTGCTGCAACACAACAGGTTTGTAAACTCAGTACCCCAGGGCTGCCAATTCTCACGCTTTGAGCGTGAGAATCACGCCCTCAAGCAAACTCTCACGCCCTCACGCTCATCAGACATTTCTCACGCTCAGTGGTGAGAAATTATGTGATCAACGAAAATTTCAAAACTCGGATAAACTGCATGGTCCGCGGGTGTTGGAGAGCCGGGGCTGCGGGAGGGATGGAAGCAGAATCAGCGACGGGAACAGATGTGGGGAGCCGGGACTGGTGAGTTTGCGGCGCTGTCGAGTGTTTGCGGTGCTGCGAGTCGCTCGCTGCAGCTCTGGCAATGGAGCACTCCAGACAGTGCGAGTGTCCCGGGCCACGGAGGCATCGGAAGCGCCGCTGCCGCGAGAGTCTCTGTGCCGAAGGGACAGACTCTCAAAGGGAGGTGGAGAGCGAGAGAGGGGAAGGAGACAGGGAGACAGTGGGGAGAGAGAGAGGGGGGTGAGAGGAGAGAGAGGGGAGAGACAGAGGGGGCATGAATGGAGAGAGAGAAGAGGGAGAGGGGGGAGAGAGAGGTGGGAGAGTGGGGAAGAGAGAGAGGGAAGAGAGAGAGAAGAAAGAGGGAAGAGAGAGGGGGTGGAGAGGGAGGGTAGGAGAGAATGGGAGAGAGAGAGGGGGAAGAGAGAGAGGGGAAAGATAGAGAGATGGGGGGGCAAAGAGAAAGAGGAGATACAGAGGAGAAAGAGAGGGGAGATAGAGCCAGGGGGAGAGTGAGGTGAGAGGGAGAAATGGGGGAGAGAGAGGGGAGAGTGTGTAGAGAGGGAGAAGGAGAGATAGAGAGGGAGGGGGGGGGAAGAGAGGGAGGGAGGAGAGAAGAGGGGGAGAGGAGAGAGAGAGAAGAAAGAGAGGGGGAGAGAGAGGAGAGGGGGGAGAGAGAGAGAGGGAGGGGAGAGAGAGGTAGGGGAAAGAGAGGGGAGAGAGAGTTAGGGGAGAAGAGAGGGGAGAGAGAGAGTTAGGGGAAAGAGAAGGAAAGAGGGGGGAAGAGGAGAGAGGAGAGAAAGAGAGAACGAGGAGATGAGGGGGGGAGGGAGGAGGGAGAGGGAGAGAGAGAGAGGGGAAGAGAGGAGAGAGAGAGGGGAGAGAGAGGAGGGGAGAGAGGGGGGGGGGCAGAGAGAGTTAGGGGAAAGAGAGGGGAAAGAGAGTTGGGGGAAATAGAAGGGAGAGAGGGGAGAGGGGGGGGAGAGAGGAGGGGGGGGGGAGGGGGGGAGGGAGAGGAAGGAGGGAGAGGGGGGGGGGGGAGGGAGGGGGGGGAGAGAGGGAGAGAGAGAGGGGATAGAGAGAGAGAGAGAGAGAGAGAGGGGATAGAGAGAGGAGAGAGGGAAGGGGAGAGGGTGAGAGGGGAGAGAGGAGAGAGAGAGGGGGAGGGGGGAGAGAGAGGGGGGTTGAGAGGAGAGAGAGGGGGAGGGGGAGAGAGAGGGGTGTTGAGAGAGAGAGCGGAAGAGAGGGGGAGAGAGAGAGGGATGAGAGTGAGGTGGGAGGGAGAGAGAGAGAGAGAGAGAGAGGGGAGAGAAAGAGGTGGAGAGAGAGAGGGAGAGAGGGGCGAGGAGAGGGGGGGAGATGGAGAGGGGGATTGAGAGGCAGGGCTGCCAACTCCCATGCATTGAGCGTGAGAATCACGCATTTCACCAAATTCTCACGCTGATCACAAATTTCTCTCGCTCTGTTGTGAGAAATTCTGTAATCAACGAAAATTTCAAAACTCATATCAACTGCATGGGCTGCGGGTGTTGGAAGCAGAAGCAACGGAGTGGGGCTGGCGAGTGTTTGCCGGGCTGGCGAGTCGCTCATTGCAGCTCCGGCCATGAAGCAGCCTCAGTGCAAGAGTCCCGGGCCGTCGGAGGCGTCGAAGCGTTGCGCCGCTGCCGTGAGAATCTCTTTGCCGAATTTGCCCAGGTGACCGGCATGGATCAGGCTGCGGCTCGGTGCATCCTGGAGGGCAACCAGTGGCTGCTGGAAGTAAGTACCAAGAACTGGGTAGATACGGTGGAAGATAGTGGACTTCAAATGGGGGTGGTTGGTGAAAGCATCCTGCTTGCCTGCTAGATTTTCACTTACTGTAACTGCAGGAAAGATTTTCCCGATGTTGGGGGCGTTCAGAACCATGGGTCACAGTTTAAGAATAAAGGGGGGGGGGGGCAGTTAGGACTGAGATGAGAACAAACTTTCTTCACGCAGGGAGTTGTGAATCTGTGGAATTCTCTGCCACAGAAGGCAGTGCAGGCCAATTCACTGGATGTTTTCAAGAGAGAGTTACATTTAGTTCTTGGGGCTAACGACATCAAGGAATATGGGGAAGAAACAGGAAAGAGGTACTGATTTTAGATGAATAGCCATGATCAGAGTGAATGGCAGTGCTGGCTCGAAGGGTCGATGGCCTATTCCTGCACCTATTTTCTATGTTTTTATGCTTGAGTATATGGCAATAAAACTCGATCACTTGATTTTGAAGCATTCATGCATGGTGGAGGTATAATGTAGTCATAGAGTGATACAGTGTGAAAACAGCCCTTCGGTGCAACTTGCCCACACCCGCCAACATGTCCCAGCTACGCCACCTGCCTTTGGTCCATACCTCCAAACCTGTCCTATCCATGTATCAGTCTAACTTTTTCTTAAATGTTGGGATGGTCCCTGCCTCAACTACCTCCTCTGGCAGCTTGTTCCATACACCCATCACCCTTTGTGTGGATAAAGTTACCCCTTAAAAAGTTACCTCTTAAAAATACTTCATACAAAAAACATTGAAATCATACTTCTACAGTGCACTAAAACATGATTTTAATACATCAAATTTCAAAAGGTTCCTACCCTGGGAGGGGGGACACCCTTCTTCCACACCCCTTCCCCACTCGGTTGTTCCACTCCCTCACTGGGTACCCCCAAGGCCAGTGATCAGTGATCGCACAGCCTCCCCCCTTTCAAAAATGCTCCAATCCAATTTAAAGCATATATATTGCATTCAAGTGTAAGTTAAAAGACTCGCTACAGTATGCACCATATTGCACAATTTCAAGCTGAAAAATGCAAATGTTCCGTACCAATGGGAGAGGGACACCCTCCTCCCTCCCCCCCCCCCCCCCCCTCCCCCCCCCTCCCCCCCCCCCCCTCCCCTCCCCCCCCGGTCGCTATGCTCCCTCGGGCTTGGTCTTTCGCAATTTCTCACTCCCAACTCTCACCCAATGTTGCAGCCCTGGTACCCAATAGTTAATATACTGATTATTTTGTGCTGGCACCATTTGGTTGATCTCACTTCTATACTCTGACTCATCACCATCTGTTATACAACATGGTGTCATCGGTTAAAATTAACGACGGAGTTCCAGGGCTGCCAACTATGGGTGAGAGTGAGAAATTGCGAGGTGTCCCCTGTCCCACGGTAGGAAGCTTTTGCATTTTTCAGTTAGGTTTGAAATTGTGGAATCTGATGCACCGGAAGTGGCGGTGCTGCCTTGCAGCTGCGGCTCACCTCCAGTCCGTTTGTCTTTTCTGTTTTTTGTTTTCTCTTGTCCCGTTTTTACAGTTTATTTCGGTTTATTTAGTTGTGTATGTGTGGGGGGGTGGGTGTAACATATTTTTGACTCTTCCTTCGGGGGGGATGCGACCTTTCCTGCCGTATCCCCCCGTCTCCGTGTCCGTCTGCGCTGAGGCCTATCGAGGAGCTGGCAGCCTCCAACTGCGACCGACCTCGAGATTGCGGAGGCAGAGCCAGGACTTACCAACGCGAGGCTGGCCGACTTCAGGGCTGTGGTTGTGGTGCGACCCAACTTCCGACCCGACTTTGGAGCCTCGGAGGCTCGGCCGCGGGCCAGTGGACGACATCATCGGGAGCTCGAGTTCTGTTTTCCGGAGCTCCCGCAACTACAGCTGCGTCCGCTGGCAGCTTCGGCAGCTTCGACCCCCCGGGCCGCGGTGTTTGAACCGGCCCGTTTGCGGAGCACGGATTCAGCCGCGGGACTTACTCACCATCACCCGGCGGGGTCACAACATCGGAGGCTTGGATTGCCTCAGCGCAGAGGGAGAGCAAGGAGGGAAGAGACAATGACTTTGGGACTTTAAACTGTGTTGAGTGTTTGTTATTTATTCTATGTTATGACTGCAGGCTAAACCATTTCGTTGCACTGAAAAGTGCAATGACAATAAATTGAATCAAATCAAAATTCTTTTAACTTACACTTGATGCAACATTTATGCTTCAAATTGGATTAGGTGTGAATAAGGTTAGGCTGAATTACATTCCACAGTAGAGCCAGGCTCTGATCAACAGGTGCAGCACATTAATGACCTTTGTATATTCATGTATGGAAATCAGATTATAATTCATGCTGTTATGCATATATAAACAAAAACTTAGAAAGAAGGCAAGAGGAGATGGACTTCCATCACTGTTCTGCACAAATAAATCAATTAACCTTACCCTTTGACTATAGAAACAAGATGAAAATAATGCCACATATTCAACCGTATATGGTTCAATGAAATTAAGATATATATGTAAAACATATATATGGAAACAGGCCCTTCGGCCCACCAAGTCGACACCGACCACAATCTATCATACACCAGTTGTATCCTACATGCCAGGGACAATTTACAGAAGCCAATTAACCTACAAACCTGCACTTCTTTCAGATGTGGGAGAAACCGGAATTTCCATGTGGTCATAAGGAGAATGTACAAATACTGTACAGACAGCACCTGTAGTCAGGATCTAATCTGGGTCTGTGGTGCTGCAAGGCAGCAACTCTACCGCTGCGCCACCGTGCCACCCCATTAATTTATTTTCTGTTATATTATGGTGACACGTCAATAAAGATGAACACATGATTCTGATTTCTGCCTTTAGTTGGATAACACACATCTCCAGTCATTGTGTTTTATTACTAGTTTTCAACCTCTTCAGTCTGAAGGTCTCGACCCGAAACATCACCTATTCTTTCTCTCCAGAAATGCTGCCTGTCCTGCTGAGTTATTCCAGCTTTTAGTATCTATCTTCAGTTTAAACCACCATCTGCAGTTCCTTCTTACACTCTTTATTAAGCGAAACAGGTCATATTCTCATAATATTATTCACCTCAACTAAGTATTTTCTTCACCTCCGTTGCTGCAGAGAATACAATCCCAGTTATCAAATCATTCTTTAAAGTGAAACAAATATTCCAGCCCCGCCAATATGTTCATAAATCACCCCTGGATCATCTCCAGAGCAATTGCACCCATTCTACAGTGTGTCATAGTCTTACAGCATGGAAACAGGCCCTTCATCCCAACTTGTTCATGCAGATCAAGATGTCCCATCTAAACTAGTCCCATTTATCTGCATTTGGCCCAAATCCCTTTAAACCTTGTGTGTGCCAGGGTGTGTGTTAGGTTGTGTGTGAGAGTTTGTTGCTGTTGTTCACACTGCTCACACATGAATGTGCTGCCAGATTCAGGGACAATAAGATCATAAAATTCGCAGATGACACAACAGTGGTGGGACTCATCAGCGGAGATGATAAATCAATGTACAGGGAGGAAGTGAAACAACTAGTGGACTGGTGCGGCATCAACAATTTAGCATTAAACGTCGACAAAACAAAGGAGATGATTGTCGACTTCAGGAGGTCGCAGCCCAAACACACACCCTCAACATCAGTGGCACCACGGTGGAGAGAATGGAGAGCATAAAGTTTCTCGGAGTGCAAATTACAGACAGTCTCACCTGGTCCAGGAACAACACTGGGATTGTCAAACGGGCCCATCAGCGACTGCACTTCCTGAGGAAACTCAAACAGGCCTCACTCCCTACCAACATCCTCAGGACTTTCTACAGGGGCACGGTGGAGTCTGTACTCACGTACTGCATAAACACGTGGTACTCCAACTGTAACTGCTCAGACAGGAAGGCTCTGCAGAGGGTAGTGAGGGGAGCAGAGAGGATCATTGGCGTCTCCCTACCCTCGGTACAAGAACTGTTCCAGAGCCGCTGTTGAAAAAAGCTCTGAGAATAGCTAAGGACAAACTGCACCCCCTCCACACACACCTGGATCTCCTGCCATCAGGCAAGAGATACCGTAGATCAAAGCCCAGACTACCAGACTGCTGAATAGCTTCCTGCCACAGGCTGTGAGGCTGCTAAACAGTAACTCCACCTGATTCTGCTGCTTTGCACTGACAATTTAATAACTCTGGCACAGGCCACTCAAATCAGCTGTTCTGGACATTTTAATGACTGTTTTTACTGTATTTTAATGTTGCTGTTTTACCTGCTTTTAACTATTTATACTGTTTCATCAGGGACTGGATTGTTTTTATTGTTTTTATTTATATGTGAAATGTTTAGGTTTTATGTGTGATGCTCCGGTATTCCCTGGGAAACGTCTTCTCATTTTGCACTGTACAATTGTTGCTTTGCAAGATGACAATAAAGGTTGATTGATTGATTGATTGATTGATTGATTGGTTGATTGCTTGATTGATTGATTGATTGATTGCTTGATTGATTGATTGATTGATTGATTGGTTGATTGATTGATTGATTGGTTGATTGATTGATTGACTGATTGATTGATTGATTGATTGAGAGTGTGGGTCAGCGAAACGGCGACAACACCCGGAGTGAGCGGAGACTTGGCGATGTCCGGGGAGCATTTCCCTCTCTCCCCCCCTCCCCGGGAATACGGGCCGGCCCAGGTGCTCTGTGTCCAGCTGGGGTCCGGGGGAGGTGAGGGTCAGTGACCTGGGGGTCCGGGGGACGTGAGGATCACTGACCCGGGGGTCGGGCATCGGAGCGGTGCCTTAGCCCAAGATTCATCCCCGCGGCTCCGGAGGCGATACCGATGCCCCCACTCACCCGGTCCGCTCCTGGCTCTGGGCCAGGGTTAAAACTCCATGCGGTGTGGACAGAGCGGCCACCGGGCACAGAGCCGCCGGAGGTGAGGATGGGAGGTGTGAGCAGTGCCTCGGGGCGGGGCGGGGGGGTCGGTGCTGGGACCACTGCCATGTCACACCTATCGCGCCATCTGCACGGGAATGTGAATGCGGGTGAGGCTCTATAGAGCGGTGGACAAAAATGCTGGAGAAATGCTTGAGTCTGAAGAAGGGTTAAATGCAGATAAAGATGCTGCCTCACCCACTGAGTTTCTCCAGCATCTTTGTCTACATTGCCATTTTAAATAGTGTGCGATGGGCTTAAGCCAATTAAATTGCTCGTTCGTTACGGGGAATCCGCGGACAGAAAACTATTTTCATTGGTGAGTGTGGAGGAATGTGACTTTATTTATTTATTCATATATTTTTTTAAATAATTTTTTGAGCGTGAGAACTTCTGTCATCAACGTGAGAGCGTGAGAATTTCCTCAAATGTGTTAGTCTCACGCTCAATGCGTGAGAGTTGGCAGCCCTGGAGTTCGCACTGTGTCCGGCCATACAGTCGTGAGTATAGAGTGAGTAGAGCAGGGGGCTGAGCACGCAGCCTTGAGGTGCTCCCGTACTGATTGCTATTGAGGAAGAAGTGTTTCTGCCAATTTGAACAGACTGTGGTCTATTGATGCAGAAGTCGAGGATCCAATTGCAGAGGGATAGGCAGAGGACCCAATTGCAGAGGGATACCCAGTTCGGTGAGCTTTATTAAAAAAATCAAAAATATTTATTCAAACATTAAAATAGTATTTACAACACAATAAAACAAAACAGAACCCACCACCATAGTACGACAAAACAAATATACCAAGTAAACTACTAAATAACTATATTACATTTCTTGTCCAGGATACACTCAACCCACCTCGGTGCCCAGCGGTCTTGGAAATCCCCTAGAGTGCCCGTGGACAGCGCATAGTCCCTCTCCAGTACTACCCGGGCGCAGACATAACCCCGGAAAAGGGGCAGGCAGCTGGCTCGGGCAGAGCCCTCTTCCGCCTGGCGCCGTGACTCGTGGATGGCCAGCTTGGCCAGGCCCAGGAGCAACCCTACCAGGACCCTACCTTCAGCCCTACCCTCTCCCCTATGCACAGGGTGTCCAAAGATGAGGATGGTGGGTGATAAGTGCAGCCAGAAGGCAAGGAGTAGCCCCTTTAGGTATTGGAGCAGTGGCTGCAGCCTCACGCACTCCATATACACGTGGTACACAGACTCTTCCAGCCCGCAAGATTGGCAGGCGGCTGTCGAATCTGTGAACCGCGAGAGAAACAGGTTGCAGGGAACTCCTCTGTGTAATACCCTCCACCCCAGGTCCCCAATGTAGAGGGGAAGAATCCCTGCATAGAGGGACCCCCACCGGGGGTCCCCCTCGTGATCGGAAGGCATCACCGACCCAGGGCCGTCTTAACAGCATTATAGGCCCCGGGGCAAAGCAGTGCACTGGGGCCCCTACCTAGAAACCACTCACAGGAATAAAAATGTAAATGGTCGATAAAATTAAACATATATTTATTGGTACTTCCAACAAAATCAGTGTTTAAACATTAAAAAACATGCTGTACAGCAAAGATGAATCAAAACAAACGTTTCAACACTTTATGCCAATACGCCTGCTCTGAGAGATGATGTTCAAGTAATAAAGAATCTACACTTCTAGTTTCTTTATGCCGAAACAAATATGCCGTCATGCACTTGCGATGTTCTTCTCCGTTTTCATGTTCTACAATAACATTGCTGTGCTTACAGTCAATGAATCCTGTAGCACAAGGAGATTCTGTACTGGACAATAGGCGACATACAAAGCAGTACAAACGACCTTGGGATGGTGAATAGAGTAGCCATTCACGTTTTACACACTCGTCATTCCGCAGTTCAGGTTTGAACACATTGTTTGATAAATACCTTGTCTGAGTATTCTCTCCTCCAGCTCCTTATACACTCTGCGTCAGTTTGAAAGGTAGCCATCATGATTCTGACATGATGACGCCCCACTATGAATCCAGTGTGTTAGTATTGTTAATGTTCCATGGCCCCGGATCTGTGTCTTGGATCGCAAACTCCTTTACTGTTACAGATTTGGGTATTTCCTCTTGTTCCTCCCAGCAAAGGGAGCAGGTAATGAAACCATTGGTATGTCTGCTAGAGGAACTGGATGATTGGTTGCAGGAGTGGATGTTGATGTGGATGCTATATTTGAAGGAGCAGTACTAGTGGCTAACGTTGCACCTGGGTTGAACCAAGATGTTAATTTTGGAAGTTTACTCATTTTCTCCTTCTCCTCTGCAGCTCTTTTCCTCTTCTGTGCTCCACTCAAATCATTACGTTTCATTTCTGCTCAAAGGTTTACGTTACGTAGCGCGTGAGATACGTACACGTACATGCACGTGTGGTTGCAGAGGTGACCGTGATACTAAATCAGAGGTGAATGCCAATGTCCACTTGTTATCATAAAAATTAGCATTAATATTGTTCATTATCTTTAGTAAAACACATGCTAAATATGCATTTTCCAATAACAAATATTTATAGTTTAGTATAGTATAGTATTTATTTATTGACAGCAAGTCACAACATACGTAGATTAGCATGGGGCCCCTATGCTGGTGGGGCCCCGGGCAACTGCCCAACATGCCCATGCGTTAAGACGGCCCTGCACCAACCGCCACTTGGTGTCGGACAGTGGTAACCAGCTTTAAAAAAAAAAAATTATAATCAAAAAATTTATTCAATTATTAAAAAATAATATTTACACTACAATAAAACAAGCCAGAACCCACCACCATAATACAATACAAACATATATCCATAATATACTACTATACAACTATACTGGACTCGCTGAATGTCCCTATCCAGCTATCTAGCAAGTTAAACAATTAATCCAATAAAGACCCATAGACACGAGATGTCGTTGATTCTTTACTGTATTCAACTGTGAAACTGTAACATACAAGCAGAAAAAGGAAACAGCATATTTCGTTACATTATACAATTGGTGTAAGAACATAAACTATGATGCCACCACCAAATACAGTGCTGTTATGTGAGAAACCAGCCAGGGTACATGAAACATTCTTAACTGTGTTAATAATAACAATCCTGCTCAATAACGTTTATAACATGTAAAGATGCTGTTAACAAACATAATTATTCACAGACATTGCGTTTAACAGATTCTGTGGGGTAGGATGGCGATAGATTACACGCTGGGAATTACACTGTCTAAACACCATGAGATACCCTGAGCTGGACTTCCTAGTTTATGATAACTTCCTGTATAACAGGAATGGCAACTCAAAGCTGTAGGAACCGGAATATCCAGCAGGTGGCATTAATACATGTAAACAGAATGTGGTCCAGCACACTCCCCGCCTGGGGTCTCCCAGACCCCATGCAAATCTCCCATTTAACCCCCAGAGTCCTCGGGAGACAGGAGGAGAAGAACCACTTCGGCGATTGGGCGGACGTAGAGCTTCTGGCCTCCATCCTTGAAGATTCTGACTTCCACTCTCCGAACCTTCCCATCCTGACTTGGAAAAGTCTTTGAGATGATTGCCATGGGCCACTCATTTTTTGAGGGACAGTAGGACCTGTGTCTTGTTAGTTGCAAGAGGACGGATCTCACTATCTCGATCTCGCTCCGCGACCGCAAAGGTCTCTTGAGGTAAAACATTGCAGGTACGTGGTTTCTTGAGAAATGCTGGTCCTGACAGCCAGGTGGTAGTGCAGAGTAGAGCTTCTGGGATGGACCGTGATCCGGGGTCAGCTGGGATGTCATCCCTGGGAACAAACCTCCCCTGATGAGATGACGAAAACTGATGGATACGTTGGACACGGCTGTGGACGTATGTGTAAAACTGCCTTGACCGGTTACAGATGTACCCCAGCACCCCTTTGTTGTCCGTGTGGTAGATGATGTCGTCAAATGACAAGTCCATCTTCTTCACAATCATCTCTGCGATTTCGACAGCCAGGACCGCTGCACACAATTCCAGTCTTGGAATAGTGAGCTCTGGTTGGGTTACCAGCTTTGCTTTCCCAAAGATAAACCCACCTCTGTTATTCCGTCTTCGGTGGTGACCCTCAGATAGCCAACTGCGGCAATGGCCTTGACTGATGCGTCTGAGAACAGACAAAGCTCCTTTTGTAGCATGCTCAACTTTGAGAATGTGGTGTAAGGCCGTGGAATCTGTAGCATCTGTAGATCCTGGAGCGCGTCCCTCAACTTGGGTAGGTCTATGTGCTCCACCAAGACCTACGTCACCGACAACTACCCATCCCAGATCTAGCTTCTGGGCGAACGGGGCATTGTTGGGACTGTCAATTTGTTTCCTCACCTTATGCACTTGCAGAATATCTCTTCCCAATAGCAGCAGTATTTTGCCGTCTGGGTCCAGTGGAGGAATTACATTGGCAATGCATCTCAGATGGTTGTGGTGACGCGCAGCATTGGGAATGGGGATCTCAGCACGATTGTTAGGCATTGCATTCTAGTAGCAATGTTACAAAATTTTGAGATTTAAAAAATCAAGTCTGCAATTTATCCCATCAGATAAAGCATAAAAATAAGTTTAATTTGACACCTAATTCACTTTCATATCTCAAGTATTTAAAAAGTTATGGCCATTTTCATACTCGGAAATTAGCATCTTGTTCCCTATTGATTTTCTATGGACATAACAAAAAAGCTGTGATCGTGAACAGTCAAAAGCCCATAACTTTCTTAAAAATTAAGAGAACTGAATGAAATTTTCAGTTATCATAGATTGAAGCATTCTGAAAACAAAATAAAATAATCTTACTTGGATGACCTGAAATTAAAGCATATAATTAGTTAGTTACCTAATTGTAGCTAATTTCAGACTTCAATTACTAGATCTAAACATCTATCCATTTCTTAATAAATGATTAACATTTTTAAATAGCCTAAATGTCCAAATAATATTCACAAATAATTCACAATAAAACATGATTTTAAAATCTCATTTACATTAATTTATAGACCAAATGGAAGGACTTTCGTGTTTAATTGCTGTAAATAAATGCCCATTTAAATCAGCTTTCCAGTGGGATCCTGTGAACGCGCTGGTTTAGAACGTTCACATTGCGGTAGATTTGTGCCCCCAAATGCCCAGAAAAATACTGCGGGATATAATGGGTCCAAAATGAGCTACTCGCAATATTAAACTTTGTATAAAGGGATCTTTAGAAGCCCTTTTTAATGTAAAAATATACAGCTTAACTTCAGATATTTGCTTTATGAGACTCTGCGGTTGCTGGCGGTCGCGGGTTTAGAGATTGATTTTTAAACTACTATAACTATTTTACGAGGCCTTTAAAACTAATAATAGCTTTTGCGACGGGGTCTTCCAGCGATTTTTCGTTAATAATTAACTAGGCTGAACATCTTCGATTTGAACAGCCTAGAGAAAATCGCGTTTTAAACCCACCCCCTCTAAACGGCGCCAAAATCGCGCACACGGGCAGCGGCAGATTTTCATCGACGCTTCAGGTAGGCTTTGCAACATACCTAATTCTAGGAGTGGAGGAAGAGGGAGCAATGTCTTCTCATCCACAGACTCCACCATGTAACCGCAGGCTGTTCTACCTGCAGTCTGCTTGAGCCCGGCACATGTCTGCAGTGTATATGGCTTAAGATTGCCTTTGATCTCGAAGATATTGAAGAACTCAGATGTTGCAAGAGAGCGGTTGCTCTGTTCATCTAAGATGGCGTACATCCTGCGTGCCTCTTGACGATGTCCTTCTGGATAGACTGAGATGAGACATATCTTAGCACACGCTCTCGTGCTGACCCCTTCACCGCACACCTCTGTGCATCTGGAGGTGATCTCCTGGTTTACCGCTACCTCTTCCTCCCCGCCATGCTCAGATGCGGGGGGAGATGGTTTGGACTTCCAAGTGGCTGGGTCTGGATGTAGAGCAGAGAGGTGTCTGTCACTGTCGCACTCAGTACATTTCACTTCTGCTTTACAGTTCTTGGCGAAATGACTTGTGGAGGAGCAGCAGCGGAAACAAATGGAAAGTTCCTTAAGGAAGTGTTTGCGGTCTTCCAGGCCCTTTTCTCTGAAGGCTCTGCACTTCTTTAATGGATGAATCTTAGCATGAATGGGACACAGCTTGGATGGATCACTGGATTTCTGTGTCTCAGGAGTTGTTGGAGATGCTTGTGTCCTGTGGACGGAGACGAGAGTTTGACCATGTCTCTCTATTTTATCCCTCTGGACAATTGCTGGATGAGAGAAGCAAAGATTGAAGCTGGGATCTGTTCTGGTTTTTGCCTCCGTGTGGATAAAGTCGGCAAACACGCTAAATGGGGGGAAAGGGATGCGGTGACACCGTTTATAATTGGATCAAAAGTCGGTACACTTTTCCTGGATGTTATGAGGAAGCTTCTCAACAATTGGTGCAACTCTCCTGGAGGTGTCGAGGTAAGAAAAACCAGGTAGATATCCATCGAACTTTGCCGCTTCGATTTCTGACAGAAGGTCCCCGAGCTCATCAATGGCTCTTTGATGGTGATCCTGGGAAAGTTTTCAAGCTTGATAAAGAGGGCATGCTCAATAGACTCAGGTGAACCATAAGTTTCTTCGAGCCTCTGCCAAACCATCTTCAAACCTGCTGATGGATTCCTCATGTTGACAGCCTTAATTCGTGTTGCCTGCCCCGAGGATTCTTTTCCAAGCCATTTTATCAAAAGATCTAGCTCTTCTCCGGGTGAAAGGCCTAGGCCTGTTATGGCGTTTTGGAAGGAGGATCTCCAAGCCCAGTAATTCTCAGGCTTGTCATTAAAGGCCGTCAATCCCATTATAACAAGCTGACTGCGGGTGAGGTATCTGGCGAGGTCTATGGTGGTGGGATTGATATTGTTGGTGGCTCGAGGAGAGTTGATAAAGCCGCTGTGCAGAAAGGTTGAAGTTGGTTTTCTATCCTCCAATTTAGGCTCCAGGTTTCCTTGCACATTACTGGGATTGTGATGCATAGAAACATAGAAACATAGAAAATAGGTGCAGGAATAGGCCATTCGGCCCTTTGAGCCTGCACCGCCATTCAATATGATCATGGCTGATCATCCAACTCAGTATCCTGTACCTGCCTTCTCTCCATACCCCCTGATCCCTTCAGCCACAAGGGCCACATCTAAATCCCTCTTAAATATAGCCAATGAACTGGCCTCAACTACATTCTGCGAGAGAGAATTCCAGAGATTCACCACTCTCTGTGAAAAAAATTTTTTTCTCCTCTCAGCCCTAAAAGATTTCCCCCTTATCCTTAAACTGTGACCCCTTGTTCTGGACTTCCCCAACATCGGGAACAATCTTCCTGCATCTAGCCTGTCCAACCCCTTAAGAATTTTGTAAGTTTCTATAAGATCCCCCCTCAATCTTCTAAATTCTAGCGAGTACAAGCCGAGTCTATCCAGTCTTTCTTCATATGAAAGTCCTGACATCCCGGGAATCAGTCTGGTGAACCTTCTCTGTACTCCCTCTATGGCAGGAATGTCCTTCCTCAGATTAGGAGACCAAAACTGTACGCAATACTCCAGGTGTGGTCTCACCAAGACCCTGTACAACTGCAGTAGAACCTCCTTGCTCCTATACTCAAATCCTTTTGCTATGAATGCTAATATACCATTCGCTTTCTTCACGGCCTGCTGCACCTGCATGCCTACTTTCAATGACTGGTGTACCATGACACCCAGGTCTCGTTGCATCTCCCCTTTTCCTAATCGGCCACCATTCAGGTAAAAGTCTACTTTCCTGTTTTTGCCACCAAAGTGGATAACCTCACATTTATCCACATTATACTGCATCTGCCATGCATTTGACCACTCACCCAGCCTATCCAAGTCATCCAAGCCAGTGTTTGGCTGGCAACCGGAAGGTAGCCGGTTCGAATCCCGCTTGGAGTGCATACCGTCGTTGTGTCCTTGGGCAAGACACTTCACCCACCTTTGCCTGTGTGTGAATATGTGTGAATGTGTGTGAGTGATTGGTGGTGGTCGGAGGGGCCGTAGGCGCAGATTGGCAGCCACGCTTCCGTCAGTCTGCCCCAGGGCAGCTGTGGCTACAGAAGTAGCTTACCACCACCGAGTGTGACTGAGGAGTGAATGAATAATGCGATGTAAAGCGCCTTGAGTATTAGAAAGGCGCTATATTAATCCCATCCATTATTATTATTATTATTATCTTGCAGCCTCCTAGCATCCTCCTCACAGTTAACACTGCCCCCCAGCTTCGTGACATTCGCAAACTTGGAGATGTTGTATTCAATTCCCTCGTCCAAATCATTAATATATATTGTAAATAGCAGGGGTCCCAGCACTGAGCCTTGCGGTACCCTACTAGTCACTGCCTGCCATTCTGAAAAGGACCCTACTCTTTGCTTCCTGTCTGCCAGCCAGTTCTCTATCCACATCAATACTGAACCCCCAATACCATGTGCTTTAAGTTTGTATACTAATCTCTTATGTGGGACCTTGTCGAAAGCCTCCTGAAAGTCCAGATATAACACATCCACTGGTTCTCCCTTATCCACTCTACTAGTTACATCCTCAAACAATTCTATAAGATTCGTCAGACATGATTTACCTTTCATAAATCCATGCTGACTTTGTCCAATGATTTCACCACTTTCCAAATGTGCTGCTATCCCATCTTTAATAACTGATTCTCGCAGTTTCCCCACTACCGATGTTAGACTAACTGGTCTGTAATTCCCCATTTTCTCTCTCCCTCCCTTTTTAAAAAGTGGGGTTACATTAGCTACCCTCCAATCCTCAGGAACTACTCCAGAATGCATCCACTATTTCTGGGGCTACTTCCTTAAGTACTCTGGGACGCAGCCTATCTGGCCCTGGGGATTTATCGGCCTTTAATCCATTCAATTTACCTAACACCACTTGCCGGCTAACCTGGATTTCACTCAGTTCCTCCATCTCATTTGACCCCCGGTTCCCTGCTATTTCCGGCAGATTAATTAAGTCTTCCTTAATGAAGACAGAACCAAAGTAGTTATTCAATTGGTCTGCCATGTCCTTGTTCCCCATGATCTGTTCACCTGTTTCTGACTGCAAGGGACCTACATTTGTTTTAACTAATCTTTTTCTCTTCACATATCTATAAACACTTTTGCAGTCAGTTTTTATGTTCCCTGCCAATTTTCTTTCATAATCTATTTTCCCTTTCCTAATTAAGCCCTTTGTCCTCCTCTGCTGGACTCTGAATTTCTCCCAGTCCTCTGGTAGGCTGCTTTTTCTGGCTAATGCCTGTGAAATGAACTGGCCAGATTAGATTTGGTCTGATGAACGAGCGGCAATGGACCAAATAGTATGCTACCACTCGATATCATAATCGGTGGCATGTTGGCTTGACTTTATGCTGGCTTGCTCTATGACGTAGTCCAGAGTATGCTCGTGTTGGTTTTGAGGGTGAACAGGGCTTGGTGATCTATTACGTGACCCATGTTCTGCTAATAGACCTGCTTCTATGATGTCGGCCTCTGCAATGGCTGTTTTCGTCTCTTTTTCTTGCTGCAAGGCCTCTATGGTCGCCTGCATCCGTGTAGCCTCGACCATCATCTCCGCCTGCATCCGTGTAGCCTCTGCCTGCATCCACGCAGCCTCGACCTTCATACCTATCTCTCTCTGAGCGAATGCTGCTCTGGCTTCGGCTGCTTTTGCTTTAGCCCACACTTTAAGTGTGGCCATGCTGGCACTGGAACTGGCTGCAGAGCGGTAAGAATGAACACTGAGTGACTTGACCATTCTGTGAAGCGTTGTCTTGGTTACTTGTGGCCTTGGCATTGATGTGTGGATGGACAATGTGATGATGTGAGCCACCCTGTAGTACAGCTTGTTGTGGTGCTGTCTTTTCACTATACTGGACTCGCTGAATGTTCCCCCTCCCACGGTAGGGAGCTTTGGCATTTTTCAGCTTGAAATTGTGCAATCTGGTGCATACTGTAGCGGGTCTTTTAACTTGCATTTGAATGCAACATTTACGCTTTATATTGGATTAGGTATGAATAAGGTAAGGCTAAATTACATTCCTAATTACATTCCACAATAGAGCCAGGCTCTGATTAACAGGTGCAGCACATGAATAACTATATTCATGTATGGAAATCAGATTTTATTCATGCTGTTATGCATATATATATATATATATATATATATATATATAGAAAAACTCAGAGAAACAAAGCAAAAGTCGGACTTCCATCACTGTTCTGCACAAATAAATCCATCAACCTTGTTCAAGAAGGAACTGCAGATGCTGGAGAATCGAAGGTAGACAAAATTGCTGGAGAAACTCAGCGGGTGCGGCAGCATCTATGGAGCGAAGTAAATAGGCAACGTTTCGGGCCGAAACCCTTCTTCAGACGGATTCAACCTTACCCTTTGAATATAGAAACAAGACGAAAATAATGCCACATATTCAATCATATATGGGTCAATGAAATTAAGATATATATGTAAAAATATATATGGAAACAGGCCCTTCCACCCACAAAGTCCACACCGACCAGCAATCTATCGTACACCAATTCCATCCATCATGCCAGGGACAATTTACAGAAGCCAATTAACCTACAAACCTGCACTTCTATCGGATATGGGAAAAACCGGAATATCCAGAGAAAACCCATGTGGTAGTAAGGCAGCAACTCTACCATTGCACCACTGTGCCACCCCATTAAATTATTTTTTCTGTAATATATTTATTATGGTGTCACGTGAATAAATGTGAACACATGATTCTGATTTCTGCCCTTAGTTGGATAACACACATGTCCAGTCATTGTGTTTTATGGCTGGTTTTCAACCTCTTCATGCTGAAGGTCTCGACTCGAAACATCGCCCATTCTTTCTCTCCAGAGATGCTGCCTGTCCTGCTGAGTTTTTCTAGTTTTTAGTGTCTATCTTCAGTTTAAACCAGCAATTCCTTCCTACACTATTTGTTAAGCAAAACAGGTCCTATTCTCATTATATAATTTTGTGATCAGCGTGAGAGCATGAGAATTTTGTGAAATGTGAGTTGGCAGCCCTGCTAATAATGCAAACATTTTATGCAAGTTCCAATTGTTTGGACAAAAATCACTTATTACTGCTTTATAACAGTAAAGTTATTTTAAGACCATTTCAGAAATTATGGCCGTCATCAAAAAATCAACTAACAAATTAAAGCAAACTAAATAAAAATAACATGTTCCCTTTCCTGACTCTACCTCATAAGTACTTTAACGCTGTTAACAGAGCAAAGGGATATTAATCTCAAGAATCAAAATGGGGAAAGTGGGGGCAATTTTGCTTAAATGGTCATTCTAAGCCCATTCAGATCTGCATAGAGTCAGAGTTATACAACATGTACATGGCTGGCCCAATTTGTCCATAATGATCAAGTTGGCATTCTGCGTTCCCAGGGACTGGCTGCCGTTCCCAGATCAGCTCACATCCCAGGGACCGGCTGCAGTTCTCAGGTCGGCTCGCCTGCCCCGACCCCGCGAAAACGAATTGAAAAAAAACCCGTCGTTTTTCGGGTTACGGGCCGGATTCAGCCCGTGTGTCGTAGGTTGCCGAACCCTGTCCTAGATGTTTGGCCTCATTGTGATCCCCCCCATGTTTTACAGCCAATTCACCTGGTTAGTTCTATCTCTGGCTGCTTCATGTTGTTGGCGGCTGCACATCCAACCAAGAAAGAAGAGAAGAGAAGGGATGCGACGTCACTCACAGTCGCCAACTGACGCTCTTCCACAGACCGCACAGATCGCTCTGATGTGGCGCAAAAGAGACAAACTGCAGGGACTGAAGACAGCATGAGAATTCTGTCATCAGCATGAGAATTGGCTGAAATGCGTGACTCTCATGCTCAAAGCGTGAGAGTTGGCAGCCCTGTCTAAGGCCAGGATGTGACAACGGACACACAGGGAGACACATACACAAAGGAACACACACACACACACACACACACACACAATTCTGCCTTCAGCGTGAGGGCGTGAGAATTTGCTGAAATGAGTGAGTCTCACGCTCAAAGCGTGAGAGTTGGCAGCCATGAAGTAGGCAAACTGTAATGGGTCGAAGTTCTTGTTCGAGGTTCTCCAGAGATGCTGTCTGGCCTGTTGTGTTACTCCAGCTTTTTGTGTCTATCTCTGGAATCCGACGTATTTTACTAACCTTTCCCTCAAGATGCCCTGCTTCTTTCAAGAATTACTGCACAAATTCCCCCGTTTCTGCCGCTGTGCATCCTCTAGAACTGTGTTCTTTAGGTTAGTAGAAACAAGAAACTGCAGATGCTGGTTTACCAAATAAAAACAAAGTGCTGGAATAACTCAGCAGGTCAGGCGTCTCTGGAGGACAGATTGGCCCTGACCCAAAACAACACCTGCCCACGTCCTCCAGAAAGGCTGCAAGACTGGATTATGTTTGTTGGGTTTATCGTTCTTACTCTTTCTTGCCATAAGGTTTCCCTGCATACTACATGCGTTATCAGCCACACAACAGATTGATTCTAACAGCCTTCTTCCTCTTAGCTTGAGCTTGGCCTAGCTTGAGCTTGGCCTAGGCTTGGCTTGGCCTGGGCTTGGCCTAGCTTGGGCTTGGCCTAGCTTGGGCTTAGCCGAGCTTGGGCTTGGCCTGGGCTTGGGCTTGGCCTAGTTGGGCTTGGCCTAGCTTGGGCTTGGCCTGGGCTTGGCCTAGCTTGGGCTTGGCTTGGCCTGGGCTTGGCCTGGGCTTGGCTTAGCTTGGGCTTGGCTTAGCTTGGGCTTGGCCTAGCTTGGGCTTGGCCTGGGCTTGGCCTAGTTGGGCTTGGCCTAGCTTGGGCTTGGCCTGGGCTTGGCCTAGTTGGGCTTGGCCTAGCTTGGGCTTGGCCTGGGCTTTGCCTAGCTTGGGCTTGGCCATAAGGTTTCCCTGCATACTACATGCGTTATCAGCCACACAACAGATTGATTCTAACAGCCTTCTTCCTCTTAGCTTGGGCTTGGCCTAGCTTTGGCTTGGCCTAGCTTGGGCTTAGCCGAGGTTGGGCTTAGCCGAGCTTGTCTTTGCCTGGGCTTGGCCAGGGCTTGGTCTAGCTTGGGCTTGGCCTGGGCTTGGCCTAGCTTGGGCTTGGCTTGGCCTAGCTTGGGCTTGGCCTGGTCTTGGCCTAGCTTGGGCTTGGCCTGGGCTTAGCCTAGCTTGGGCTTGGCCTAGCTTGGGCTTGGCCTGTGCTTAGCCTAGCTTGGTCTTGGCCTGCGCTTGGCCGAGCTTGGGCTTGGCCTGGGCTTGGCCCAGCTTGCGCTTGGCCTGGGCTTGGCCCAGCTTGGACTTGGTCTGGGCTTGGCCCAGCTTGGGCTTGGCCTGGGCTTGGACTTGGCCTGGGCTTGGCCTGGGCTTGGACTTGGCCTGGGCTTGGACTAACTTGGGCTTGGCCTGGGCTTGGCCTGGGCTTGGCCCTGCTTGGGCTTGGTCTTGCTTGGGCTTGACCTAATTGGGCTTGGCCTAGCTTGGGCTTGGCCTAGCTTGGGATGGCCTGGGCTTTGCCTAGCTTGGGCTTGGCCTGGGTTGGCCTGGGCTTGGCCTGGGTTGGCCTGGGCTTGGCCTAGCTTGGTCTTGGCCTGGGCTTGCCTTAGCTTGGGATTGGCCTAGCTTGGGCTTGGCCTAACTTGGGCTTGGCCTGGGTTTGGCCTAGCTTGGGCTTGGCCTGGGTTTGGCCTAGCTTGGGCTTGGCGTGGGTTTAGCCTAGCTTGGGCTTGGCCTAGCTTGGGCTTGGCCTAGTTGGGCTTGGCCTAGCTTGGGCTTGGCATGGGCTTGGCCTAGTGTCGGCTTGGCCTAGCTTGGGCTTGGCCTAGCTTGGCCTAGCTTGGCCTGGGCTTGGCCTTGGCCTGGGCTTGGCCTTGGCCTAGCTTGGGCTTGGCCTGGGCTTGGCCTAGCTTGGGCTTGACCTGGGCTTGGCCCAGCTTGGGCTTGGCCTGGGCTTGGCCCAGCTTGCGCTTGGCCCGGGCTTGGCCCAGCTTGAGCTTGGCCTGTGCTTAGCCCAGCTTGGGCTTGGCCTGGGCTTGGCCTGAGCTTGGCCCGGCTGGGGCAAGTTTGGGCTTGGCCTGGGCTAGGCCTAGCTTGGGCTTGGCCTGGGCCTAGCACAGCTTGGGCTTGACACAGCTTGGGCTTGGCCCAGCTTGGGCTTGGTCTAGGTTTGGCCCAGCTTGGGCTTGACCTTGGCTTGGCTTGGCCTTGGCTCAGCATGGGCTTGGCCTGGGCTTGGCCCTGCTTGGGCTTGGCCTTGCTTGGGCTTGGCCTAATTGGGCTTGGCATGGGTTTGGCCTAGCTTGGGCTTGGCCTAGCATGGGCTTGGCCTAGCTTGGGCTTGGCCTAGCTTGGGCTTGGCCTTGCTTGGGCTTGGCCTGGGCTTGGCCTTGCTTGGGCCTAGCTTGGTCTTGGCCTGGGCTTGCCCTAGCTTGGGCTTGGCTTAGCTTGGGCTTGGCCTAGCTAGGGCTTGGCCTGGGCTTGGCCTAGCTTGGGCTTGGCCTGGGCTTGGCCTAGCTTGGGCTTGGCCTGGGTTGGCCTGGCCTTGGCCTAGCTTGGGCTTGGCCTGGGCTTGGCCTGGGCTTGGCCTAGCTTGGGCTTGGCCTGGGCTTGGCCTAGCTTGGGCTTGGCCTAGTTGGGCTTGGCCGTGCTTGGGCTTGGCCTGGGCTTGGCCTAGCGTCGGCTTGGCCTGGGCTTGGCCCTGCTTGTGCTTGGCCTGGGCTTGGCCCAGCTGTGGCCAGCTTCGGCTTGGCCTGGGCTTGGCCCAGCTTGGTCTTGGCCTGGGCTTGGCCTAGCTTGGGCTTGGCCTGGGCTTGTCCCAGCTTGGGCTTGGCCTAGGGTTGGCCCAGCTTGGGCTTGGCCTTGGCTTGGCCTGGGCTTGGCGCAGCTTGGACTTGGCCTGGGCTTGGCCTAGCTTGGGCTTTGCCTGGGCTTGGCCCAGCTTGGGCTTGGCCTGGGCTTGGCCTAGCTTGGGCTTGGCCTGGGCTTGGCCTGGGCTTGATAAAGGCCACCGGTCACGTTCCCAGTCCACAGCCGCGGCCCCACTGTCGAGAATCCTTCTGGCCGTGCGGCCCGTCGGCCTGGACAGAGTGGATGTGGAGAGAATGTTTCCACTAGTGGTAGAGTCTAGGACTAGAGGTCAAAGCCTCAGAATTAAAGGACAATCCCTTAAGGAGGAGAAGAAGAGGAATTTCTTTAGTCAGAGGGTGGTGAACCTGTGGAATTCTTTGCCACAGAAGGTTGTGGAGGCCAAGTCAATAGATTTTTTTAAGGCAGAGTTAGATACATTTTTGATTAGTGCGAGTGTCAGGGGTTATGGGGAGAAGGCAGGAGAATGGGGTTTGGAGGGTGAGGTAGATCAGCCATTATTGAATGCTGGAGTAGACTTGATGGATTGAATGGCCTAATATGATGCCAAATAATTCTCACAATATTCCAAATGAGGCCTTGCCAGCACCTTATAGAGCCTCAACACTACATCCCTGTTTTTGTATACAAGCCCTCTTAAAATAAATGCGAACATTGGTTTTGTTTTCTTACCTATCAATTCGACTTACAGATGAACCTTTTGGGAATCCTGCACCAGCACTCCCAAGTTCCTTTGCCCCTCCGATTTCTGGATTCTCACCCCATTTAGAAAATATTCTACGCCTTTATTCCTACTACCAAAAGGTCTCCTGCATGGAGTCATGGCATACCGTTGAGCAAGCAGAAGGGATGGAAATAGGATAATGTACAAAAGAGTACCCATGCAGCAACCTACTCTATTCTACCCTGAACGTTTTCGGTCCATCTGAAAAATCAAACACAGATGGAACTTCAGCTCCTCAAACGCTCCACAGCTAAGATGCTACCTCCTGATTCTAGACCAGTGCCAGCCTGTCCCCTGCCTCCTGTGCTGTGAAGAATCGTAGATGTGTAGGAAGCAACTGCAGACGCTGGTTTACACCGAAGATAAGACACAAAATGCTGGAGTAACTCAGCAGGACGGGCAGCATCTCTGGAGAGAAGGAATGGGTGACGTTTTGGGTTGAGACCCTTCTTCAGACTGATTTCCCGATGTTGGGGGAGTCCAGAACCAGGAGCCACAGTTTAGTAATAAGGAGTTGGCCATTTAGAACGGAGATGAGGAAAAACTTTTTCACCCAGAGAGTTGTGAATCTGTGGAATTCTCTGCTTCAGAAGGTGTGGAGGCCAATTCTCTGGATGCTTTCAAGAGAGAGTTAGATAGAGCTCTTAAAGATAGCGGAGTCAAGGGATATGGAGAGAAGGCAGGAACGGGGTATTGATTGTGGATGATCAGCAAAGATCAGAGTGAATGGCGGTGCTGGCTCGAAGGGCCGAATGGCCTACTCCTGCACCTATTGTCTATTGTCAATTGTCTATTGATTCATAGATGCATTGATAGATGCCACTTGGAAACTGTCCCTTTGGCCCACTGCATCCATGCCGACAACCGATCCTGGTTTGATTGTGAACTATATGAAGTTTGTTTTGTTGTCCATCAGACATTTTCAAGTAAGAGGTGAGATTTAAAGGAGATTCATGAGGCAGGTTTTGTAACACATGGAGTGGTCATGGCCTGGTGCACACTGGGGGAGTGCTTTAGTTTAGTTTTAGAGTTTTTAGAGATACAGGGTGCAAACAGGTTCTTTGGCCCACTGAGTTCACGACAATCAACGGTCTCCCATACACTAGCTCTATCCTACACACTTGGCACAATTTACAGAGGCCAGTTAAACTAGAAACCTGCACCTCTTTGGAATGTGGCAGGAAGCTGGAGCACCAGGAGAAAACCCACGAGGTCACAGGGAGAACGTGCAAACTCCGTACAGGCAGCACCCGTAATCAGAATCAATCCTGGGTCTAGGGTGCTGTAAAACAGCAACTCTACCACTGCGTCATTGTTTGTGGGACAAAATACAATAGCATAAGCCTGTTCCGGTGCTGTATCCTTCCATAAAAACATAGAAACATAGAAATTAGGTGCAGGAGTAGGCCATTCGGCCCTTCGAGCCTGCACCGCCATTCAATATGATCATGGCTGATCATCCAACTCAGTATCCCGTACCTGCCTTCTCTCCATACCCTCTGATCCCCTTAGCCACAAGGGCCACATCTAACTCCCTCTTAAATATAGCCAATGAACTGGCCTCAACTACCCTCTGTGGCAGAGAGTTCCAGAGATTCACCACTCTCTGTGTGAATAAAGTTTTTCTCATCTCGGTTTTAAAGGATTTCCCCCTTATCCTTAAGCTGTGACCCCTTGTCCTGGACTTCCCCAACATCGGGAACAATCTTCCTGCATCTAGCCTGTCCAACCCCTTAAGAATTTTGTAAGTTTCTATAAGATCCCCTCTCAATCTCCTAAATTCTAGAGAGTATAAACCAAGTCTATCCAGTCTTTCTTCATAAGACAGTCCTGACATCCCAGGAATCAGTCTGGTGAACCTTCTCTGTACTCCCTCTATGGCAATAATGTCCTTCCTCAGATTTGGAGACCAAAACTGTATGCAATACTCCAGGTGTGGTCTCACCAAGACCCTGTACAACTGTAGTAGAACCTCCCTGCTCCTATAGTCAAATCCTTTTGCTATGAATGCTAACATACCATTCGCTTTCCATGAAGCAGAGGGTGATGGTGGGAGATTGTTTTTTTGGATTGGAGGCCTGCGACAAGTCGTGTGCCTCAGGGTTCGGTGCAGGGCCCATTATTGTTTGTCATCTATTTCAATGGTTTTGATGAAAATGTACAAGGCATGATTAATAAGTTTGCAGGTGATACTAAAGTGGGTGGTATTGTAGATAGCGAAAATAGTTGTCAAAATTGCCGCAGGATCTTGATGGGCTGGGTAGGTTGGCTGAGGAATGGTTACTGGAGTTTAATACAGAGAAATGTGCAGTGTGGCATTTTGGGCAGGATCTGTACAATAAATGGTAGGGCTCTGGGAGTGTTGCAGGGCAAAGGGATCTTGGGACCAAAGCTTCGGGTACATTGGCCTTCATCAGTCAGAGCTAGGGTTGCCAACTGTCCCGTATTAGCCGGGACATCCCGTGTATTGGGCTAAATTGGTTTGGTCCATACAGGAGTGCCCTTGCCCCGTATTTGACTGCTACTACTCGGGTTGAGGGGACTGTCGGGTCGGAGCGCCGCGTCCGGCCCCGCCTCACCCATCCCGACGTAGTGCAGCCCATGGAGTGCAGCAGCAACAGCGTCTCGCCCGTGGCCCCGTCATTCTGCAGCCCGGCCACCTTCGCTTACCGCCGACACCACCACCCCTCCTTCTCACGGCCGATCATCGCTTCATGAGTTGGATGGGGTGCCGGACTTTGCGCGTGCCGTCGCGCGGGCCAAAACTCCTCAGCTGGCCCGCCGGCTGGGCTTTGTGTGCAGTCCAGCACCCGGGCCAACTCATCATTCACCCAGCCACGGCCGAGTCGGTCAATGAATTGCCGTTGGGAATTTGACCCGTATTTTGAACTTTTGTCCCATATTTGGGAGTTGGCAGCCCTTGTCAGAGCATTGAGTATTAAGTTGGGAAGTTAAGCTGCAATTGTACAAGAAATTGGTGAGGCCACAGTTGGAGTATTGTGTGCAGTTTTGGTCACCCTGTTATGGGAAAGATGTTGTTAAGCTGGAAAGGGTACAGAGAAGATGTACAAGGATGTTGCCAGGACTCGAGGGCCTGAGCTATAGGGAGAGGTTGAACAGGCTAGGACTTTATTCCTTGGAGTGCAGGAGGATGAGGGGTGATCTTATAGAGATGCATAAATAGGTGAGAAGTATAGATAGAGTAAATGCACAGTCTTTTATCCAGAGTTGGGTAATCAAGAACCAGAAAACCTAGGTTTAAGCTGAAGGTAAGATTTAATAGCAGCATGAAGAGCAATATTTTTACACAAAGGATGGTGGGTCTATGGGATGTGCTGCCAGAGGATGTAGATGAGGCAGGTACTATCACAACATTTAAAAGACATTTGGACAGGTATATGGATAGGACAGGTTCAGAATGATATGGACCAAACGTGGGCAGGTGGGACTTGTGTAACTAGGACATGTTGGTCGGTGTGGGCAAGTTGGGCCGAAGGGCCTGTTTCCATGCTGTATCACTCTGTGACTCCAACAGCTCTATAAAGTAGACAATTCCACAGATTCACCACTCTCTGAGTGAAGAAATTTCTCATATCTGTTTTAAACAGCCTACCCCTTATTTTGACACTATTCTAGAGCCAGGGAAGTATTTTCTCAGCTACCAACCTGTTGAACCCTCTAAGGATTGTACACTCTTCAGTTCAAAATGTTGTAAAAGATAAAAGCAGGATGTTAAAAAATAAAGATGTCAGCAAACCAATTTGAGACAAATGCCAATGGCTCGCTGGATACGGTGAAAGCTTTTTGAAGTCTCAGTCACAAATATATTTATCAGATACTTTCCCCAGATTTAATCAGGCAACAAAGAGTTTTGCTTCAGTCTGAGGAAGGGTCTCAACCCGAAATGTCGCCCATTCCTTCTATCCATAGATGCTGCCTGTCTTGCTGAGTTACTCCAGCATTTTGTGTCTGTCTTCATGCTTCCCAGTGTCTTGCCATGAATCATCACACCTCAAGATCATCATTCCTTGTCGGAGCCATTTATGTTTAGGCTAGCTACAGTTGGCATATTATATTATTTTGTCTAGATATACCTTGCAGTGTTATTTTGGACACTTGGGGGTGGTCATTAGATGCACAGGGCGGTGTATATATCGGCGGGATAGGGGACAGGAAGTGACAGGCACAGGGAGGAAGAGCATATAGTTCTCACCAGACCAGGGAGAACAGCCAGCTACAACTTGCATGTAGAAAAAGGAAAACCTGGTACGTTCATCTCTTTGTTTGTACAGCTACTTCAATAAACAACCAATAAGATCTGTTCTATTAGGTCTGCATAAGATCACTCCCACTTACCTGGGAAGTAATGGGAACTGGTAAAGAGAACACTGGAAGAGTCGCAAATTTGCCATTACATTCCTTTTTCAGTGTCCAAATTAACCTTCGTTACTTTCTTGAAGGCACAGTACCTATTGCCGTGGAGCATGTTTAGAAGTCATTGTATGCACATTGACTTCCAGTGGCGCCATGGAGCACTAAGGCGCGGCATTGAGCTCCGCTCCCGCAAAAATTGCAAAAAAGCCGTTTTAATGTCAGCACCGATTTTTTAAAAACTCACCGGAGCTGCTTGGCATCGCGTAAGGGTGACGTCATCAGAAGGTGATGCGGAAATCGGGAGTTTAACGGTAAAAATCGGGAGTTTTAAATGAGCAGAGAAAAAAGCTCACGAGCACCTAAGAAGAACACCATAAGTCTCCAGCTCGAGAAAGTATTGGATACTCTGCAAACGACAGAAGAAGGCTCAGAAGAAGAAGAATCTTACAGCCAAGGATCTCTGCTTAAAATGGTTACAAAAGGAGACAAGAAGGAGAAGGAGGTAAAGCAATGCTTTTAGATATGACTGCTACAATCAATATTACACTGGAAAAGATGCAGAGTATGGAGTCCAATATGGAGAGTAATAAGCAGAGTATGGAGACTAGTATGGAGAGATTTTCTCAAAAAATTGATAATACTTGCAGTGAGTTAAAGGAGCTGAAGAAGCAATATAAGGAATTTGATTAAAAAAAACTGAAGTCAGAGTGTGTTAGAATCGAAAATGACTATAACAAGAAATTTAAAGATGTGAAGGATGATATCGGAAAACTGGATGAGATAATGGAAGAGATGGAGAATGAGATAAAAGAGATGGTCACGGAAATAAGGAGTTTGACAAAAACACAGAAAACTGAAGAGGAAAAACTTGGAAGAATGACTGACAAATGTCTGGACCTAGAGGCAAGATCTAGAAGACAAAATTTGAGAATTCTTGGAGTGGAAGAAGGACGAGAGGGACATGAATCTCAAGCATGTACTTTCGTTACTGATTTACTCAAAGATGTTTTTGAACTGTCGGAAGAACGAAGAATAGACGTCGCTCACCGAGTTGGGCATGTTGCAAGAGGGACAAATGATTCAAGACAGATAATTGTGAAATTCCGTGATATCTCTTCAGTGGAATTTATATTGAGGAAGATTACTCATGGGTAGAATCTGACATACCGTGGGGATAATATTCGAATTTTCCGTGATTACCCACCGGAGGTCGTCCAGAGAATGAAATTGTTCACACAGACAAGACACACTCTGAAGGGCGTCCCCGGTGTGAGATATGGGGTAGTTTTTCCAGGCAGAATGAATCAGACAGTTAGAGTCAGATAATGCTAAAGATTCCACGACAGATAAACACAATAAGATAATATTACTGAAATTTAAACTTAATCGAATTTTATCGGCAAGAGTAATAAGATTATTCCAAATTACAAAACAGGAACATTTTGAGTTTGGTGACAAACCACATAAGCTTTTAGCTCGCCAATTGAAAAAAACAAGAAAGGGAAAATACTATAACTAAAATTAAATCAGAGAAAGGTGAATTACTAATACTACCTAAAGATATTAATAATAGATTTGCTCAATTTTACCAAAATTTATACACATCTAAAACTAAAATAGAAGATAGTAAAATTAAAAACATTTTAGATAACTGTAATCTTCCAAAACTGGACCTTTTGGAACAAGAGGAACTTGGAGCTCAAATTACAATCAAAGAAATAGGTGAAACAATAAAATCGTTGAAAAATGGTAAGACACTGGGACCAGATGGTTTTAGTAATGAATTTTATAAAAAATTCCATGAGATAACGACCCCTTATTTATTTAATTTATATTCCCATGCTTTTAAAGAAAACAAACTACCTGAAACATTAGCAGAATCAACTATTACGCTTATTCCAAAAAAAGATAAAGATTTAGATGATCCGGGCTCATATAGAACTATATCACTTTTAAATACAGACCAGAAAATCTTAGCAAAGACTTTAGCAAGAAGATTAAGCAAATATATTAGTAAATTGATAAACCCTGATCAAACGGGGATTATACCCAAAAGATACTCATTTAATAATTTGAGACGCCTGTTTAATATAATGTATTCACATAAAGTAGAGGAAGAAGATATATTAATTATTTCTTTGGACGCAGAGAAAGCATTTGATCAGGTAGAGTGGCAGTACTTATATAAAGTACTGCAAAAATTTAATATGGGAGAGAATTTTATTACATGGGTAAAATTATTGTATGATAAACCGATGGCAAGAATTTTAACTAACAACATGTTATCTCAAAAATTTCAATTATCAAGAGGTAATAGGCAGGGATGTGCGTTATCACCCCTGATATTTGCCCTTATGATAGAACCTCTGGCTGAAAGTATAAGAATTCATCCGAATATTCAGGGCTATAATACTAGGGACTCAAAGAATAAAATTTCATTATATGCAGACGATATACTTTTATATATTACAAAGTCACAAACGAGCATACCAAATTTATTAAATTTAATAGAGGAATTCGGGTCTTTTTCTGGATATAGAATAAACTGGAATAAAAGTGAAATCATGACGTTAAAACCTCAAGAACCTATACACTTACTGAAGTTCCCCTTTAAAATCGCAACAGAAAAATTTAAATACTTGGGTATTCAGATTACTAGAAAATATAAAGCATTATTCAACGCTAATTTTATACCTTTATTAAATAAACTTAATACGCTGATTAAATTTTGGAAAACACTTCCTTTATCATTATTAGGTAGAATAAATGCAATAAAAATGATCTTCCTACCACAATTACTAAACCTATTTCAGTCTATACCGGTGTATATACCAAAATACTTAAAAAAAAAAATTAGACTCTAATATTACTAATTTTATTTATAGATCACATAGAATTACAAAAAAAACACTTATGTAAACCAAAAGATGTCGGGGGACTCCCGAATTGTATGTATTATTACTGGGCAGTGCATATTAAGAATATAATTTACTGGCTGGATAGTTCTACCCAACAGACAGAATGGATAAAAATGGAGAAAGAGGATTGTTATCCTTTTAATATAGGAACGAACCTCTTCTCCCCGAAAAAACTGAACAACACAATATATAACAAGAACCCAATTATATATGGTACAATAAGAATTGGAAACAAATAAAATTATCTTTAAAATTAAGAAATTTATCATTGTTAATGCCAATAGCGAATAACCCTTTATTGAAACCATCTCTTATTGATAAAACATATAACCAATGGGAAAGTCGGAATTAGAAGGATCGGGGATATGTACGAAATGGGAAACCTACTATCATTCCAACAATTACAATTAAAATTTAAATTGAAAAACAACTAATATTTTAAATATCTTCAGATTTGCGATTTCATGAAAAAATACATACAAGGATATCAAAAAATAACTCCTGAATTATTGGAAGAAGCAATGAAGCTCACAAAACTCACAAAATTTAATATCATATTTATATAATAGTATTTTAAATATAGACCTACCATCGACAGAGGTACTTAGAGAAGAGTGGGAACGGGAACTAATGATAAAAATTACGAAGGTTACATGGGAAAAGTACTTGATATATATTCACAAATGTTCGATTAATGTAAGACATAATCTAATTCAATTAAAAATTTTACATAGATTATTTTATTCAAAAACAAGATTGAACAAATTTTATCCAAATACTAGACTAAGTGGGACCCGTTGGGTCCCAGCATCACACGGGAGGGCTGGTCACCAACGCAATACTGCTCACCAGTGGGGGGGGGGGGGGGGGGCTTCCAGTTGCGCTAGTACGGGTGTTGCGGGCCGAAGGTACTGGTTTCCAGAGGGCTAGTATAGACATTGTGGGCCGTATGGATGCTTGGGCAGGCATCCAACTGTTGCAACGATTTTAAAAGCCAAGCCAAGGCAAACAATTGGGCCTCAGCCACCCGACAACCAAAATTCATTTTGTGAACACAAACTTGTTAAAAAAAAAAGGCGAGGCAAACAAATGGGCTGCAGACACCCGGCAACCAAAATTCATTTTGTGAGCACAAACCTGTTTAAAAACGGCTGCAGCCACTTTACAGCCTCATCGAGGGGGCTCACCGTGGAATAGACGTGCGTTCAGTGTTATTCGCAGCTCAGAGAGCCGTGACCCTCTCGCTTCCTGTGTCTGGCAGACACAGCAAAACTTCCTGGTTTTATAGCCCCTCCCCCTGCCGCCAGCGGGGGCAGCAGAGAGAATGGAGGATTTTGTAAAAACATTAATATCTCTCATTTTTCAACGGCGGAAAAAATCCTCCGCACTCATACGGCGCAGGGGGGCTCTGAGCGAGGTGGCCAAAAATGACAGCCGTAGGTGGCGGCGTTCTCTGGGAAAACGCAGCACAGTCGGCCAAAAGCGGTCAAGATCAGAGATTTAGTAATATAGATATCCCCCATTTGTGATAAATGTTTATCCCAAAATGCAACTATAACACACTCTTTTGTTTCCGGCATAAAAATTTCCAGATTTTGGAGTGATATTTTTGAAATATTTACAAAATTATTTAAGATAAGAATGGAACCTAATACTGAAATGATTATATTTGGAGCAATGGAAGATGGGAATAAATTGAACACATCTCAACATTTATTTTTTAATTATGGTTTAATAATAGCAAAAAAAATAATACTTAAATTTTGGAAAAATACATCAATACCAACGCTTAAAATGTGGATCGCAAGCATGTTGGACACCGCACATCTTGAGGAAATGCGATTCCTCCTAATGCATAAATCAGACCAATTCATAACGAGTTGGTCTCCATTTGTTGTCTTTTTGGAATCATATGGTGCAACACAATTGTAAAAGCTAACTGTTTCAGGACTGGACGAGGGATGGTCAAGATTATAAACAATAATCTCCTTACTTCTTTTCTTTATGTCTTATTCTCTTTTTCCTATTTTCTTTTCCTCAACTTTCTTCACTCATTCGTCTTTTTTCTTTTTCTTCACACATTATATATCTCACGTCTTTCTATCCTTTACTATCTAATTTCTTTTTCTTATTCTTATCTTTCTTTATTATAACAAAAAAAAAAAGAAGCTGTACATAAAATGTATTATGAAAATATATATTAGGCACTTTGGTGCCATATGATTGTACTTACTTCTAATAAAATAAAATATTAAAAAAAAAAAAGAAGTCATCGTATGCATCGCCAGATCCACTTGCCTTTCACCCCCAACTCCACGCCTTCTCCTGCTTCCCTACCTGAATCCACCCTTCACCCCTCCTCAGTCCACCAGTCACCTACTGCTCTCATCTCACCACTCCCCTCTTCCCTCTATCCGGGCTCTCTTCCATTACCTTTCTCGGTGCAGATGCAGGCTCTAGAATTAGAGATCGTGGTGTCAAAATAAGAGGTAGGTTATTTAAAACAGAGATGAGAATTTTCTTCACTCAGAGGGTGGTGAATCTTTGGAATTGTCTACTTTACAGTAGAGAGAGGCACTCATAAACATCGGACATTCAGTACCTCCAAACATCGTTCCGGATTTCTCTCACTTGCTGGATTATTTGGACATACTTGTCGGCGGGACTGTGGCTGCGTTCAAGGTCTTGAGACAGAGGAGGACCCGTGGGAAGTGCTCTGGAGCACTCACCCGACTCCGGCGACGAGGATCACGCATACCACTCCTGAGCATATTCCTGGCAAACGTACGTTCTCTCAAGAACAAAGTGGACGAACTGCAACTCCTGCATCGGACAAACAAGGACTTCTCTCGAGCTGTTGCCCGGTGTTTCACCGAGACCTGGCTTTGTGAGTCGACCCCGGACAGCGCGCTGCAACTGGCTGGCTTCCAACTTCACAGAGTGGATTGCGAAGTGGAGGCAGCGGGGAAATCAAGAGGCGGTGGAAAACGCTTCTATACCAACCAGGACTGGTGCAGCGACATCACGGTAATGTCAAATTTCTGCTCTCCCAACCTGGAATCCCTCTTCATAAACTGCAAACCCTTCTACTCTCCGAGGGAATTTAACTCCTTTATTCTCACTGGAGTTTACATTCCCCCCCAAGCCTGCGAGGTGAGGCGCAAACGTAACTCACTGACCAGGTAATGAAGGTAGAGAGTGACTTCCCGGACTCCATGGTCATTGTCTTGGGGGACTTTAACAAAGCTAACCTCAGCCGTGACCTTCCAAAATACAGGCTTCATGTTACCTGCCCCACCAGAGGGGAGAGAACACTCGATCACTGTTATACGGCAATCAAGAACGCACATTGCTCTGTTCCCCGGGTGGGTCTGGGTCTTTCTGATCATTGTCTAGTTCACCTTATTCCGACCTACAGGCAGAAACTAAAAGCTGCTAAGCCTGTGGTCAGAACAACGAAAAGGTGGACAAGCGAGGGCATTGAGAACCTACAATCCTGCTTTGACTGCACGGATTGGAATGTGTTCAGGGAAGCAACCACAAGCCTCGATGAGTATACATACATACGGTCTACACATACAGATGTATTATCATATGTCAGCTTTTGTTAGGACAGTTGCATTCCAACTAGGGACTGGACCTGGTTCAACAACGACAAGCCCTGGTTTACTGCAGAACTCAGACAGCTCCGACAGTCTAAAGAGGAGGCCCACAGGAGCGGGGATGCAGACCTCTATAGGCAGGCCAAGTACAAGCTGAGAAGAGGAATCGGAGCTGCCAAGGAAAGGTACTCTGAGAAGTTGAGGAGCAAGTTCTGATTTACATTTCGACAGTCACATCAAATCAGTAACAAAATCGGCCTCAAAAACGTAGCAAGATTAAGAGGACTCATGTCAGCTCAAGACTTAGAAAAACTTGTACATGCCTTTATTACTAGTAGGCTAGATTATTGTAACGGTCTCCTTGCAGGTCTTCCGAAAAAAACTGTCAGGCAGCTACAGCTTGTTCAGAAGGCTGTTGCTAGAGTTCTAACAAAGACCAAAAAATTTGAACACATTACACCAATTCTTAAATCCTTACATTGGCTCCCTGTATGTCAGAGAATTGATTTCAAAATCCTGCTGCTCACCTATAAATCACTACATGGTTTAGGACCAAAGTATATCACTGACATGCTTCCACTATATAAGCCTTCCAGGCTGCTAAGATCTTCTGAAACCAATCTGTTAGTGATTCCCAGAGTAAATACAAAACATGGGAAAGCAGGATTTAGTTACTATGCAACAAATAGCTGGAATAAACTTCCTGAAGATTTAAGACTTGCCTCAACTTTGACCACTTTTAAAATAAGACTGAAAACTTTTATCTTTACTTTAGCTTTCAGCTAAATCTTAACTACATTGCACTTTTAACTTTTGCACTTTTAACTTTTGCACTTTTTATAATGCATTTTTAACTTTGCTTTTCTTTTCTTTTAATTCTTCTATTTTATTTCATTTTATTATTTCATTTTATTGTATGAATAAATGGATTTATTCATTTTATTGTATGAATAAATATTGAAATGAATAAATATTGAAAGAATGGACCCTGCACCCTCTCCTTCCCATTCACCACATCACACCCACTAAGGCAAGACTCCAGTATGAAAAGACCATTTCCCACCCCAACCAACACTTCACACCCACTCACAGCCTGACCTCAGTCTGCAAAGACTGGGCCCTTCTACACTCACCCCCCTCCAATCACCACTTCACACCCAATCACCCACACCCTCTGTGCTGCACAACATCACTTATCCAATATCAACATTAAAAATAGAGGAGATGGAGAGGCATTTCAGAGGACAAAAAAAGCTGGAAATCTCCAGGACCTGACAATGTTTCTCCCTCTACTCTTGAGCTCTGTGCCAAACAGCTGGCACCGGTCTATACATACATTTTAACCAGTCCTTGCAAACATGTACTGTCTCTGCCTGCTTCAAAGTCTCCACTTGGGGTCAAGGAAAGAGCGTTCACGTCGCGGCCCTGTTTCAACCAATCTTTCCACCACCACGCACAAGAAGCGCAAGACAGACACCATTGTGCAGATGCCGAGAAGTGTGTTCAGCTCTGGCTGAACAACTTCTAATCTTGTGTGTGGACTCGATAAGAAGAAGAAAGTCTCCACTAGTGTCCCGGTAGCCAACAAGGCATGGATTACTTGTCGTAATGACTACAGGCCTGTCGCACTGACCTCTGTAGTCATCAAGACACTCGAAAGGCTTGTGCTGGCCAAGCTGAAAAATATCACAAACCTCTGCAGTTTTCATATCGGGCCAATAGATCTGTGGATGATGCAGTCAACCTGGGCATGCACTTCATCCTACAGCACCTAGATTGCCAGGGGACCTATGCGAGGATCCTGTTTGTTGATTTTAGCACTGCATTCAACACCATTGTGCCAGAGCTACAACACTCCAAACTTTCCGAGTTGACGGTGCCTGAACTCCTCTGTCGGTGGATCACCAGCTTCCTGACAGACAGAAAGCAGCATGTGAGGCTGGGAAAGCACATCTCGGACCCACAAACTCTCATAATAGGAACACCGCAAGGCTGAGTACTCTCTCCTCTCCTCTACTCTCTCTACACCAACGAGTGCACCTTCACAGACACCTCTGTCAAGCTTCTCAATTTTGCGGACGACACAACCCTGATTGGACTGATCCAGGATGGGGAGGAATCTGCTTGCAGACAGGAAGTGTCACAGCTGGTGTCCTGGTGCTGTTGCAACAAACTAGAGAATGCTCTTAAGACAGTGGAATTGATTGTAGACTTTAGGAGAGGTCCCCCTCTCCTCACCCTACTCACCATCAACAACACCACAGTTACATCTGTGGAGTATTTTAAGTTCCTGGGAACCATCACCTCCAAGGACCTTAAGTGGGGAACTACCATCGACTCCACAGTCAAAAAGGCACAACAGAGGATGTACTTCCTACGGCAGCTGAGGAAGCACAATCTGCCACAGGTAATGATGGTCCAATTCTACACGGCCATCGTAGAGTCTGTTCTCACATTCTCCATCATGGTCTGGTTTGGCTCAGCCACCAAGCATGACACCTGGAGGCTGCAGCGAATCGTTCGATCAGCAGAGAAGGTTATTGGCTGCAACCTTCCCTCCATTGATGAACTGTAAACTGCAAGGGCCAGGAAGCGAGCGGGCAAGAGCGGGCAGGCTGACCCCTCTCACCCTGGCCACAAACTCTTTGAATCACTTCCCTCTGGAAGGTGACTCCGGACAGTCAAAGCTGCCACAGCCAGACATAAAAACAGTTTTTATCCACGGGTAGTTGCTCTACTCAACAGCCAAAAATCTGTAGCCTCCCTTTGATCTGGTATTTTGTTGGTTCACATGCTTGATCAATGGTGTTTTATAATTAATGTTTTATTATTATTAATGTTTAGTGTTTTCTGAGTCATTCGTAGCTGTCACTGTATGTCATGCTGTTACTTGTGGGTGGAGCACCAAGGCAAATTCCTTGTATGTGAATACTTGGCCAATAAACTTACTTACTTACTTTAGAGAACTGGTTGAGTCATCGAGTGTGGAAACTTCTCTTCGGCCCAACTTGCCCACAACGGCTAACATCTCCCAGCTACACTAGTCCCACCTGCCCATGTTTGGCTCATATCCCTCCAAACCTGTCCTATCCATGTACCTGTCCAACTGTTTCTTAAACGTTGGGACTCAACTACCTCCTCTGGCAGCTTGTTCTATACACCCACCACCCTTTGTGTGAAAACATTATGCCTCAGATTCCTATTAAATCTTTTCCCCTTCGCCTTAAACCTATGTCCTCTGATCCTCGATTCCCCTACTCTGGGCAAGAGACTCTGCATCTACCCGATCTATTGCTCTCATGAGGAATGAGCTGTTGAGGTTGTCATTGCAAATGTGGAGCTGAAACACAATTCTTCTCCGCCACCACTGATGCCTGACCATCTTTCCTTGAGACTAAAGATCTTGCCACAGCAACTCTTCAAAGAGCTTGGCTGTGTGACTTTGATAAGCGTGAAAAAAATGCATGTTTTTATTCAGGCCGAATGTGCTAAAGGAATATGAAATCCGCAAAACTGCGATTTTAATGTGTTTTTCTTGCAGATTTACATGTCTTGTATCTAAAACCTCGTGGCTGTGTGACTCATCGTTGCATTCTAAGTGACTTTGGGCCAAAACAAACAAACATTTCATTTTCCCCCAACTGCAGAGTTTTGCAGATGGTGCCTGGACGTGCTAACGTCTGTGGATGTGCAGATGTGCCTTGGCACACAAGTGCATGGGGAGGGCGGTTATGTGATCCCTTTTTAAACATTTTTTATTTATTGATTTTTGTTAGAAGTGCAGTAATGTGGTACCACAGTAGTTAATACTTATTGACATATTACATTTCATATACAACTTCTAATTTTTAATTTAATAATAAAACAGGAGTAAGGAAGAAAAGAGTCGAAAAAGAGAGAATATCATAGTGGTGCGTGAGATAGTAAGATAGCCCGAAAGAAGAGAGTACACGAAAAGAGAGAGATAGAAAAGAAGAAGTAAAAAGAAAAAGAAAAAGAAACGAAGTAGAAAAAAAGGAGATTAACAGAGATATACCTATTTAATGTTTTTGGCCACCCGTCACCTGATTCTGAAACATTTGATTTCTATGGTTGTGTTGCACCATATGTTTGTAAGAAGTTGATAAAAGGAGACCAAATCACTAAGAATTGGTCTGCTTTACCTGCTAGGAGGAGTCGCATTTCTTCAAGATGTGCCGTTTCCGACATATTTGAAATCCACATTTTGAGCATAGGTATTGGCGCATTTTCCAAAATTTAAGTATATTTTTTTGCCGTTATTAAGCCATAATTAAGGAGAGATTTTTGAAACGTATTTAGCTTATTCCCATCTTCCATTGATCCAAAGATAATCATTTCTGTATTAGGGTCAAGTCTTATATTAAATAGTTTTGTAAAAATTTCAAAAATTTCATTCCAGAATTTATGAAGTTTTATGCAGGAGACAAAAGAGTGTGTTATAGTGGCATTTTGAGATAAACATTTATCACAGATTGGAGAGATATTTGGATAGATTTTATTCAGTCTAGTTTTTGAGCAGTATAATCTATGTAAGATTTTAAATTGACTTAGATTGTGTCTTGCATTAATCGAACATTTATGTATGTATATCAGGTATTTTTCCCATGTTTCTTTCGGAATTTTTATCAGTAATTCTCATTCCCAATCTGCTCTGATTGCCTCTGTCGATGGTAATTCTATATTTAAAATGATATTATATAATTATGATATTAAATTGCTTGAATCTGCCTTAATGTTCATTGCTTCATCTAATAGATCTAGGGTTAGAATTTGATATCCTTGTATGTGTTTTTTCAAATAGTCTCGAATTTGAAGGTATTTAAAGTATTGGTTACTTTTCAGGTTTATTTTAATTGTAACTGTTGAAATGATAAAAAAATTCCCATTTCATACATGTCTCCAATCTTTTAATTCCTAATCTTTCCCAATAGGTATACGTTATGTCAGTGAGAGATGGTTTGAATGAGGGATTATTAACTATTGAAGATAATAGTGATAAGTTTCTTAATTTCAAAGAGTTTTATTTGTTCCCAAATTCGTATCGTGCTGTGGATAATTGGGTTCTTCTTATATATTGTATTGTTTAATTTTATCAGGGAGAAGAGGATCGCTCCTATATTAAAAGGAGAGCAATCCTCTTTCTCCATTCTTATCCATTCTACCTGTTGGGCAGAGCTGTCCAACCAATAAATTATGTTTTTAATATGCACTGCCCAATAGTAGTATAAAAAGTTCGGAAGTGTAAGCCCCCAGATTCTTTAGGTTTACACAGGTGTTTTCTTTGGATTCTGTGCGATCTGTCGTCCCATATGAAGTTTGTAATATTGGAGTCTAATTTTTTTAAGACATTTTTTGGTAAGTATATTGGTATTGATTGAAATAGATATAATATTTGTGATAGAAAAATCATTTTTATAGCATTTATTCTACCTATTAAAGACATCGGCAGGGTTTTCCAGAATTTAATCAATGCGTTCAATTTAGTTAATAAAGGCATAAAATTTGCATTAAATAGTGATTTATATTTTCTAGTAATTTGGATACCCAAATACTTGAATTTTTCTGTTGCAATTTTAAAGGGGAATTTTAACAGGTGTGTCGACTCTTGAGGTTTTTACGTCATAATTTCACTTTTATTCCAATTTATTCTATATCCTGAAAAGGATCCAAATTCCTCTATTAAATTTAGTATATTTGGTATACTAACTTGCGAATTTGTAACGTATAATATGTTTGGTATACTAATTTGGGGTTTTGTGATGTCCAATAGTACATCGTCTGCGTATAAAGATATTTTATTAATTGAATCTTTGATATTATATCCCGGAATATTCGGATGGCTTCTTATACTTTCTGCTAAAGGCTCTATCACAAGGGCAAATAGCAGGGGTGATAATGCTCACCCCTGTCTATTGCCCCTTGATAATTGAAATTTTGAAGATAACATGTTGTTAGTCAGCATTCTAGCAGTCGGCTTGTCATATAATAGTTTTACCCATGAGATAAAATTCTCTCCCATGTTAAATTTTTGCAATACAGATATTGCCATTCTACTTGATCAAATGCTTTTTCTGCATCCAATGAAATAATTGATACATCTTCTTCTTCAGTTTTTTGTGAATACATTATATTAAACAAGCGTCTCAAATTGTTGGCTGAGTATCTTTTAGGTATAAACCCCGTTTGATCCGGGTTTATTTGTTTACTAACGTATTTACTTAGTCTTCTCGCTAGAGTCTTTGCTAGTATTTTCTGATCTGTATTTAACAGTGCTATAGCTCTATATGAACCTGGTTCTTCTAGATCTTTATATTTTTTTGGTATAAGTGTAATAGTTGATTCCGCTAATGTTTCTGGTAATGTATTTTCTTTAAAAGCATGAGTATATAATTTTTGTAGGCGCAGAGAAATTGTCTCGTGGAGTCTTTTGTAGAATTCATTACTAAAACCATCTGGTCCTGGTGTTTTACCATTTTTCAACGAGTTTATTGTTTCTTCTATTTCTTTAAGTGTAATCTGGGCTCCTAACTCCTCTTGTTCCAACAAATTATGTTTTGGAAGATTACACTTATCTAAGAACTTTGTAATTTTAATGTTATCTGCTGTGGTTTTAGATGTATATAAATTTTGATAAAATTGAGAAAATCTTTTGTTAATATCTTTAGGTAATGTTCATAATTCACCCTTATCTGATTTAATTTTAGTAATTGTATTTTCCTTTTCCCGTTTTTTCAGCTGACGTGCTAGGAGTTTATGTGGTTTATCGCCAAATTCAAAGTTTTCCTTTTGTAATTTGAAATAATCTTATTACTCTTGCTGATAAAATGTTGTTTAATTTAAATTTCAATAGAGTTATCTTATTGTGTTTGTCTATGGTTGGGTCTTTGGCATTATCTAGATCTGCAATTGTTCTATGTTGTTCTTTTTATTTTGGAAAGCCTGATATGAAATTATAACTCCTCTGGTAAATGCCTTGAAAGTTTCCCATAATAAGGAAGGTGAAATACCTGGTGTATCGTTAGTCTCGAAGAAGAGTTTCATCTGTTGTTTTAAATATGTACTACATTGTGGGTTGTTTAAAATTTGGGGGTTCAACCTCCAAAACGATTTTTTATCCAACATTCCTTATTTTTTAATGAAAAAGTTAACACGGAGTGATCAGAAATAATGTTATTATGATATTTAGGGTTGATTATGTACGGAATTAATTTTGTGTCTACTAGGAAATAGTCAACTTGTGAGTAAGTTTTATGTACCGATGAGTAAAACGGGTATTCCCTTCCAACTGGGTTAGCAATTCTCCATACGTCTGTTAAATTTGTTTTTTTTATATATGTATTTAGAAGTTCACTCGTTTTAGATTTTATATTACTCCTTTTTTGTTTTGCAGATTTATCTAAATATGGATCTAAGACACAGTTGAAATCCCCCCCCTATAATCACATTTTGATAATTAAACTCTGAAACCATATCCAGAATTTTATTAAAGAATTGAGGGTTAACAAAATTTGGCGCATAAATGTTTATCATAGTAAGTGGGGTGGAGTAAATTTCTCCCGTAACTATAACATACCTCCCCTCTTTATCTGATATGATGTTCTTGGATTTAAATAGTATACCTTTACGAAGAATAATAGCCGTCCCTCTAGATTTAGAAGTAAATGAGGAATAGTATGTTTGCCGGTTCCAATTTGCCTTCAATCTTATCTGTGTTTGTTGTTTCAGGTGTGTTTCCTGCAAGAAAATCATGTCAGATTTGAGTGATTTTAATTGGGCGAAGATCTTGCCCCTTTTAATTGGTTCATTAGCGTCCCTTATATTCCAACTACAAAACGTGATTCCTCCAGTCTTCTTTTGTTTATCGTCTTGCATTGTGAATCATTTTGTTACCCTTAAGTCATATGGTGCAATCAAGTACCTCAGAGCTCTAGGTGTTGGGTGGTCATCCAGAACTGTTGAGTTTATTTGACATCTCCTTTCCGAAGTAAATCTTAAAACCGAAAAGAAAGAGTGTGGTGATGAAAAAATAATCATAATTTAAAAGAAAGTAGTGTTATGGTATCTAAAGAAGGATACCTTAATAAAAAGAAACCACCTAATGGTGGTAAATAAGTATTTATGAGCTTCCGTCGTTGTTGTTATACATTCAGCTCCGCCCCCTTGACCAAATATTGTAAGAAGGAAGAAAGGCCGTTTCAAGGCTGTGAAATATATCCAAACGGAAAAAAAACACTTGGGTTCTAAATATCTATATGCAAGTGGTCTAGCATTGAATATATACTAAAATTTACCATATGTTAGTTATATACCCATATATACCTATACCCCAACAATTATTACCTTACATTCCCCACTTAAGTCCCAAACTTTTATCTTAAACAACAGCAGGTTCCAAGTGGACTCCTGGATACTTTCCAAGTGTTTAAATCTCCCCCCCCCCTCATTTACACTTATCCTTAAACTTAGGGGTTAGTTAACATCATGAGGTGTGCCCCCCTATTCCCCCCTCACGGAAATTAGTCGTTGTTACATTCTACATTAAAAGTAGGTTAGTGTTATTGAGTTAGTTGGGTTAGTTAGTTATTTTATGTTAGTATATGATTATATTTAAAAAAAAACTTAAATCAAGCATTTTCATATTCAAGTCCATTTGTGTTGTTTTACTATGTTCTCAGGCTCGACTTTGTTTTCCATGTTCCCCGACTTTGTTTTGTTTTTCTTTAAGTCCTTCATTCAAGGTGAAACATAGCGTGCGACCTCGAATTCACATTCCAGAGAGATAATATGTCTGGCCAACGCCTCATGTAAAATTCCGCCATCTTAATGAGAGCAAGCTCTTTAAAAAAAAAAAAGTCTTATCTTCACCGCTTCTCCTCTGTAATATTCTAAGGGAGCAATTCTTGGTTCTCAGTCGTTCTCCTTTACGATATCTTGTGCATATTTAAATGCCACTTCTGGTTCCGTAAAGGCACATTCCATAGAGTTATAGGTAATTCTCATTTTTGCAGGATACATTATCCAATATCTTACACCAAGGATTCCTCTCAAAATGTGTCTTGTCTTTGTGAACATATCCCTTTTTTTTGCAATTTCAACAGGATAGTCACGAAAGAAACGAAGATTATCCCCTTCGTATGTCAGATTCGATCCGTACGATAAGATCTGTTTCATTATATCTTCCAATGCAGAGATGTCGAGAAATTTCACAATAATCTGTCTTGGGGGGGACTCAGGTCTTGTCTGAGCATGTCGAACCCGGTGCGCCACGTCTATTCTCGGGTTTCCCGGCAGCTTAAAAACTTGTTTAATTAAGTTAGCAGCAAACTCTCGGGGTGCATTCCAGCCTCCCTCCCTCCCATTACTCCAACAATTTTTAAATTCTGCCTTCTCGATCTCGCTTCCAAGTCCAAGCATTTGTCAGTCATTTTAGCAAGTTGCCCCCAGCAGCTTCTTGTGCCTTTCTCAGTCTCTTTATCTCCTTAGACACCTCACTCATTGCAGCATCCATTTCTTCCATAACCGTGTCATACTTTTGAATGGTTTTGAGAATAGAATCAAACGTCTCATTACAGACTCTTTCAACCCGCTTGATTTCTGAAGTTAACTCCTCCTCAACTTCTTTAACACGTTTATTTAGAGTAGCAAATTGCTCAATCACTTCATCATTACCATGTTTAATTTTTATAGACAGATTTTTCTCCAGTGTGACATTCCCATTCAGTATCATTTGAGAAATGTCTTTAGTGACTGAAGCTCTTACCGATTGTTCCATTTGTTCCATCTGTCTCTCCTTCTAAACCATTTCAGAGGGTAACCTTTGAGAATCAGCTTCTTCTTCCGAGCTTTCTGCTGCTGTTTGCAGGGTTTTGCCGAGTTCTTTAAGATAGATTCTTGTAGCAGGTCTTGCAGGTCTCTGAGGAAGTTTCCTCTTTCTCATTTTAAACTGCCGTTAATCTCCGTTATTTTGCGGCGATTTCTGATTATATCACTTACGCGACGTCAGACAGCTCCGGTGAGTATTTTAAAATCGATCCTGTCTTCCAAAACAGCTTTTTCGCGATTTTAACGGGAGAGGAGCTCAATGCAGCGCCCTTACTGTTCCATGGCGCCACCTGAAGTGATCCCTTATCATCATATTGTTTTATACTAATGAAATAAAGGAATGGCATTTTGGCCAGCAACTCACCACGAGCCACAACCCTATAGAAACATATAACATTCTTAAGGGATTGGACAGGCTAGATGCAGGAAAAATGTTCCCCATATGAGGGAGTCCAGAACCAGGGGGCACAGTTTAAGAATAAGGGGGTAGGCCATTTAGGACTGAGATGTGGAAAGAAAATTTCACCCAGAGAGTTGTGAATCTGTGGAATTCTCTGCCACAGAAGGCAGTGGAGGCCGATTCACTGGATGTTTTCAAGAAAGAGTTAGATTTAGCTCCAAGGGCTAACGGAATCAAGGGATATGGGGAGAAAGCAGGAACGGGGTACTTATTTTGGATGATTGGCCATGGATGATTAGCCTGGCTCGAAGGGCCGAATGGCCTACTCCTGGACCTATTTTCTATTTTTCTATAATTGCAAGAACCCAGGACGGAAAGCTGGAGGGAGAATAGACACAAAGAGCAGTAGTAACTCAACGGGATAAACAGCATCTCTGGAGAGAAGGGATGGGAGACGTTTCGGGTCGAGATCCTTTAGTTGTAAAGTTTTTAGTTTTGGAGATACAGTGCAGAAAAAGGCCCTTTGTCCCACCGAGTCCGCACGGACCAGCGATCCCCGCACACTAACACTATCCTACACACACTGGGGACAATTTGAAATTTTACCAAAGCCAATTAACCTACAAACCTCAATGTCTTTGGAATGTGGGAGGAAACCAAACATCTAGGAGAAAACCCATTCAGGTCACGGGGGGAACGTACAAACTCCATACAGTCAGCACCCGTAGTCAGGATCGAACATGGGTCTCTGGCGCTGTAAGGCAGCAACTCTACCGCTGAGCCACCGCGCTGCTCTTCTTCAGACTTCTTCGGTCTGAAGGAGTGTCTCGACCCGAAACGCCACCCTTCCTTTCTCTCCAGAGATGCCCCCTGTCCCACTGAGTTACTCCAGCGTTCTGTGTCTATCTTTGGTTTAAACAAGCACCTGCAGTTCACTCCGACACAAGCTGGAGGGAAAGATTTATATTCCAAAGCAGACTGACCCCGAGGACTCACAGGCAGTAAAGTCCCCCCCCCCCCCACCCGATTTAGTCACGGTGAGAGACTTAAGTCGAGTATAAATTTAATCCATGTCCCCTCACTGCCCTGCTCACCACACACATTACATACACAAAATCAAACCATAAAACTGAGTTATAAGGGTACATCAGCCATCTGGTAATCTCAGCAAGGAGTCGATCACAAAATTATTGGCGTGAAGCCCATGATTTTCACTCTATTATCACGCAGTAGAAGATTGTACGTAGGCTTCCCAACATTCTCACTCCCAAATAAGGGACAAAAGGTCACAAATACGGGACAAATTCTCGACCTGCAATTCGTTGACCGACTCGGCCGTGGCTGGGTGAATGATGAGTTGGGCCGGGTGCTGGACTGCACACTGGCCAGCTGAGGAGTTTTGCCCCGGGCCGTGTGACGTTGCGCGCAAACTCCGGCACCCCATCCAACTCATGAACCGATGATCGGCCATGAGAAGGAGGGGTGGTGGTGGTGTCGGCGGTAAGCGAACGTCCGACGGTCGGACAGCTGGCCGGGCTGCCGACTGATCGACGGGGCCACGGGCGAGGCACTGCTGCACTCCATGGGCTGCACTACGCCGGGATGGGCGAGGCACAACCCTGATGGGAAGCCTGGGGCATTAGCTTGAAACCTTCGCTCACTGTGCTGTGTTTTACCGCAACTACTAAAACAGGGGTGCAATGCTGAGGCTCTATAAGGCGCTGGCTAGTTAGGCCGCATTTGGAGTATTGCGAGCAATTTTGGGCCCCATATCTGAGGAATGGATGTGCTGGCACTGGAGAGAGTGTATACGATACAGTACCAAACGGTAGAACTTTATTCATCCCAGGATGGAAATTGGCCTGCCAACAGTCATAAAACAAAACAATATACATGAAACATGAAATTAATGTCAAGAGTGGATAGACCAGGATTTGGGGGGGGGGGGAGAGGGGGGGGGGGGGTGGGGGGTTGGGCGAGAGTCAGTCTACCCCACGACAGAAGGGGGAGGAGTTGTACAGTGGGAAGAAAGGTCTCCTGTGGCATTGTGCACTGCACCTTGGTGGAACCAGTCTGTGGCTGAAGGTGCTCCTCAGGTTGACCAGTGTGTGATGGAGTGTCATTTTCCAGAGGATGTTTTACGAGAATGATCCCAGGAATGATTGGATTAACATATGATGTGCGTTTGATGGCCTCTACTCGCTGGAGTTTAGAAGGATAAGGATGACTTTATTGAAACTTACCAAATAGTGAAAGGCTTGGATAGAGTGGATGTGGAGAGGATGTTTCCACTAGTGGGAGAGTCTATGAGCTGAGATCTTAACCTCAGATTTAAGGGAGGTTCCTTTTGGAAGGAGATGAGGAGGAATTTACGTAGTCAGAGGGTGGTGAATCTGTGCAATTCATTGCCACAGAAGGCTGTGGAGGCTGTCAATGGATATTTTTGTGGCATAGATTCTTGATTAGTGCAGGTGCCAAGGGTTACGGGAAGAAGGCAGGAGAATGGGATCGGAGGGAGAGATAGATCAGCCATGATTAAATGGCGGTGTAAACTTGATGGATTGAATGGCCCAATGCTGTTCCTATCACATGATGTTGTGAACTTCATCTCAGCTGAAAAGAGAAGCGCTGCAACAACTTATTACTTAGAATGAAGATAGACACAAAAAGCTGGAGTAACGCAGCGGGTCAGACAGCATCTCCGGAGAAAAGCAATAGTTGACGTTTCGGGTTGAGACCACTCATCAGACTGAGAGTCAGGGGAAAGGGAAATGAGGAAAAGCGTTGCTGCCTTACAGTGCCAGAGGTCGGGCTTCGATCCTGACTACAGGCGCTTGTCTGTCCAGAGTTTGTACGTTCTCACTGTGATCTGTGTGGGTTTTCGCCAGGTGCTCTGGTTTCCTCCCACACTCCAAAGATGTACAGGTTTGTAGGCTAATTAGCTTAGTACAGTTGTAAGATTGTCCCTAGTGTATGTAGGAGAGCATTAATGTGCGGGGATCACTGGTCGACGCGAACTCAGTGGGCCAAAGGGCCTGTTTCCACACTGTACCTCTAAACTAATCTAAACTAAAAAATAGTTTAACATGACTGAAATTCAGATAGAAAGTTCAAACAGAAGCAAATCTTTCAATTGGTTCATGCTCCAAATATGCCTTTGAATACTCATTTTATCTAATCTAATCGGCATAATCTTCTCTTCCTTTCTGCCTTGTGTTTATTTATATGCAGCATTATTAAAACTATTGCATAGAACTATTCTCTGTATTCCAAGTGCAGTCTAACCAAGGCTGCAAACAAAGTGCATGTCATGTCACTAGTAATGTAACCTGATGCTTTATTTTTAATAGCTTTAAGGGCCTGTCCCACCAGCGTGCGATTGCATGCGTCTAGCGCGACCAAACGTGGTGGCCAACCGCAGAGCCGTCTGGAACTGGTCCCGACATCATACTCACCAATCAGCTGGGCAGGAGGCGGGCCGACTGAATTTGGACGTCGCACGGCGTCGGGCGGTTACGTAGTCACACAACGGCACGCCGGGCGGTGACGTCATCGCGCAACGCATAATTGAATTCTCCCAAATTTGTTAGCCCTTGCTGTCTCCTCCCCTTCCCCAGCCCTCGGGCTGTCTCCTCCCATCCCTCAGCCCTCGGGCTCCTCCTCCTCCTCCTCCTCCTTTCTTCTCCCCGCCACCCCCCCATCAGTCTGAAGAAGGGTTTCGGCCCGAAACGTTGACTATTTCCTTCGCTCCATAGATGCTGCTGCACCCGCTGAGTTTCTCCAGCATTTTTGTGTACTTCACAAATAGGCATATATATTGATCATACATATATATATATATACATACACGCACACATACGTACACACAAAAACAAGCAATAATAGTGCAATAATAACAACAATAGTCTATATCAGGGGTGTCAAACTCGCGGCCCGCAGGCTGGATGCTGCCCGCGAAGGGGTCCGACCAGGTCTGCAGGATGATTTCCCTGATGCCAGAGCGGGCTGCAGCTATCCCCGGTGCCAGATCGGACTACATTCACGCTTGCACGGCGCAAACCGGTGTGCATGGTTGCATTTTGGCCGTGATCTAAAATGATCTAAAATTAGTTTGACACCCCCCGGTCGATGTAGTTCAGAGCTTATTTGAGGTTGTCACGTTTAAACCCCCTATGGCTGTTGGGAAGAAACTGTTTCTGAACCTGAACGTTACAGTTTTCAGGCGTCATTGGATGTGAGTGGAGACTAGAGCACCCGATGGAAGCCCATGCAGTTATAGGGAGAGCAGGTAATCTCCACGTGGACAGCATGCAAGGTGTACACATTGCAGAACACCTCGCTGGAATTGTGAGTCTATTAGCTGAACCACTATGCTGCTCCGAAAGTACCGCTCACATCTCCTCAGAAACTTCATAAGCAAGTGTGCTTTACGTAAACTTCCATGAATAAGTTTAGTTCAGTTTAGTTTAGAGATACAGCGCGTAAACAGGCCCTTCGTCCCACCGAGTCCGCACCGACCAGCGATCCCCGCTGTAGACAGACTCCAGACACACTATGTGATCCAAAATCATCTTTAATCAGCACTTAAACTTTAACAGCATAAAGGATGGTTAGATGTCAGAACATGCCAACTGCTGCTCGAACTGAGTAGTTCCAGAAGCAAGTGTTAATATAAACGTTATAATGGGGCGGGGTTAGTGATGCTAACTATGTGTGATTGGTTAACATGCATAATCAATCTTTATCCTTCCCCCTAAAGACTAAGTGTGAAAGGGCACCCATGCCATGGAGTTAAACATACTCGCCATATCTATCTGGCGGTCTACTGACCCGGCCCGAGTGCGTGCGGTCCAAATCCTCTCCTCCCTCTCCTGAAAGATGAGGTGGAGAACCCGGAGGCGAGAATGGCGCGGGAGAGGCTTGTGGTGACCGAAAGGGAGAACATGCAGGAGGGGAGTCCCCGTGGTTAGTCACGACCGCGGGACGTGGAGGGGTGCAAGGCATGCGGGAATGGGTAGGAGACATGGCAGCAGGCGGCTGGAAGTGGAGCAGTGGAGCATAGGGACCGGCTGGTGCTGGACGAGGTTCCTGCACAGCAAGCAGGTGTTGTTGACTTCTCCGGTATACCGCTCCCTCACAGTCCACAAGGTAGGATCGTGGTTCGTCAGCCAGGTAAACAATGGTGCCCAGACGGGAATGTCCAGTTGGAGTTTGTAAGCAGACGACCTGGCCCGGCAGTAGAGGCCTAAGTGGTTTGCTGTATCTGCATGATCGTTTCTGGATGTCATGCTTCTCCTGGATACGTTTCTGGACAGTAGCAGGCTTCAGCACCCGAGGGACCAGCTGTTGTTGTGCGATCTTGTCGATCTGGGCATAATTCACTGGGCTGGCGATCCCAGGGTTCCGTCTCTGGCAATATTTCTGAGATTCAGGAGATAAAGATACCCATCAGAGTTTGAAAAACGTGCTTTCTCTAACAGTTGCTTGGCGCTTTTGACGGCACGCTCAGCGAGTCCATTACTCTGTGGGTAGTCGGGGCTGCTCGTGATGTGTTGGAAGTTCCATCGGTATGCGAACAGCTTGAACACGTGGCTGGTGAACTGTCTACCGTTGTCGGTTTGCAGGCGGACGGGTGAGCCGAAAGTAGAGAAGTGTCTCTTCAATTTCCAGATGACAACCTCAGACGTGAGGGAGGTCAGCGGGTCCAGTTCAAACCAGTTAGAAAAGGAGTCGACTAGAACGAGGTAGTGCTTTCCGCACCATTCAAAAATGTCCGCCGCTAGAGGCTTAGCTTAGCTTTCCACACCATTCAAAAATGTCCGCCGCTAGAGGCTTGGCTTAGCTTGGCTTGGCTTAGCTTTCCGCACCATTCAAAAATGTCCGCCGCTAGAGGCTTGGCTTGGCTTAGCTTGGCTTAGCTTAGCTTTCCGCACCATTCAAAAATGTCCGCCGCTGAGGGAGGAGGCGGAGCAACAAGCTGGAGTAGTCGCACTTTTTCCAAGCTCCCAATCTGTTAACCTTCAACTGTTATTACAGCTCAGCCTAAGTTTTAAAACTACCATAAATATTTAACACCATCGACAGCACCCCTCCACATCGTAAAGATGGCAGGCAGAAGAAAGAAAGAGGAGCAAAATATTGAAGACTCGACGCTAGTAGCCTTGTTAACAGAGCACAAGGCATCGCTACTGGCAGAATTTAACGCAGCGTTCACCAAGCTGGAAACGAAGCTGGACAATATCCAGACCACTATTCTAGATCAACAACAGCGTCTTTCGTCATTAGAGGCATTTGCCGATACCACCAGCCAAGACATGCGAGCTATGGAGACAATGCTAACTACGGTCATCGAAGAGAACGCCAAGTTTAAGTCTAAGCTTATCGACCTGGAAGGCAGGAGTCGCCGAAATAACGCAAGGATAGTCGGCCTCCCCGAGAACATCGAAGGCCCCCAAACAACAGCTTTTTTCTCTCAACTCCTGCTCGAGACACTTGGCGAACGCATACTGGAATCAGCCCCGGAGCTAGACCGAGCCCATCGCACGCTAGCAGCCAAACCAAGCCCTGGTGGGAAACCCAGAGCAGTTGTGGTTTGCTTCCATAGATTCCAGACCCGCGAGTTGGTGGTGCATGAGGCTCGGAGGCAGAGGGGTAAGCTGAAGTGCAAAGATATCCCGATTCACATTTTTGAAGATTACTGTCCCGAGATAGTTGAACAATGTTCTGCATATCGAGACGTCATGAAGGAGCTGTACAACCTGGGTCTCAAACCCTCCCTTCATTATCAGGCCAAGCTGTTCATCATGGCCGGGGAGGGAAAGAGGCGACGGTTAACACCTCCCGAGGACGCTCAGGATTTCATTTCATCTTACCGTCGATGCAGACCGGGACCCACAGGTGACTGACTCTGCTCGGTACGTTTACATCCGAATGGCACAGGGATCCAGTTAATCTAAGGTTACATTATGGGTTACATTATGGGCTAACTTTAGCTTGACTGCCCTTAGCAATTAGCCACTGCTAGCGCTCGGCCTTGCTGTTATACCAGACCCCTGTCTTGAAACGTATGAGGCCGTTAAGAAATCACCACGTTCATGACTATGTCTTACCAACTTTTCCTTTTAATGTTTATGTGTAATCATACTTGAAAGGCTCTTCCCCTGTAAATGCTATAAAATAGGGCTCAAGGGACCCACATTGTGGTTCGTGATTTGATCTCTGCCTTCTTGCTTTTAGCAGCTGGCCAGCATTTGAATGGTTTGTTTACACTAGTCTTCATAGCGGACTGTCTGGGGCTGATAAGAACTCATTATAGTCAAGGCTGCGTTACACCAATTAGCTCTTACAACGTTTTTGTTTAACAATACTTAATTGATGTTCTTCTGCCCTGCGCCTTAATCCAAGAATCCAGTTTGCCACTTGTTAATCTCTCTAATGCTAACTCTTTCTTTATACCTTACCAACTTTAAGTTATACTATGTTATACCAAAGGAAGCTATTCCTGTTTCATTTATACGTTGGCTTACTTATTTAGTATCACTATTTTGTTAATTTTGTTAATTTGTCTTGTTGTATTATTACTATCATCACTACTATTATTACCATTAGTGTTAGCAATGTCATTGGTAGTACAACTACCAAGGCTATTATTTTAACTTTGTATCTATTCATTTAGGTTTACTTCACTTTATTTCTATTTCTATTTCTATTTTCTATTGTCTATTTCTCAAATTATTATTATCATTGTTATCATTATTATAGTTATTTCATTTTATGTAACTTTACTGATATTGAGCGACTTTGCTGCTTTGGGATGTGGAAATATTGGGAGTTAAGATCGGACTACTCCATGCGGAGCGAGGACAACGTACCTTGGTGCAATGGGCACTCAAGGTTCGGTTGGGACATTGGGGACCTCAGGTCCGGGGACTCAGGTTTGAAAGATGGTTAAGTGATATGTGTCACGACCGTTTGTTGTGTGTATACGTATGTATGTATCTTTTTTTTCTTCTTTTCCCCTTTTACCACCCACACCCCCACTCTCAGCAGCTGGCTTCGATGCGCTCTTCCATTTCAATCTGCAGTATTACAGCGCTCTGCCCACTCATTTGGATATAGCTAAAAATGGCCAACACAAACGACACTCTTAGATTTGTCTCGTGGAACGTGAGGGGAGTGGGGGGTCCTACTAAGACTGATAAGATCTTGGCCCACTTGCAATACCTTAAGGGCGATATATTTTTTATTCAAGAGACACACCTTCGCAACAGAGAGGTAACACGGCTTAAGAGAGGCTGGATTAGCCACTTTCATTCAAATTTAATTATAGGGCTAGGGGTACTGCTATCCTGATTCGTAAAAACGTTATGTTCGAACCACAGAAAATGGTGGAAGACCCTGCTGGCCGCTTTGTCATGGTCTCTGGCAAACTGCAAGACACACCTGTCATATTGGCCAGTATTTACGGTCCCAACTGGGATGACAGCTCATTTGTAACCAAATTTTTTACATCTCTCCCAAACATTGAAAATTACCACATCATTGTGGGTGGAGATTTTAATCTGGTCCAAGACTCTATACTGGACAGATCTTTGAACAAAGCCTCCACTTTAACTAAATCAGGTAGGACTTTGCATGCTTTTACCAAACAACTTGGGCTCACTGACCCATGGAGACATACATTTCCCACGACTAAATTATTTTCATTTTTTTCCCACGTGCACCATACCTATACCCGTATAGACTTCTTCCTCTTAGATAACAGACTGCTCTCCAAAATTAAATCCAGCGAGTATCATAGTATCGTGATATCAGATCATGCTGCGACTTCCCTCGATCTTCACTTTCGTAAACGAACTAACCCCTTTAAACAGTGGAGGTTCAACTCCTCATTACTAGCAGAGGCTCACTACAAGCAATTCCTGCACTCTCAAATCATTTTATATTTTGAGCTGAATGACTCGCCGGACATAGCAAGAGGTATACTCTGGGAAGCTTCAAAAGCTTATATTAGGGGCCAACTTATCTCTTTTGTCTCCAACCTGAAAAGAGCCGAGACGTCCCAAATGGCAGACCTGTTACGAAAAATAAAGGACATTGATGATAAATACGCATCTGACCCAGACCCAAATTTTCATAAAGAACGCCTTAGGTTACAAATAGGCTTTGACCTCATGTCTACCAATAAAGCCAAGTTACGACTGCTTAAATCTAGGCAACACTTTTTTGAATCTGGGGATAAAGCTGGGAAGCTTTTGGCCCATCAGGCCAGAACCAAGGCGACTTCACGGCTAATTCCAGCCATTAGATCCAGCTTAGGGGAGATTCATACCGATCCTCTTAGAATTAATGAAGCATTTGCTAAATTTTACGCTGAACTATACGCTTCCGATTGTCCTCCCACTGCAGATGACATGTTCCGTAGTATGACGTTTACCCGAATTGACGATGAAGCCACGAGAGTCTTGGGTGGTCCCATAACTGTCACTGAGGTCCAAGCAGCCATCACATCGCTGCAAAGCGGAAAGTCGCCCGGCCCTGACGGCTTCACTGTAGAATATTACAAAGCTTTCTCGGCTCTCCTCGCACCAGTCCTGAGAGATATGTACAATGAGGCGTTTTTACATCGTCGCCTACCGCCCATCTTGTCGTTGGCTACTATCTCCCTAATTCTTAAAAAGGAGAAAGATCCTCTGCTTTGTAGTAGCTATAGACCAAATTTCACTCTTGAATGTGGACCTCAAAATCCTCTCTAAAGTTCTTGCGCTCCGTCTTCAACAAGTGATGCCCTTTATTATCTCACTAGATCAAACAGGGTTTATGCCAGGCCGACAGTCCTCCCACAATACTAGACGTCTCCTTAACATCATCCATTCACCAAGTAGTGAGACCCCGGAGATAGTGGTCTCCCTCGACGCCGAAAAAGCTTTCGACAGGGTCTGTGGAAGTACCTATACGAGGCGATGGACAGGTTTGACCTCGGCAATAGTTTCATTTATTGGGTCAGTCTATTATACTCGTCCCCGGTGGCCTCAGTACAAACAAACGACACACTGTCGCCCCACTTCCCCCTTCGGAGAGGTACCAGGCAGGGTTGCCCGTTATCACCACTTCTGTTTGCTGTCGCGATAAAACCCTTGGCGGTTTGGTTACGCTCAGAGAAGGGCTTTAAAGGTATCACACGGTTTGACACAATTCATAAAGTCTCATTGTATGCGGATGACCTGCTCCTGTACATCTCAAATCCAGTCAGCTCTCTCCCTGTGATTATGAATATTTTAGAACGGTTTGGGGTGTACTCTGGTTATAAACTTAACTACCAAAAAAGTGAACTATTACCGATTAACTCATCAGCTAAGCAGCTCCCTCGCTCTTTAACCTCATTCAAATGGGCGGTGGACGGATTTCGCTACCTCGGCGTTTTTATCACAATACCTATATTTGATATGTTCCGCACAAACTTCCTGCCTCTGGTTGAGAAAGCTGAAAGAGACTTTGACCGCTGGTCAGTCTTACCGTTATCCCTCGCGGCCCGGATAAATCTGGTCAAGATGGTCGTCCTACCCAAATTCCTGTATCTTTTCCAGCATGTTCCTATATTTATCACTAAATCTTTTTTTGATAAATTAGAAAGGAGAATATCTAAATTTTTATGGGGTAGCAAACCGGCCAGAATTCGAAAGACGCTACTACAGTCTCCTAAGAGTGACGGCGGTTTGGCACTTCCTGACTTTAGGCGATACTACTGGGCTGCTAACTTGCAAAAAATCCTGTACTGGATGAATGATGATTGCGACCACCTACCGACCTGGGTACACATGGAAAAGGAGAGTTCACATCTCCCGTTGCGGTCTGTCCTATGCTCCCAACTCCCCCTTCCTATAACATCTGTGGGTGCAGGCCCAATTGCATCCCTCTCGCTCAAGATATGGAGTCAACTCAGGAAAAACTTCAGTTTACAAGGGCCTTCCATCTTGACCCCACTGCTTAAAAACCACATCTTTAAACCTTCAAGTACAGACCACACATTCAAAACCTGGCATAGCAACGGTATCAGTAGTATCAAAAACCTATACAAGGATGGCATCTTTTCGTCTTTTGCGGAGCTCTCGTCCAACTGTAGCCTCCCAAACTCCCACCTTTTTCGTTTTTTCCAGATTAGGGATTTTGTGAAGAAGACATTCCCCCATTTCCCAAATCGTCCCCCTGAAACCCTGACCGATACCATCTTAGCTCTAGATCCCAACCGGAAGAAATGCATCTCTGTTTTGTATAACTTGTTAGGGTCTGTTATATTGAAACCTCATACCTCATTAAAAGCTGCGCGGGAGGGTGAGCTGAATATGAAACTAACAGACCAGCAATGGGACTCTGCCTTGGACTTGACCCATTCTTCCTCCATATGTGCCCGTCATGGCCTAATCCAATGCAAAGTCCTTCACAAAGTTCCACTACACAAATGCAAGATTATCTAGAATTTACCCCGCTGTTAGGGACACCTGCAACAGATGTAATCAATCTCCTGCTAACCATAGCCATATGTTTTGGTCTTGCCCTAAGCTAGCAGCCTTTTGGAGGAGTGCTTTCGACTTGATAAGCAGAGCCTACGGCCAGACTATTCCTCCAAACCCACTGTCAGCCATTTTCGGTACCCCTCCCAACACCAACCCCTCTCTGTTGCGGTGAAACGGGTTCTAGCTTTTACAACCTTGTTAGGCCGGAGACTGATCTTGCTTAACTGGAGGCTCACCTGTCCCCCGACACACGCCCGCTGGATTAAGGAGGTGCTTTACAATTTAAAGCTTGAAAAACTTAGGTTCTCTCTCAAAGGCTCTACCAAGACATTCCTAGATACATGGAACTCTTTCTTGGAACTTGTTAACTCTCTCAACTTGTCCCCGGACTCGGAAGAGGACTGAGTGCTCGCCACCATTGTTCTGCTCTACTGCAGCTGCTCTCCCCTTAACCCCCCCCCTCCCCACACTTATTTATTTAATTACTTACTTATTTACTGTTATTACTGACCCCCTTTTTAAAAAAAAAAAATGTTTTAATTTTTTTTTATTTTAGTACTTTTTGTTTCGTTTATCTTACCATATTTGTGCGGATGTGTATGTATGTGAGTGTTGTTTGTCCCCGTTTGGTTCTGACCTGATTCGGGTGGGTTGAAGGTAGGCAAGGGTAAGGGCTTTGAGGGTCGCTTACATACTGTTGCACAATTATGCCTTGACTGTCACTGTCTGTTATCATTGTATGTATGCAAATTGCTGTGAAATTCAAATAAAAAGATTTAAATCAGAATGGGAAGAGACTTGATGTGGCTTGATGTACCCAGCAACACTGAGAGTAACTTATGATGACAAGGAATATCGTTTCGTTAAGTATACTGAAGCATTGAAATTCGCCCGAGGCGTACAGCAGAAGCCAGAAGATGAAGAGAGAGAAGACGCGGAGGAAGGACCCGAGGGAGAAGGAGAGGGCTGAACTTTTATCATCGACCTGTGGTTATGAAATACTCACTTAGAAGGAAGTGGAATAATGGGCATTTAGTAGTAGTTCTGTATTAATTGTTAGAAAATATTTAATTATTCCATGATAATAGTATTACATATTATAGTATTAAATACAATTGATATTAGTAATTAGCAAATAGTAATATGAATAATAGAAATAATTACTAAGTACTAAGTATATAAAGTTAATACCCCACCCCAATATATATAGCATTTGAGATAGGAGCTGGTATAATTAACATCTTTAAAAAAAAAAAAAACGGAAGTCTTTAGATTAATGGCCACGTTAGTGTGGCTTTCACCTTCACATACTACACACTATATAAGTGTAGTTTCTTTTTTTTCTGAGCACCCTATTAACACCCTTTACTTTTTTTTTATTATTGATATTTCTTATTGTTTTTGTTTTTTATTGATCTTATATTATATATTATTTGAATGTAGATGTGAAGGATATTGTGTATTTAGTTTAAGAAGACATAGATGCGGATTAAGGTGGATAGAAATTCTCATTGGATTGATGTCCGGGCGCAACGGGGAGCTGGGGGAGTCAAGAAGGCTACTCCAAAAAAAAGCCGCCCCTAATAGTAAAATGCATGATATAAAGGTGAAGACTGGGGGTGATGGAGTAACCTTCTGCAGTTGGAATGTAAAAGGAATTAATGAACCAATTAAAAGGGGAAAGGTGTTAGCTCAGTTGAACAGATTGAAGACAGATGTCATTTTCCTTCAAGAGACTCATCTTAAAAAAGATGCTCAACATAGATTAACAGCTAAATGGATTTCTAAGGTGTATCATTCTACATTTATACATAAATCTAGAGGAGTTGCAATAATTATTCGCAAAGGTATACCTTTCATACAAAGTTCTATTATAGAGGATAAAGAAGGTAGATATGTAATATTTACAGGGGAATTATATTCAAAAAAGGTAATTTTAATGAATATATATGCCCCTAATTTTGATAATCCACTATTTTTAAGAAAATATTTAATAATATTCCTATATCCACTCAACACAATTTAATAATTGGAGGTGATTTAAATTGTACTTTAGATAACTATCTAGATAGATCATCTGCAAAAGGAAAACTGCCTCGAAATCAAGTAAATTCATAAATGCTTTTATCAATACATCTAATATTAAGACATCTGGAGGTTAGATAATCCATCCGGACGAGAATATTCTTTTTTCTCGCCCGTACATGGAACCTATTCGAGGATAGATTATTTTTTAATAGATTCTAAATTACTTCCTTTTACGTATGACGCAAAATATCATAATATTTATCATCTCGGATCATGCGCCATTAACATTTAAGATAAAATTAAAAGATATATCTAATAAAACTACTAACCTGGAGATTTAACCCTCAGATATTAAAGGACAATGACTGTTGTAATATGTGGATGGATCAGATTAAATTATTTTTTGAAACTAATGATAATCCTGAAATTTCCCCATCACTATTTAGGGACACTTTTAAGGCATTCATGCGTGGCGCAATAATATCCCACAGCACATCTCAATAAAGAAAATCGAAAAAATAGAACAAATTTAGAAAATGGATAAAACGTCTAGATAATGAAAATATAAAACAGCCTTCCAAAGAGTTAAGTAATAAAATGCATCAGTAAAATATAGATTAAATAAAATATATTCTAATCAAGTTATTAAACTTTTTCAACAAACTAAACAGTGTATTTTGAATTTGGAGATAAACCACAAAAATGACTAGCACGACAGCTTAGAAAATTAGAAGATGAGAAGATGATACACGGAATTAGATCTGAGTATGGAAATATACTGATACTCCAAAGATATTAATGATAGATTTTTACAATATTATAAAAATCTTTATTTGTCAAAACTAACAGGACAAACAGATAGTATGGAAATATTTTTACAGGAATGTCAAATCAATAGCTTAGATCAGGAAGGTAGAGAATTGTTAAATGCTGAAATAACAGTAAAAGACATTATAGAATCAATTAGTTCGCTAAAGAACGGAAAAGCAGCGGGCCCGGATGCCTGAGTGCAGAATTTTATAAAAAATTTCAAGATCTGATTTCTCCAAGATTACAAATAATGTATAGATATGCATATGACCAGGAGAAATTACCAGAATCTCTAAATGAATCCACAATTACACTCATCCCTAAAGTAGATAAGGATTTGGAAGATCCTGGATCATATAGAGCGATTGCCCTTTTAAACACAGACCAAAAAATATTAACTAGGTCTTATCTAGGAGATTAAGTTTAGTGATCTCTAAATTAATACATTATGATCAAACAGGTTTTATCCCAAAAACGTTATTCATCCCATAATCTCAGACGCTTGTTTAATATTATATATTCAAAAAGAATACGAGATACGGAACTAGCGGTTATATCATTAGATGCAGAAAAAGCGTTTGATCAGGTGGAATGGATGTATTTATTTAATATAATGGAAAAGTTTCAATTGGGGGATAGATTTTTGTAAATGGGTAAGAATTTTATACTCGAATCCTATTGCAAAGATTTTGACTAACCAAATTTTATCAGCCAAATTCAAACTCTCTAGGGGATGCAGACAGGGATGTCCGTTATCACCCTTATTGTTCGCATTGGTGATAGAACCATTGGCGGAAAAAATTAGATCTGAACCTGAAATATATGGCTATAATACTGATACAACAATTAATAAAATTTCTTTATATGCAGATGATGTTTTGATTTATATTACAAAACCGGAAATTAGTATTCCCAACCTGCTAAACATTATAACTAAGTTTGGTGCAGTTTCTGGGTATAGGATTAATTGGGATAAAAGTGAGATTATGCCAATAACAGGAAATAAATCTAAATACATTACAACAATACCCATTAAAAGTAGTTACAGACAAACTTAAATATTTAGGGATTAACGTAACTAAAACTCATAACTCATTAATAAAATCCAACTATCCTCAACTATTAGATAAACTTAGAAAAAATATTTTATATTGGAAAACACTTCCTATAATCCATGATTGGTAGAATAAGTGCCATAAAGATGGTATTTCTACCACAGTTGTTATATTTGTTTCAGGCTATTCCTTTTTTTCTTCCGAAAACTTTTTAAAAAAAAATTGATAATATTGTTAATAGTTTTATTTGGGATTATAAAAATCACAGAATAAATAAAAACATCTATGCAAAGCTAAGATAAATGGAGGATTAGCACTTCCAAACTTTTTATATTATTTTTGGCTGTTCAGATTAAGAATATGAATTTTCTGGTGGGTAAATATGGATCATGAACCGACATGGTTAAATATAGAAAAGGAAAGACTGTCTACCTTCAATGTAGGTTCGATAATTTTGCACCAACGGAAGTACAAAAAAAAAATTATAAAGACAACCTAATAATATAATAATAGACGTATTTGGAAACAAATAGTTAAGACTCTACATTTGGATAATCTTCATTAGATTACCAATTATGAATAACCCATTGTTTAAACCTGCTATATTAGATGGGGGGTTTAAACAATGGGATGATTTAGGAATTACAAGGATTAGAACACCTTTATAGAAAAGGAAAATTTCTTTTATTCCAGAAGTTACAATATATTTATGGATTGTCTCCACAACATTTGTTTAGGTATTTACAAATTAGAGATTATATTAAATCCAATACACAAGATTATAAAAATAAAGAAGCAGGATGTTAGACGAAACTGTTTAATTTATATCCAAATACAGAAAAATTAATAGCCTATATATATAACATCATTTTGGAATAGGAGAATCCAACAACGGAAATATATCGTCAAGCATGGGAAAATGAAATGGGATTGGCTATAACAAAAGAAAACTGGGAAGAAAGTCTACAACGAATACACCGGCGTTCATTAAACGCCAGACATATATTGATACAATTAAAGTATTATATAGGTTACATTATTCGAAACTAAATTAAATAGTATTTTTCCGAATCTCTCCGCTATTGTGATAAGTGCAAGAAAGCAGAGGCAAATTTAATACATAGTTTCGTTACATGTCCTAAATTGAATTATTACTGGACAGAAATTTTTAAAGTTATTTCTGAAGTCATCAAAGTTAAATTGGACCCTAACCAAAGCTAATAATATTTGGAATTCCGGATTTACATCTATCACTTACAGTAAATCAAAGAAATTTCTTTGATTACTGTTTGATAATTGGGAAAAAAATCATATTGAAATTTTGGAAGGGAACATTATCCCCCACAACCAAAATGTGGGCAACAGAGATGATGGAGACGTTACATCTGGAAAGAATTAGATTTGTCCTATTGGACAAGTATAATTCTTTTGAACAGATATGGTCTCCATATATACAGTATTTAGAGAAGTAGCTGTTCTTGGCAACACAGCTCGGCGTGCACCCTGCGGGATTGGTGAGAATAATTCATTTTTATATTGGAATTAACATATATGTCTTTATTGATACTATCACTTGTAGTAGTGTTATTAACAATACATATTGTGGTTTTTCATTTTTTTTTTCTTTTTTTTTTTTCGTTTCTCTTTTCTTCTTATATATAATCAAATTATTATTTAATCACTCTCTTAATGATTTATAACTGTTCTATTCTTTTTCTATCATTATTTCTAAAAAAAAATAGTAGATAAGTATTATTAGTGTTTTACTTAATGCAAACTGAATTAATTTGATATAAAGTTGTTTGAAGCACTGTAATTGATTACCTTTAATAAAAAAATATATTACAAGAATGGGAAGAGACAGTCTAACCCTAGTAGACACTTCCAGCAGCACAGTTCCAGTCCTTGGAGATCTTGGGTGGAAACAAACACAAATTATTCAGAGCAAACAGATTGCAGCAACGCAGACACTCGCCAAACCAAATATACATTTAGACCAACTCTAAAGAACTACAGTTGGGCGAATGGAAGGGGCAGGATTAGTAAATTGTAATAAGACTCAAGAGCCATGACTATTAAACTCACTTTCCCTCAGATATCTTTAACCAAGGAATAATTAGGTCAGAAACAGTGCTGGAGGTACTCAGTGGGTCAGGCACCATCTGCCCGACTGCATGGACAGATGTTTCAGATCAGGACCTTTCTTCAGACTGATGGAGTTGGGAGAAAGCTGGAAAGAGATGGGAGCAGGACAAAGCCTGGTGAGTGAAGCTGGATACAGTTGGGGATTGATTAGCAGATAGGGGAGTAGTGACAAAGGCTAGAGGTGAAGAGGAGACAAATGTGAGACAAGAAGAGGTGTGACATGCAAAGCCAGAGGGAGGGATCTGGGAAAGAGGGGAATGTGGGACAGTGATGAGCGTACATTAGAGGGGAAAGGAGTACAATGACCGGAGTGTAGAGTGAGGTGCACGCCAGGGTGGGGAGTGTAGGGAAAGTGGGGGTGTCCCTTCATCAGTACACTCATCCCCATCTCCAAATCACATTCCCTTTTATCCCGTCTGGTCCCATTACACCCGGCCCACTGCGCCCGGCCCACTGCACCCTCATACCTCGCTCCAGGTTTACATTTCACATCTCCGGAATGTTTTGTCATCTTTTCACCTCTAGCCTTTGTCCTTTTCTCCACCATCTGCCCATCATCCCTTCACCTGTATCCACCCATCACTTGCCAAGCTTTGCCCCATTTCCATTTTCCAACCTTCTCCGACTACTCCAGTCTGAAGGCTTCCAAGCTGATGTCATCTGTCCATTTCCTCCACAGATGTTGCCTGACCCGCTGAATTCTGCCAGCACTGTTTATTTGTTCCATGGCATGGCCAAAACCCAGAATAAATTCCTGTTAGGATGAAGGCCAAGACAATGAGGGAGTGGGGAGCCTAATGAAGACAAATGGATTTGGACAAGGGTAATGATCTCATGGGCCAGACCAAAGTGGCTGTTCCCCAGTCAAGACCTCAGATTGGACAAGTCTTCAGGTCACCGTATCCTCAAGCACAAGTACACACCACGCAAAGCCCAGAGACAGAAGGCAGCACCATCCAGTCAAGTGGTGACAGGAGAAGGTGATCACTGGTATCATGCTGGCGGAGGGGAATCCACTACATTGGCATGTGGAACCAATATCTCACCCCCCAATATCTATCCCCCTCACTGTCCCCACCCTGACCAACAGCCCCAGGTACAGGCAGAAACTCACTACTGAATAGAGACACAAGTACATATGAGTGGTCCCTGTTAAACTCCTTCAAGTAGGCCCAGACCACAACTTTAGTGAATAAACCCTAATGAGGGGAAGGGGCAATATAATCTTTAAACTAAAGTGGGCCCCAAGCGGAGACATGCTGAGCCCAATTAGAGAAAACAATTGTTAATCTTTCCCAAACCTTCATCCACACTGAAGCCCAAGAGAAGGTTCTAAACAGGGGCCTTACCTTTGTACCAACTCCCTAACCATATTCACATAGACCAAGTTATATACAAAACAAACCAATGTCGCGTTAGTGATTTGAAGTCTGCTGACATCCTCCTTCACACTGGATACCTAGAGAGGAAGAGATTCCAATTGAAATTCAATGTCATGAGAAACAGGATCAGCCATTGAAAGGATTGTAGTGAACCCTACAGGGTAGCAGAATACATCGACTACTGTAATTCACTGGCACAGCAACATGCCAGCTTTGTTGAAGGGCAGCACAGTGGCACAGCGGTAGAGTTGTTGCCTTGCAGCGCCAGAGACACGGGTTCTGTACGGAGTTTGCACGTTCTCCCAGTGACCAAGTGGGTTTTCTCAGAGATCTTCACTTTCCTCCCACTATCCAAAGATGTGCAGGTTTGTAAGTTAATTGACTTGGTATAAATGTAACATTGTCCCTAGTGTGTGTAGGATAGTGTTAATGTGCGGGGATCGCTGGTCGGAGCGGACTCAGTGGACCAAAGGGCCTGTTTCCACACTGTGTCCATAATGTGAAACTTACTATGTCACATGAAGTGTTCTCCCCGACACTGCCCCTTTTACCATACCATTTGTGAAACCTTGTGTTCTCCCCGACACTGCCCCTGATACTGTACCCTTTATCATGGACATTGATACCCTGTGGACAAACAGAAACAAATAAGAGCATCCAGGCAGTTCAAATAACAATTCCAGCATGGAAACAGGCCATTCTGCCCTTCTAGTCCGTGCCGAACACTTATTCTCCCCTAGTCCCATCTACCTGCACTCGGAGCATAACCCTCCATATACCTATCCAATTTATTTTTAAATTATAAAATCCAACCTGCCTCCACCACTTCCACTGGAAGATCATTCCACACAGCTACCATTCTCCGAATAAAGAAGTTCCCCCTCATGTTACCACTAAACTTCTGTCCCTTAATTCGCAAGTCATGTCCTCTTATTTGAAGCTTCCCTACTCTCAATGGGAAAAGCTTATCTACGTCAACTCTGTCTATCCCTTCTCATCATTTTAAAGACCTCTATCAAGTCCCCCCTTAACCTTCTGCGCTCCAAAGAATAAAGACCTAACATGTTCAACCTTTCTCTGTAACTTAGTTGCTGAAACCCAGGCAACATTCTAGTAAATCTCCTCTGTACTCTATTTTGTTGACATCTTTCCTATAATTGGGCGACCAAAATTGTACACCATACTCCAGAATTGGCCTCACCAATGCCTTGTACAATTTTAACGTTATATCCCAACTTCTATACTCAATGCTCAAATACTGGAGAAACACACCATGACAAACCAGATACTACTTTAACCGACAAAAAAATACTTTGAATTAAATGAGACGTACAAGTAAAGGAACAGTAGTGAAGTTTGGCCCAGTTTATGCAACATTTGGCAGAATGGGGAAGATAGTCTAACCCTGGCAGACTCTTCCAGCATCAGAGGACCCAGTCTTTGGAGATCCTGGGTGGAAACTAACATTAATTGGTCACCCCTTCAGAAAGGAGCAGAGAGGAGAGGAAATTGATTCTGGCAACAGACACAAACACACTAAACCAAATATAGATTTAGACCAATTCCAAACAAAGCTACAGTTGGTTGAATGGAAGGGGCAAGGCTACTTAATTGTAATGATTTAAACACAAGTGTTATCAACATTAAACTACTTTCCCTGCAACAGCAGTCAACTAGGATTACTTTAACCAGGGGATGTAACCTGGTCTAAAACAAGTGCTGGAGGTACTCAATGGGTCAGGCACCATCTACCTGCCTGCAAATGGAATGGACAGATGTTTCAGGTTGGGATCCTTCTTCAGATTGATGGAATCGGGCAGAGAAAGTGAGAAAGACGTGGGAGCAGGACAAAGCCTGTTATGTGATTAGTGGATACAGGGGAGAGGGGGTGATGGGTTGTGACATTGGCTAGAGGTGACAAGGAGACAAAAGATGCAACAGATGAGAAGAGTGAAACGTAAAGCTGGAGGGATATGGGTGGAAGGGGATAGAGTGAAATGTGAGACTGGTTTGGGAGGTGAGCATACAGAGGGAAGGAGCAGAGTGACCAAGGTGTTGAGGGAAGTGTTCACACCAGGGTGGGGGAGTGCAGGGAAAGAGGGGGTTCCCATCACCAAGGTGGGGGTGGAGGGAAAGAGGGGGTTCCCATCACCAGGGTGGGTGGTGCAGGGAAAGAGGGGGTTCCCATCACCAGGGTGGGGTGTGGGGCTGCAGGGAAAGAGGGGGTCCCCATCACCAGGGTGGGTGGGGGGGGGGGGGGGGGGCAGGGAAAGAGGGGGTTCCCATCACCCCAACAAGAGGATTTCAGTATAGGGGTAAAGAGGTTCTTCTGCAGTTGTACAGGGCCATGGTGAGACCACACCTGGAGTATTGTGTACAGTTTTGGTCTCCTAATTTGAGGAAGGACATCCTTGTGATTGAGGCAGTGCAGCGTAGGTTCACCAGATTGATCCCTGGGATGGTGGGACTGTCATATGAGGAAAGATTGAAAAGACTAGGCTCGTATTCACTGGTGTTTAAAAGGATGAGAGGGTATCTTATAGAAACATATAAAATTATAAAAAGTACTGCGCAAGTTTGATGCAGGAAAATGTTCCCAATGTTGGGCGAGTCCAAAACCAGGGGCCACAGTCTTAGAATAAAGGGGAGGTCATTTAAGACTGAGACGAGAAAAAACTTTTCCACCCAGAGAGTTGTGAATTTGTGGATGTGGATCACTGGATGGATTTAAGAGAGAGTTAGATAGAGCTCTAGGGGCTAGTGGAGTAAAGGGATATGGGGAGAAGGCAGGCATGGATTATTGATTGGGGATGATCAGCCATGCTCACAGTGAATGGCGGTGCTGGCTCGAAGGGCCGAATGGCCTCCTCCTGCACCTATTTTCTATGTTTCTACGTCACCTATCCATGTTCTCCACAGATGCTGCCTGACCCGCTGAGTTACTCCAGCACTCTGTGAAACGTCACCTATCCATGTTCTCCACAGATGCTGCCTGACCCGCTGAGTTACTCCAGCATTTTGTCTTTTGAGCAAGAGTATCCAAATATCTTTACAACAGTCTGTCCAGTCCAAAGCTCAATGAATGACCACTCAACACATATTCCTTTCACCTGAAAGCCCTTCATAAGAACTCATAATAAACAAGCTGTGATTAGTGTAGTTAACATTAACCATTTCACACAAGTGGGTAACAAATACTTCACATTAACTTTCCTCAACCAAGTACAATGTAGATCCACTTTAAATTTCTCCCTGTCTTCTCAATCACAACAATTAGTCATCAACTGAAAACCAGTCTTCATAAAGTGAGTGCCCCAATTAAAGCGGCTTTTTCACGGGGCGAGTTGACGCAAGATGTCACCAGAGTGAAGTGGTCGTGGTCCAGCACACGTCTCGCACGATATAACGGGGGGTAGATAAAGAGTTCCCACGGTACTCGGCATTTCTGTTATTTGTGCAAGTGACTTGTCCGTCTCCCGAGCTTTCCCGTTAATCTTGAATGAACATCGTGAACTGTAGTGTTGTTAATCACGTGGCACAAATGATGTTACTTTGTTTTCACACACTATATTGGTTTTTTTCACACACTATATTCCTCCCTTGGTTGAATTGGCTCATTTGGAGACATGCCTATACTAAGTATTTTCGAGTACAGGATGGTGGTTATTTTCATTGACGCGCTGTATGCAGCAGCCCACTATGTGCATCGAGAACGCTTGCGTGAAGGCAGAAGGGTGAGATTAATTAAAAAGAGAATTAAGAGGAAGTCTCACTGGGTGAAGCCCATCTTTCAACGGAGACCTCAATTTGGACAATATGATCAGCTGCTTAATGTGCTGTGCGAAGAGGATAAAAGTGCATTCACCCGAGCTCTTTAATGAGCTGAAGAATAATCTGTTTTTTTTTAGACAAATGTTGTTTGGTGTGATGCACCTTCTCTCAATATGTGCAAGAAGTCGTCTTTTTATTTTGTCAAATAGGAATAAAGACTTTGTCTCACATTGACCGTGATGCTTGTCTTATTTTATTATCTACTGAGAGGTGAAACTTTCAAACGTTTAACCAGTCAGTAGACAGACAATAAATAGTAACAATCGAGCCATAAATGGTGTATACAAAGTGAAGGGAACAACGCTGTGTGCAAGATAATGTTTAAAATCATGCGAGGAATCGATCGGGTAGTGCACAGTCTCTTGCCCAGAGTAGGCGAACCGAGGACCAGATTACATAGGTTTAAGGTGAAGGGGAAATGATTTAATATGGATCTGATTAAATACTGTCAGTAGTAAACCCGATCAAAAACAACATCAGGACGTCTATTAAACACCAGAGATCCCAGTAAACACCCAGCCGAAACTTATTACAGGTCTAGTGGAAAGACACAAAGCGCTGGAGCAACTCAGCGGGTCAGGCAGCATCGCTAGACAACATGGATAGATGATGTTTCGGGTCGGGACTCTTCTTCAGCGCTGAGTTACTCCCGCATATTGTGTCTTTCCAATACAGATTAGCGTCTGCGATTCTTTGCTCCTGCATTACGGGGTCTATCTCGATTCCCGATAAAGTCTAAAACCCATCCTCCAGAGTTCTCAGCCCAGGGCGCCCATAAACAAGCCCTTAACTCCACACTGGGGACAGAGGCTGAGAAGTGTACAAAACCATGAGACGAACAGGCAGGGAAATAGACAGAGTCCAGGGTAATATATGTCCTTTGCCCACAGAGGGGATTCGAGGACCAGAGGGCATAGGTTCAAGTTGAGGGGGGAAGATCTAATAGGAATTTGAGTGAGGGGTAACATTTTCGCACAAAGGGTGGTGGGTGTATAGAACAAGCTGCCAGAGGAGGTAGTTGAGGCTGGGGC